>NC_081759.1:22420457-23020457 GCF_963082965.1 Carassius carassius | reverse complement strand
TAATTAAACATCAAAGGCAGGACTATTCCGCTGTGATTGAGATGCACTCTGGTGAATCCACTCCATACACCACCTTCCACTTTACAGCGAGAAAGAAAGTTGCCAAGCGTCACTGCTAATTACAAAATAAAGACAGAAGCAAAGTTCAATTCATTATGCAAAAACCAGGACAGACTTGTGTGCGCTAAGTTCATTCATCTACTGCCAAACATTATAACCTCTTTGAGGGTAAAAATGACTTATCTGAAGCTGGCTTATTTGCTTTATTAAACTAATTTTTAGCCTAGTAAATTAAGCTAAGAGAGTATGAAAAAAAAAATTTAAATGAGAAAATTTCAACTTCACTGAATCAAAATGAACACACTGCTGTGTATTAAAATGGGCTGATATTACTTTTTATTATTATTGCTGAAGATTTACAATGAAAATGAAGACTTTTTTCTTTCTCTGTGAGCTCATGAAACTTAGTGGGAGATAGTGGCAAATGTTTGGTTTAAACATGTATAATGACTTATTTTAGGGGGGGGGGGGGGATTAGAACACATTTAGATTGATGAGTATTACTTAAAATTAATATATATATATATATTTTTTTTTTGCATAATGCCTGCCTTTGCTTGAAGATGAATAACCATTCATTACACTGCACATGCTTTCTTTAACTGATAGCAAAAGAAGTGTATTTCACCTATCCTTTTCTTTGGACAGTACAAACCAGTGTAAATTTGTGCATCTGAGGGGCACACAAACTGTGCCTGTAAATGCCCCTGACAATCGGCTCAAGTACCTCAGCCAATCAGAGTGACACGTGGAGAGCTGATCCCTCTTTGAGAGAAGTGTAAGGCCATGTTGTCACTGTTGGTTTTGTGAATCGACAGAAGCCTAATCCCTGGTGATTTCCTAGAGACGACAGGTCTGAGGAGGACCGCTCGTATTTGTGTGCGCGTGTCTGTGCGTATATGTGCACGGCTATGAGAGGACCCTCTGAGTGTAATCATATGAGTCCACATGAGAGTGTGTTCATTTTCCTCTTGGGCAGATTAAGCAAACACTAAATCCCAGAAGAGCAACAGGTGAGACACTCACACATACACATACATACACACACACACACACACACACACACACACATATACAGGAGCTTCATTGATTGTGTTTGCCTGTCCGACAGTATAGTCGGAAAGAGAGTGCACCTGAGGTAAAAGTGACAGAAATACAATACGTGACACCCTTTTGCATGGAGAAATTATACCTCTATTTGAAATTTTGCAGTGCGACTGACATTGTTAAAACAAAAGGTTAAGTACAGGAATGCTAGAAAAAGTATGTTAAGACATAAAAAACACCAAAAAGTAATTCTCTTGTTAATTAAACAATCTCATTCTTTTATTTACATCTGTATCTGTCTTCACCTTTGCTTGTAAAAGTGTGCTGATTTTTTTTTTTTTTTTGCAGCTTAATTAGTCACTTCAAATGTAATTAGATTATAACAGCTTCTTACAATAACTCCTGAAAAACTGATATAAAAATGTTGCCTACACAGAGTCATGTCACCCAAATGCCACAATTAAATATATATAAAAAACACTTTTCTTTTTTTTGTAAACACTTTAATTCATAATGGTAGCATGAAATTGTAAATTTCTGATCCTCATCTTCACTCTCTAGATTTATTTATAAATAAATCTCTCTCTCTCTCTCTAGGCTATAAACTCACAAGTTTGTATGTAGCTATATAAATGTTGCTTGTTTTAAGCTTATACAATCTTAAGTTTAAGCTTACTGAAAAAATTTATTAATTAAATTACTCTCATAAAAACTGAAAACTATGGCTTTTGGCTATATAATAAACAGATAAAGTCTCTTAGCTTGAGTTGATGTAATAAAATATTTAGTGTCTAGAATGACTAATGTTGCTTTTCGTGTTGCTGTATTTTTATTTTTTTCTTTAGTTTTATTGATGTATGGATATAAGATACAGCAGAGTTGGTCTAATTCAATTTTAGACTGTAGCGATTGATTTACCTGCATATAAAAATAGTGAATAGTGTCAATGAGGCGAATGAAAGTTGATCATATGTGAGCGCATGTTAGACTAATTCAATACAACATTTATCGGTGTATGACCCTTGGACCTCCATACATCACCGGACACCTCTTTTACTATTCACAAGGGCAGTAACTGTTAATTCATACACGAGAATGTAAAGTGTGTCGGCGAGCTAATAAAGTACTTGAAAAGACCCAAAAAAGCACGCGCCTGGTTTGCTCTCTTTAAAAAACCCTCTACATAAAGAAACACTAATAATGATTGTCCTGACAGCAGTCACAAAAATAACGTGTGTCGTCAGGTCAACTTTCTTAACGGAGATTCTGTAACACTTTCCCTTGTGTTCTCGCGAAATAACGGAGATATAAACTCATCGAATTACTGTTTACCAAACAATGTCACATAATGTAGGCCTATCAACGGACAAATAGACTACGCACGGGGTCCGGTATCAGTGTCACTTACTTCATGGTCCGGTGAAGTTTGACGGAAGGTGTTGAGCCGCCGGGTGGACTTCACCGCTACACACTTAAAATCCACCAAAAATCACCAGCACCACAGGAAAAGTGTCGTTTTCTTAATGCGTGTTTCTTTTCTTGTCTCTATTAAAGCGTTTAAGATGCTGAGGTTGGTGTCAGTCGTCCACGGTGAGGAATGATTAAACCGTTATTGCGACTGATGATGTTGAGCTCCGCGCCTCTCTCTCTCTCTCTCTCTCTCTCTCTCTCTCTCTCTCTCTCTCTCTCTCTCTCTCTCTCTCTCTCTCTCTCTCTCTCTCGCTCTACGCAGGGCAAATAATCGGGTTTACTCTTCAAGGGGGACGGGCTTACATCACTCCAGTGTTTTAATGAAAGAAGCGCAACATTAATGCGTTTTTATCTTCTACTTGATAAAGTCAGATCACAAATGTGCAAAGACAAAGAGTCTACTTTTAGCTTTGTGACTTTTAGTGATTTATATTTTACATATTTGTAATTTACTTACTGTTGTAATAGCAATACATTATGCATAATTACATAGAACTAAACCAAACCCTCATCCTACAACCATAACCCTAAAGTAAGTACATGTAATTAATATTATTTAGCTCTTAAATGTAGCTACAATTAGCCTAACAAGAACCTGAAACAAGGTTTTAATTAGACCCAAACCTACCCTGATGCAATAAATACAGTAAAATATTTCAGCCAATTAATATGTAAAACTAAAGATTTTTTTGTTTGAAGTAACCTAGATATATTTAAAGTGAAAGCCTGCGGTGATAGGTTCATTGCTTGTTTTTCAATAACTTTGAATTTAATGAACAATAAAGAAAATCAAGCGGAAACATTGTAAGTTAGTAAAATTAATGGAAAGAAACATACTGTTTGGTGTAAACATAAAAACTATTATTATTATTTATTTATTTATTATTATTATTATTTTTTATTTTTTTTTTAGTTTGTAGGGGATCTCTTAAGAGACTGAACTTTTTATTCTCTAGTTCATTCGAAAACAATGTATGCAGCAGGGCAGTAATAAATCCAGATCTGAAGAATCTATAAAGTAACATAAATGACTTTGTCAGTCTATGGAAAAGACATATAGCCAAACAGAGTGATAATTTCTCCTAGCACTAGATGTACTGTATATAAGCCTGCATAGATTAGTGCCCTCTCACAGCCCAATCTTCTCACCATATATTTAAATGAGCCTCCTTCTCACTGAAGATATGTACTGTAACACATGCTAAACATGAATAAATCACAGACAGATCTGTCCCACCATAAAACGATTTTAACGCATCTAACTGAGGAATCAAGAGATGATAATTAGAGAAACCTTGGTTGATATCACCAAAGCTCTCCATGCCAAAGACCACCCTGTGAATGCTTAAAATAATAATTTAATTCACGTTTAAATTTTGTTAAAGGAATAGAAACTATCATATTGCTGTTTTTTTCAGTTCCCCATCTTAAAGCGGTCATCTGAATTTCATCATGCAGGTATTTCAAAGCTCCATGAAGCTATGGCCTTAGATTTAACCTTAAGCACCACTTGAGTAACTGACAAACAAACCAGAGGTAGAGGTAAAACATGAAATTAATCAGTTAATGAATTAATAAAACCTGCTAATCTGCCTGACAGACTGTAATTGGACACAGCAGTATCAGCTTCCGTGGGAACCCACTTCTGGGTCACAAGACACTGTAATCTTGAATTGCATTTTTATAGGTAATTTCAATATCTTGATCAATACAGCTTCGGTTCCACCAGCTATATGATAGCACATGCTAAGTTTCATCAGATTCTCTGATTCCCCATATATTTACATGGACATTTCCTCACATTTGGCCAGTCAGCTTTATGAGTCAATGAAATTGTCTTTAGCCTCAGGATCAGTAGGCCACAGTATCATTTTTATTAACTGTTATGTCTATTTGAAAAGCTTGTATATTATGTTATACCCACCGTGTTCACAATTGCTTCAGTTCTTCCAGTTCCAGCGCACAGTTTTACCAGGAAGACCCTCTTAGGTTTCAGAGTGCGGTTTTGTTTGTTTAGTTGGCACCTGGTGAAGAGACACAAAGAGAGAGAGAAATTCTTTCTGTGTTAATAGCTATATCTAGGCACAGTGTTCAAGATACACGGCATGGCTTGGGGAACTACAAAAGGAATAAATAAATATATAAACAATGTTACTGAGCTGCCTCTTGCATATTCATGTCTTCGGTAAACTAGATAAAGAACAGGAAGAGAAACAGAAACAACAGTAACTACAGCAACTATACCATACATCACTGATGGTGATCTGGCTGACTTAGATCTGCACAAGCACTTGCAGTTTTAACCACAAATAATACATTTCTGTTATTCTTTTTCTCACATGCAAATAACCTTTATTGCACATTTGCAGGTAAATATTTAAAATTTGTTTCCAGCCATTCTCTTTATATGGATAGATATACACACATTTTAAGATGTAAAATAAATATATAAGAGCATTATATATATATACATATATATATAATATATATATATAAACATATAAACATTTTACATGTTTATTATTTATTTTACACATTTTAAATATATTTGATTTGATTTCGGATTGGTAAATTTAACTACATTAGTTCAGTCTACTAAACATTGTGCAATAGAGCTGACTAATGAGTTTGTTCAAATTTGCCCAAATTTGTTCAAATTTGCTCAGAATTTCCCCAAAGGCACTTTAATCTAATATCTCAAAAGGGGGATTCTGTCAATGGAATCATAAAACTGTAAAGATTAGTTTGTTTTCCTGACCTAATTTACAAACAGAAAGACACATACTGTATACATGTGTATACCCACATGAATTATTCTCCCTTTTGTTTTCTTTGGCTGTCGATCCCTACCAGACTGTCGGCCCTGCTTGCCATCACTCAGGATCAACAATCCGATTTCCAGTAAGTTCAAAGCCACAAGGAAAGTGCCCAGTAGCAGTTATGTCATTTCGTATACACATACAAGAGGCTTTTCAGAGAAAGGTAATTTTGAGGTTTCGGCCTCATCTGTTCATGTTTGTAACGAGCAGATGTAAGGAGATGGAAGATAAATACACAATGTTAGTGGCTGACAACAATCCCGCCTACGTTGTTTTCTTTTCGGGAGCCCGGTAGTTACCCACGTGTGTCTTATTATCTACAGTCAGACATAAGTAGCATTCGGGAGGATAGAGGGACAAGGCCTCTATTTCATTTTATTTTAAGAGCACGATAAACATCAACACATTTTCTTTGGCAAACAGGAACAAGCAAGGCTGTTAGTGTTTGCGTGTATGCGTGAGTATACGTGTGTAATCTGTTGCTGATCACACTCATGTGAAACACAATCTGGCTGTCAGAGCTGATAACATTGTCAAGTGCTCAAACACCAGCGCTGAGCTTTCACAGTGCATGAGAGCGCCGGGATGAGGCTGTCTCCCAAGTCTGGCCAGATCATAGATTCTTCTTTTCCCCTCCTCATTTTCTCCGTTTATTTTACTCCTCCCCTCTGCTTCTCTCTCTCTCTCTGCCACCTTCAATTTCACCCATTTCCTCTCTTTCCCTCTTTCCTCTCTTAAACTTTGAAGTTTTAGATAGGCAGACAGATAGACACACACACCGACAGGCAGGGAGAGGAAAAACACTTACTAGCTGGGGTATTTCTGCAGCACAAAATTATGTAAGAGTCACAAATGGGTGTAAAAATGGCTTTAGAGGGCTATGGAACTGCATTTTTGTTTTGGCTTCAGTTCAGCATTAATTTGTGTCTCTATGTATTGTTCAGTCACCCTTATGTCTGTTTTTATGTTGGCATGCCTTATATTTTAAAATTAATATAATATAATATAATATAATATAATATAATATAATATAATATAATATAATATAATATAATATAATATAATATAATAATTAACCTATTTATTAATATAAAAAACAAGTTATTTATATATTCTTGTGGCCAAAAGGCAGATATTTTTTAAGATATTGTTATCTGTAAATCAATCAATTTATCCATCAGGAGCTCTGAACATCTGAAAGCATTTTAAGCTACAGTAGCTGCACACAAATGTATAAGACGTGTCTCTGCATGTTCACCTTTAAATATAAAGCATAATTCTTTAATTTCATAAAGATCCTGCAGGCTATCTGAATTAGTGCCATCCTTATATTTGGCCGATTTGGCAAATATATTAAGCAGTTGAATGCCTGATTTATCTTCATCACACCAGCCATTTAAGATCATTTGAGATCAGGTTTAATAGTTCTCAATAGAGGCTGGGATCTCATCTCACATTAGCTCTGACCCTTCAAAAAGTCAACAGTAAGCCATATTACATATGTCTGCAACTTTCAGTGAATCTCAGAGTATTCAAAAAGTGTAACTTTACCTTTCCAAGCATACATTTAACTTGGAAACTTCTAAAAGTGCATTGCTGATGAAATCATCATGGTCTGAGCCCGCTCTTCATTGCATTTAAACAGCATCTGAGCACGCTAACACACAATGTGGTAGGAAGAAAACCGGTAGTGAAGTGTTGACTCGTGTGGGGACAAATTTGATAATTTGCATGCTCTGTTGGGCAAACAGCGCGTGAACGCTACACCTTTGATTCATTATAGATGAACCACAAACAGCACAACACGGTTAAGCCTTTGTGCAGGATGCTGCTGCTCTGGTTTCAGCTTTAAAGCTGTGTGCTGGAAAAAGCCACCCCAGTTCCAGTTACCCTGCACTCTACTGAAGTCTTTATCTCCCCTGTCAATACACCTGCACTCTGTCCCACTTGCTAATAGAGGCCTTAATAGGAGTTAGTGTCAAATGACAGTATAAGTTGAATTCTATATTTGTTTTAACTCCAAACATATGAGCACAGCTTAAAGGCCAGTTTCTTTGAACAGTTCTCTGTTGACTTGTGAGTGAAATATGCACCTGCAATACATACCTCTGCCAGCAGGGGCACACTAAGGCTTTCTCACAGCTGAGTCAACCCTGTCCATCACAGCTAAATAACACAAGAGTTTAACTGTGAGTTAAATGGAGGCACCCTCAGTTTCTGCCACCTAAATTATTCTGTCGATTGGATTAGTTACACATCTTTGTATCTTTCCCCCTTCAGCTCAAAGTTACTTTTTCTGTCTAATGTTAAAAGCTGGAAAAATAAATATATAAGAAATATACTCTAATGATTTTTCCTCCTTTGAACGGTGGAAACGAATTCACTCATAACCTCTGTGAAACTTGCACAGTTATTTCATTGTTTCAAAAGGTTTTTTTTTTTTTTTTCACAACGGCGGCACTAAAAAAGATGCCAACATCACATTTTTCTCTCTCCAGACTTAGAATGCCAACCGGTGTTTCCTGAGCTTGTGCAGAAGTCGGGTCCTAACAGATGGTGGGCATTATGGACAGGCAATTGGAAATTCTACCTATATTTTCTTACATTTATTTCAAACTGGTCATAATTGTTGCTTTACCAGACAGTGTAGATTATCTGTGCAGGGGGGTGGATACGTACATGTATAAGTATGTCTGATGTGTTTCATTTCAGAAAAAGTTTTCTTATTAGACATCTGCAGTTCTTTTAAATACAGTCTCTTTCATCCCTTCACTCAGTCTGTGTTGTTCTCTCATTTATTCTCTCTCTCTCTCCGACAGCGTTGAAACTGCTGCTCGGCTACACTCATACACACTTCAGGTGGTAAAGAAATCAAACTCACTTTTACACTTTTAACTCTCTTGATTTCTCTCTTCAGACTCTAGTAGAAAAAGGACCATTGTCCTCTTTACCTGAGACATGAACTGAAAAGAGAAGCCTCTCTCTATGCCACATAAACTGCAGAATATACTGTATGTTAAGGCCCACAGTGGAAAGGTTGTGCGATTATAATGGCCTTACCCATAAATTAAACAAAGCAACATTTTAAAAAGGACCTTCAAGAAATAAGCTCACCTAAAAGTGTCTCTAACATTTTTTACTCATCCTCATATCAGAACTCAGTAAAATACTGTTCAAAACTTCAGGGTCGGTTTGAATGGCACTGAATGGCATTTAGTAATTGTTTGTATTATTAAAGTTTTCAAATATGATAAATTGAATTATTTTCTTTAAAAAAAATATGGAGGTGGAAGGACATGCTCACTATTCACTTTCCTTGTTTGGAAAAGAAGCCCACAGACATTGCATTAAATTTCACTCTGCAAAAAAATAAAAAAAATAAAATGGTAAAACAGATTTTTCATTTTTGGACAACTCTCCCTGAAGAGTTTTAGATATGAAGGATTTTTAAACATTTGATCAATTTGAGCAATAAAATGTTGGAATGTCAAATATTTGGTATATTTGCAGGAAAAGCCACTAACTTACTACTTCGACTAAATGAAACGTCAAGAGTTTTTAACGAGGCAGAAAACCGCCCTCACACACACTCGCTGAAGCTTCACACTGGAGAATATAGAAGCACAGGAGCGCCGAGTCTGAGGAGCGATTCTGGATGTACATATACCCGCGCAGTGCTGCTGTGTTGAACGGATGCCGCCTAAACCTCTTTGTGCCTGCAATAGCACCCCAGACTCATTCTTATTCAAACAAGATGAGACTGGAGGCAGGCAACAGAGATTAGCCTGAGATCAAAAGGCGGTGAAGCACTCGTGTTTTGTAGATTCAGACGGGCCCCATCCAGCATGTAAGATCCACGAAGGAGCAGAGCGCTGCGCCGATGCCACCCTCTCCAAGGGACAGAGAAGAGTAAGATGAGCAAAATGAGAGAAAAGAGAATAAAGAAATAAAGGAGCAACAACAGACGGCCAAGACTACACCTCCAGTTAGTTTATGAAAAAGAGAGAAGAATGAAAAACTGCGTGCAATTATAGTAGGACCAAGATAATTCTCTTTTTATTTTCAACCCTAGGGAAATAAAACCGTTTCCATGTGTATAATATGTCACCTTTTTCTGAGAATTTGTTTTAAATATGAAATACTCCTCTGACAGACAGTAATATGGAAGCATGTAACCCAAGAACATAGCATCTGGATCTGCAATAAGCAACATAAGGATGGCAACTACTGTACGCCTGCGTGCCAACTGTGATTAATATAAATAAATGTGGGGGGTTTGTTTCTCAACACCGTATATGTTTCGTAGTTAATGTAGACTTAATAGTGGCATTAGTGCAGAAACAGGTCCGTCTTTGTCGCACCCTTAACGCAGAGTGCTGCTGGTACTTCAGTTCATAGCTAAAGTCAAATCGCTTATGCTTTTAGATGCACTGATAAATACGAGGAAAAGCAACCAAGGCTGACTGCCATATTTGTGTAATTGCCAGTTAATTTGGGGCTATTATAGATTTTGCAAATAACACGGGAGCCTGCGGGAGCTCTGGAGAAGAGGACTAGTGCAGAAACACACACACACACACACACACACACACACACACAGAGAGAGACAGACAGACAGACAAACCAAATCCTGACATAGCCACTGGCGAATAGACAGAGAGGGGTTCAAAAAGAAAAAGGTGCCTTCTCTACAAAGTGCACCACCTTTGCTGCGAGAAAACAACGCTCTTTCGCAACCACAATTCAGATCAAAGATTTATTTTATTTATTTATTTAGGTAGCGAGAAAAGTTTTTCAAATGACAAACATGGGAGCTTTGGTAAACTGGGTCAGAGCTGCCTTGCCAGAGTCTCCATGGGGTGGGGTGGTGGGGGGTGCAGAATGTCACACCCTGAACACCCAGGAAGAGAGGGATTAGATGGCAGAAAGCTTGTAAGTGATGCTTTCTTAAAAATATGCTGCCTCAGAAATATTGTTCTCAGAATGCAAACAAACTACGCTAGAGGAGGAAGCAGATTGAATCACGATTTTATTCTCAAAGGACTAAGCTGATGTCAAAACTAGCCATATATTTTTGAGTCTTAAAAATATTTTTATTATTTAAAGTAAATAAAAATGAGGAAATTATAAGAAAATTCTGTACATTTTATTCTCAATGGGCTGATGTCAAAACTTATTCCATATTGATGAATCTTACATATCTGTACACACAAACACACACACACACACACACACACACACACTAATAAAATTAAAATGGAATTTAATATATAGGTAAATATAAATAAGAAAATACATAAGAAATTACATAAAAATGTTAGATTTCATATGTCAATTATTATTTTATTAAATTTATTATTGAGGACTGATTTCAAAACTAAATGAAAAAGAAAATGTTATAATCTTATAAAAGATTTTCAAAACTTAGAAAAGATTGTAAATATACAACGTTTAATGTTTATAGCTATATATATTCAGAAGATATATTATATATAGTCATAGTCAGAATTGTTGGTATCCTTGGTAAGTATGATAAAAAAAGGCTGTGAAAATAAATTTGCATTGTTAATAATTAATAATCCTATTGATCTTTTATTTTAAAAATTTACTAAAATCTAACCTTTCATTGAAGAATAAGACTTTAAAATGGGGAAAATCTCATTATGAAATGTTTTTCTCCAATACACGTTGACTAAAATTAATGGTACCCTTAGAAATTCTTATGAGTAAAATATATCTGAAGTACAGTATATTCCCATTCATATTAATCATTTTTAGCACACCAGGGTGATTATGAACATGAAATTATCCAGCAATTGCTTCCTGTGTCACAGAAAAAAAATAAATCTTAATCATCCATCATAATGTATAAAACCAAAGAATACAGTTCTGATGTGCAGAACAAGATTGTTGAGCTTCACAAAATAGAAAGTGGCTTTAAGAAAAGAGCTAAAGCATTGAAAACTCCCGTTTCCACCACCAGGGCAATGATTAAGAATTTCCAATCAACTAAACTGTATCTATCTATTACATTTACATTACATTTATTCATTTAGCAGACGCTTTTATCCAAAGCGACTTACAGATGAGGACAGTGGAAGCAATCAAAAACAACAAAAGGAGCAATGATATATAAGTGCTATAACAAGTCTCAGTTAGGTTAACACAGTACACATAGCATGGGATTTTAAATAATGTAATATAAAGAAAACAGATAGAATAATAAAAAGAATAGAGCAAGCTAGTGTTAGAGGTCTTTACAAATACTCACACACACATACAATTGCATAATTAATGAAAAGAAAATATAATACAAAAAGATTAGAAAGGTAGTTAGATTTTTTTTTTTTAAAGAATAGAATTAGAATAGTGAGTGTTAAAGTTAGAGGGTCAAATAAAGATGGAAGAGATGTGTTTTAAGCCGATTCTTGAAGATGGCTAAGGACTCAGCTGTCCGGATTGAGTTGGAGAGGTCATTCCACCAGTAGGGAACATTTAATTTAAAAGTCCGTAAAAGTGACTTTGTGCTTCTTTGGGATGGCACAATCAAGCGATGTTCACTTGCAGAACGCAAGCTTCTAGACGGCATATAAGTCTGAAGTAACAAATTTAGGTAAATGGGTGCAGAGCCAGTGGTAGTTTTGTAGGCAAACATCAATGCCTTGAATTTTATACGAGCAGCTATTGGAAGCCAGTGCAAATTGATAAACAGAGGTGTGACATGTACTATTTTTGGCTCATTAAAAATTTATCTTGCTGCCACGTTCTGAATTAATTGTAAAGGTTTGATAGAATTGGCTGGAAGACCTGCCAAGAGGGCATTGCAATAGTCCAGCCTGGACAGAACAAGAGCTTGAACAAGGAGTTGTGCAGCATGTTCCGAAAGAAAGGGCTTGATCTTCTTGATGTTGAATAAAGCAAATCTGCAGGATCGGACAGTTTTAGTAATGTGGTCTGAGAAAGTCAGCTGATCATTAATCATAACTCCAAGGCTTCTAGCTGTTTTTGAAGGAGTTATGGTTGATGTGCCTAACTTGATGGTGAAATTGTGATGAAACGATGGGTTTGCTGGAATCACAAGCAGTTCTGTCTTGGCAAGGTGATGCGACAAGCTGACAAGCAGGCAAGCTGAGATGCGAATAGCTACCGTCGGATCATCAGGATGGAATGAGAGGAAGAGTTGAGTGTCATCAGCATAGCAGTGGTATGAAAAGCCATGTTTCTGAATGACAGAACCTAATGATGCCATGTAGACAGAGAAGAGAAGTGGTCCAAGAACTGAGCCCTGAGGCACCCCAGTAGTTAGATGTTGTGACTTGGACACCTCACCTCTACAAGATACTTTGAAGGACCTATCTGATAGGTAAGACTCAAACCATTGAAGTGTGGTTCCTGAGATGCCTTTTGCCAGTAGGGCTGATAGGAGGATCTGGTGGTTAACCGTGTCAAAAGCAGCAGATCTATCTATCTGTATATGTCTGTATATCTGTCTGTCTGAAGGATATCATTGCTGAGAAAGACATAACATCATATTCACCCATCTCTCTAACATGTTATCATTTCAATTATACAGGGATTTGTTTATTATGCAGTATGTGATAGCATTTTTCTTTACATTTTCTGAATGTCTCCAGATAATGAAAGGTATTTCTCGGCTTTCTTTCTTTTTAAACACTGCCCACAGATTCCTCCTCATGTGCAAACTTATAAAACCATTCAGAGACCGCTTCTGCAAGTGTAAACTCACAAATTTCTCTGTTACTTCAAACTTAAACTAGCAATGTCAAACTTTTACTAAGGTCTGAGTGATACAAATTGATATTGATTCTGTCGTGGCAGCTAGCTCAGAAGTGAGAAGAACCTACACTGTGCTGAGGCTCAGAGGTTTCTCCCATGCTTCATTTCAAACCAAGCAAATAGTTGTTGGATTCAATTACTCTAAACAGGAGTAATATTTTACTCTGATGTTGAGGAATTAGAACAAAATAAAAGCACCAATAATCTCAGGATTACAGAGCCATTGTGTCTGTGATCATTTCAGTTGTAGATTACCTACATAAATTAGTACAAATCATTATGTTTATGACTACTAGCCGTTATGCCATTTCAGACCCCCTAAAGTTCACAGCTCACATTGTTTGAACTGAAATCCCCTTACAGAAGGACAAATAAAACATCAGTCTCTACAACATACTGTGCTCGGCCATTGTGCAGTTCTCAATTTTTCCACAGACAGACTTTTTCGGTTCATCACAAGAGGGGAAGGAAGAAGGGAAGAGCTTGCAAAGGAAAAACTCACCGGTGCCGTTCTTGTGCTTCCCCAGGAAGTCACACCCTGCAGCTCCAGCTGTGGGCCAGGTTAATCAAACGGTTACAAAAAAATTCCAAAATCATAAAAAAAAAATTAAAATGAAAAGAAATGCCCTGCATTAATAAAGCCAGACCAGCTGGCTTTGAACAGAAACCCGATGTGGGTTGTGTTGCCCCGCAAACTCTCTTGGATCTGAGAAGGTTGTTATGCATACACACAGAAATGAGACACTTGTTCCCTAAACACACACCCCCATGAAAAAGTGACCCGTAAGATTTGTAGCATAAGAATTTGGCAGTGCCTGATCTCCACCTGTTCCCGTCTCTCCAGGCTAAGAGGTAAATTTAGACTTGAGAGATATCAGTGACACTTGGACCTTTGTCATTGCTAGAATTGCTGTCCCAACTGTCATAAAAAACATCAAACAAAATGTGACAAGCCTCACATAAGAACATGTGTAAACATCTATCTATCTATCTATCTATCTATCTATCTATCTATCTATCTATCTATCTATCTATCTATCTATCTATCTATCTATCTATCTATCTATCTATCTATCTATCTATCCTGCATTTTAATTATAAGTATTGTGAGAGTGCTGAATAAAAGCAATTGTTTCTGTATGGTTAAACTTCACACCACACACATTACACGGACAGCGACACTATGTGTATTTTCAAGACATATTTATACCAATCCAATTATGAATGATATTTTAACCTGAAATAGCGCAACTACAGAGAAGACAAGCATTTACCAGTTCAAAAGTATACTCCCAGGGGCTCACAAAATTCCATTCTCTCAGTGACATCACATTTGTATTGACCCTGTCTGTAATATCCTGAGGATATTTGACCTTTAATGGGAATGGGTTTTGGTAAGAAGGAATGAGTTCATCATAACATAGCTAATGGGGATTTCATTGAAATGGGACACAAAAATATGACAAAAAGCAGTAAAAGTGTTTGCTTACTGTAAAAACACTGCAACAGGATGTAGCCGAGCTCAGTCACAAGGGAGGGGGAAACTATTAAGGGGGGAAAATAATAATTATCCCTTACTGTACAGAGCACTCAGTAACAAAAGCATAATTTGTTTATGATTGCATTTATTATGGCTCCTCCCCACTTATCTTAACTTAGTTACAATACCATGCCTCATTCAGCATCCAGAGTGACAACCTGGAAAACTGCATTTCTGAGTCAGCACACCTTTCTTGTGCATTACTGACACACTATTTTCCTAGTTAATACTGTAAAGCTGCTTTGACACAATATGTATTGTTAAAAGTGCTATTTAAATGAAGGTGACTTGATTTGACTTGAATTGACTTGCTGTCTCTCTCCTCTCCACTAAATTACTCACAGACAGTTATTTCCTATATTTAATAGTCTAATTTTTAAGCTGGAATGTTTCTGCTGGCCAGAGAATGCACTGTTAGAGCGCTCAATGCTGGACACAAGTTGCGTGTTCCAGCGGCAGCAGCAGCAGCAGCAGCAGCAGCGTGCAGGAGTCTGGCTGTCTGTGCGGCTCTAGAGGAAAGAGGACCAGTGTGGCAATGCACAGCAGCAGAGACGCCCCAACCATCAACCACAGGAGCCAGCCCGGCTCCCCCCATGAGGCACGCTGACTGGAGCCAAGTGTGTGTGTGAGAGGGAGAAAGAGAAGGAATAAGAGTAGGATTTGTCCTTGTTGATTATTATTTATTTATGAGTACATTTTAGTGTGGGAAGTATGTCTTTATTTTACACCGTGTGTTTTGTTATCTTAAAGGTGACAGAAGACTATAAGGATGCCTAAAACGGCATCCTTCCTGAGGCCACATGCCTTGTTTTCTTTCAGCCTTCATGCAATTAAAATTTTAGTTTAGTTGTTGACAGCACATTAACAGTAATTATCTTGATGAATCTACTGACAGATACATTTTTTTGTAATTTTATTTCATAGCAGTTACTTCAGAGCAGCAAAATAGCACCATAATAATTTTTTTTTAATTAACGCCAATAAAATTGTAATATATATATATATATATATATATATATATATATATATATATATATATATATATATATATATATATATAAAATAAAGAGTCAAATGTAAAAATCTATACTGAAAATTGTTTAATAAAAGAAATGGTCTTTTTTTTTTTGGTCCCACTCATATATTATATGGCCTTAACAACTATGTACTTACACTTAAATTATAATTTGGCACAATGCACATATTGTGTACATAAATGTTTTTACATTTAACATATTTAAAAAATACCTGCATGTAATTACCTCTGTAATTAATTTCTGTAATTACATTTATAATTCCATTGTAGATCAATCCCTTAAAAAAGAACCCACCCTTAAACCTATCCGTACCACCAGAATCTTTACGCTATTTCATTATTTTGAATATCCAAATCAAAACAAGCCATAACATATGTTAGATACTTGTCTGCTAACTCTCAGCAACTGTGTTTTTGTGTTGGAAATTACACTGGTGGTCTCTATATCAACGGTACTGAGTGGCGTGGGCAGGTTCGAGTCAGCCCTCTCCTTAACACAAGGTCGCTCTGTGTGTGTCCTACCCATGAGACTGAGGGAAGCCCACGTTTAACATGCATATCCATCCATTTATACACACGCACTTCCACACATACTGTATGTGCACAGTAAACACACCAAGCACATTGCATCTGCTTTCTAGAAAGTTATGATGAACTTTGAGCATGAATAGATCTGATGAAGTACAGAGAAAGAAAGTATGAGGGATGGGGGGGGGGGGGGGGGGTTGGTTAGGAGAAGGCAAGAGCTCTAGACAGAGTGAGGGAGAGAGAGGTAGAAGTCTGCTCACCTCTTTCCAAAAACAATATTTTGACTGAAAGGTTAGCCATCTGGATCTTCTGAACGCAGGATTACGGCTGGTGCCTCAGCTTATTTTTCCCCCTATTACCACTCTGGTTGCCACAGACACAGCCACTAGCTTGCATGGAGACCCTCTATGATGACAACCACCCTGCTGCTGCATGAACAGCTATCCAATCTACTAAGGGGAAACAATGGGTTATCTGAGTATGCTTGAAAATAGACTACTTTGAATACATGGAAAGTATTCAAGGACAGTTTTACTTCACTGGCTTACATTTCAATACAGAACCTTGCTGGGTTCTGCGCAATCTCAGAATATGCTATTCTGCACATACCAAACTAGATCAGTCGCAAAACATTTGGATAGAACAGCAAAAAAATAAAAAAATAAAAATAAAAAAATAAATAAAAAGAGCAGTTTTTGTTTTGGCAGCTGCAAGTTCATTGTTATTATTTTAACTCGGCCTGCTTTTTATTCAAATATATACTCATTATTGTATGAATTATCTCTTTTTTATTAACCTCCATATTTAATTTATGTAATTGTTTTATTTATTTTTATAATGATAAATAAAAATAAGCATCTTCACATGCTTTCAACATCTAATTAAGAAAACGCACATGAAAATATCTTTTGTTTTCAATTCTTCATACACATCTCCGTCTACTCTGTGCTTACAGAACTCGAACCTGAACGCTCTGGCGGGTGTCCATGGCAACCTGAGAGCACACTCAACCCCATTCATTCTCTGTCTGCTTCACTCAGTCTCCGAGTTTCTCCGAGCATGCCCTGAGCGCTGTGAAAGTGGCAGCTTTTATCTTCTAATTAGATGGAAGGAACTCACCTCAAGGTAAGTGGAGCAAGACCCCGCATTGGCCCTTTCTTCCAAGTTATCTCTGTACTATATATCTGATATATGAGACGGGATTTATTCTAAAGACTAAATTTAATAAGCTAGGTCCCATAATGGGACTTTATTTGACATAGATCGTTCATATCAAATGGAGAACATCTCAGTTTTCAATAAATGCGACAAAAAAAGAACAACGAGCAAATGACATTTTTAGGAGGGCACTGGAAAGACCCCAAGTGTGTTTGATGGAAACAAACACATCTCACCCAAGGCGAGTAGCTCAATGAGACCCTTTCATGTGCCCTACGTTGGATGCCATATATATAGATGGAGCGCTTACATATGTACATCCCTCTGTTTCTCTTCAGCTCGCTCACTCTTAGCAGCTCTGTCTCCACTCGCCGAAAAGCGTGTGACAAGTAGCACAGATGGAGTGTGAGGAGCGAGGTCTTCTCGGGTCCGTTTCATGGCGCATTTGGCTGCGCCTTGCAGCTGATGATTTAGGTGTCATAATAGATGTTCCCATAATAGCTCTTAATCCAACGGACACTTCCAGAGCAGCATCCTTCACAAAGCTCTCTCATTCCATCTAGAGTGAGTCAATCACCAGCCTCAGGCATCCTTTTCAAAGTGACAACTAGTCCAATCAAATGGCCTTCTCTGTATCACCGATTTAAAGGACTTGTCAAACATATTAGCAGCTAAGTAAAGAGTAAAATTGGCAAACTCTTTGATAACGTGAATCCCGTTCGCTAAAGCTCCTGTGGGTAAATTGGGCAGGATTTTTTAAAGAGTTCCTCAATTAACGTTCATGCTTTGAATTTGAGAAATTGTCACTTGAAACATCAGTAAAAATGGGTTTTAACCTGAGGGATGTTTCTGTTGCTACATCTCTGTCCTTGACTAAGTCTTGGTGGCAGATTGTTTGGGGTAAAAGCCAAGGAAAATCTATACAAATATGAAGTCCAGATCTCTTCTTTTGCACAAATTTAGCACTTGTAATCATGTAGACAAACAGCCCAGATGAATGTGATGTTGGTATGATTTGTGATGGTGGGTATACTTAGCATCTTTTAAAGTTTAGATAAGTAATTTGTCAACTTGATCCCTGTTGTTGGCTACAAATGGATGACTACTCTCAGTGATATGATTCGCATTAAAGATGTACTTGGATTAAAAAAAAATAATAATCCAGAAGAAAAATTTGCGTGAATGGGCCTACTGTATATAGCATTGAGTATAAACAACAACAGAAACCAGAAGATAGTCATAATGTTATCCCCATCACCAGAAAGGCACAATAAAGAACATCCAATAATGCACAAATTGTAACAAAATGACGTAAACTGTATATTTATCGTCACATTGAATTGGATGACTGATTTCTGTCATCCTTCTCTGGTGATATACTCTGGTGAAAGACATTCCAATAACCCCAACTGTCTTGGACAGCGTTTCAGGAAAATAAAAGAGAAAGCCCAACATTTAGTGGTATTCAGCAACTTGAGTACATTTGTGTGGCCATGAATAAAAATTACACAATTATGAGCAACAAATTATGCTGTAAAATGGAAAATTCAGTAAGATTTAACTTGGCAATGGATTTCCTGAATGTGTTCCATTGCTTGAATTTGGAAATTGATATTCCAAGATCTAAATGGGTGCAAAAAGACAAAAAAGTGGGCTCAAAATGGTGTTATATTATGAACACATAAGATCACATAGCTTTATATTGGTAAAATAAGCAAAAGTTGAGTTGTTTGGTGTGATATTACAACCTTTGACAGGTACAGCATAATTACAAGGGCAAACCATGACATATTTTCAGGGAAAGCAGGTCGGTGATGTCCCAATTAGGGTGAAATGACCAGCAAAGTGACAGCTCGAAAATGTGTCTCATCATTGGCATACGTCCTCAGAGTGGGCTTCGTTATGTCGCTCATACAAGACAGAATTGAATGGCAATGTCATAAGGCACTCCAAAAAGTCTTGTTAGAATGCAGATAATAATGTTGTTACATGCCTTGGTTGCTAAGGGTCATTTTCTGATGCAACTCCAAGACTTCTGTGAATCTAAATATAATGGGACCAGCAGTGGTCCAAATTATGGTACCATTTAAGGTCACATTCTTGGCATCCAACTTGGCACCCTGGTTAAGCTGAATGCATGTCAGACGATAATGTTAAAGAGGAGGCCAACATGAGGACACTATCCTCAGGAGGTCCTTCAGGAGACACCTTAGCACTCAGGGATTTAAGCATCCAACACTGGCCATTCTATTGCAAAAAAACAAAAACAAAACACAGTTCTCTTTCAGGTTAATATATATATATGTATGTGTATATATATATATATATATATATATATATATATATATATATATACAGTACAGACCAAACGTTTGGACACACATTCTCATTCAAAGAGTTTTCTTTATTTTCATGACTATGAAAATTGTAGAGTCACACTGAAGGCATCAAGGGCTATTTGACCAAGAAGGAGAGTGATGGGGTGCTGCGCCAGATGACCTGGCCTCCACAGTCACCGGACCTGAACCCAATCGAGATGGTTTAGGGGTGAGCTGGACCACACCCGAAAGGCAAAAGGTCCAACAAGTGCTAAGCATCTCTCAGGGAGCTCCTTCAAGACTGTTGGAAGACCATTTCAGGTGACTACCTCTTGAAGCTCATCAAGAGAATGCCAAGAGTGTGCAAAGCAGTAATCAAAGCAAAAGGTGGCTACTTTGAAGAACCTAGAATATGACATATTTTCAGTTGTTTCACACTTTTTTGTTATGTATATAATTCCACATGTGTTAATTCATAGTTTTGATGCCTTAAGTGTGAATCTACAATTTTCATAGTCATGAAAATAAAGAAAACTCTTTGAATGAGAACGTGTGTCCAAACTTTTGGTCTGTACTATATAATATATATATATATATATATTGTCCATAAATTATTGAAAATAATTAAAGGAAAACAATATTTGCCCTTATAAATAACACTCATTAACAAATACATTTCATATTGGAGTAGTGATCTTGGATAGGCTTCTATTTTTTTATTGACCTGAAAGCTAAGTTGGACACACAATTGAACTAAACTCCATACTGCTAACGCTAATGATAATAATGTGAACACTTAAATGGGAGGTGCAGCTGGCTGACAGTCATCACTCTTTCTCAAACCTCCAGATTTATTTAAGTACTGCATAACAATGCTTTCGGGAAACAAGCCACAGAGACAAAGCGGCTTACGCACTACTTACGCTCTAGAAGGCACCATGCCATGTCTTATTTTCCCTAGTACGTTCCTCTAGATGCTTCTTGGAACATTGTGTGGCTTTAATTAGATGTTCATTAGAAGGTGTCTTGTATTTCCTCAATTAGTCCCTGTCATGGCAGCAGCGGCAGTGCAGTAATCTCCGTGATTAAACTCCACTCTTGTTTGTCTGGGCGCGACGTGCCAGCTTTCTCCGACGGGCGCTGTCCTGGAGCCCTGTCACAAAGTGTAATGATTCTTTAGCATGCCCCTCCAAGGCTTCCCAACATCCTGCCAGCCTAACAGCAAAGAGCACTCATTTTAAATGTCTTCCCCATTCAACCCTTTGCCATTTTCAATTATACCTTTCCACCCTTCCATTTGTGTAATTTTCTAATCTCACTATAGCTGGCGTGACGCTGTTTTAGTGGTACTGCAGAGTGACAGTTGAAGCCATCAGGATGGTAGCTCAGAAGTGTAAGACATGTCAAAGGTCACGACCAAGTGGATGGCTCTTTAACTTCCCTAAACTGATGAACAGTAATCATGTTTATTATAACTTTGTGTATGTTAAAATTACAGTGTTTTTTTCCCCCAAAAGCATGTTGTGGACTCATGTTGCCACGGCTATAGAGGAAACGGCCAGTGTTTTTTCTTCTGATTTTGAAATGACAAATAAAAAATGACATTGGATTCAAGAAATTAAATTAAAAAGCTAAATTGTAAAAATGTGTGAAAATCAAGTGCGTGTTAAAAACATACTTACAGTAATTACCTTTTTACCTGTAAAAATCATCACCAAGACATCAGTGACACAAAATGAAAACTAAAAAAAAGGAAAGAAAGAAAAATATTAAAACATTGCAAAAGACATCATAACATCTCCATTTTGTTGGCAGTAAGTCCACTTGCTTAGCTAAAAGAGTGGCTCTTGTAAAAGCAGAGCAGTGGTGAAAGAGGTCAGGGCAGACAGATATGGGGTGCAATTACTGCCTTTGAGAGCCATAAACATTAAGGTCTATTAGGTTAAAGTGTCCACCTCTTCACTACCAAAAAGAGCACAAATAGCTAAAACCGCATGTTTTGAGGGTTGGCTACTGTTCTGAGAATATGATTGACAATGACCTGAAAGGCTGGGTGAACAGGTTCGAGTGAAGTTCATGACATACTTTGAACAACAAAGAGTAATAGATTCATACATTCTGTCTGAAAGGCTTCAGCAATGAAAAGCTTCAGAATGACAATTGTCAAACAAGCAAATTATGAAAAGGGTAAACGTCAGTTTATTTAATGTAGACAGAGCCCATAAAAATACCCATATATATTGTGCCATACAGACGTCTAAGATCTTGCACAGTAATAAACATGACAATGCTAAGTAGTTTCTACCAATACAAATGCAGGAGTAATGAAGGCCTTCTGATCTAAATTAAATCAGAATGTATTTTTTTTGTATACTTTTCTGTTCTCTCTTTTGTTATCTAATGCACTTCAGACTAGTGTATGTGTTTCAGTTTTAGTAGTTTTACCAATTTTTATTTTTATCTTTAGAACGCAAGGCAACACTTCTAATTTTCAACTAACTTTTTAAGGTTTACGTTTTTTTTTATCTAATACTTTTATTTTTCTTTTATCTCAGCTTTACGTCAATGAACAAAAACATGTTTAATGCATTCAACCAGTATTGCTGTTGTTAACTAAAACTTTAGTCAGAAATAAATAATGAAAATTACTAAACAAAGTATATATAAGTGTTGACGCCTTCTACATATATGACTATAATATTTAATATATATATATTTTAAAACATTCAGTATTGCCAAAATGTATCCTACTCCCAGTACATACAAACACAAACATATTTGCCATGCCATTTTCACAAATCTTGCACAACACACGCTCAGTAACATGGGCATTCTAAGGTCTGCGTAGGTCTCAGTGATTTTCTCTAAGGTCTCCCTGATTGCAAGGTTGAAGTGCTCTCCACGTCCTGTTAGGATATAAAAAATGAGACATCAGTTGGATTCTGCAGCATGTACTCAGCACCAGTGATTCATTCGCAACATTCAGGAGGCATTAGAGGTACTCATTTCCTACCCCAACTCCCCCCAGCCCACCACTCCCCCACAGCCCATGCTGCCTTACTGTGATTAGGTAATGCTGCTCGTTATGAATGTGATGCCCCATTTCCACTGGCAAATCAAACAGCTCTGGATCAACGGGCCTTAACTTTCGGATTCATTAGACATCTAAGAGAGGTCTTAAAGCGAAACATCTGCTTTCGGTTTCGTCCCAAATACCTGTTCCAAGCCATCAGCTCTGCGCACGATAGGCTGCCAGGCCACGCGAGATGAACCCGAGTTTGATGACATCGGCTGAGGTTGCTTCGCCGCGGGTCTAATGAAGGCTTAAATGAGCTGCTATATTGATGTGTAAGGAACGGGGGATGAACTCAATGCATGCAAAAAGTTCATATCGACTAGCTTTGGCAAGCGCAATGCTGACCTGCGAATTAACTTAACAAGAGCAAGATTTGTTCGGGGCTTTTTTTCCTTGTACCATACCGCTCCCTTCCTGCTACTACTCTGTTCATTTGATTTTATCCCTGCCAGCATATTTGCTATGTGCAGACGTGACAGCTTAATAATGTAAGCTGAGGTCTTTCCCTTCAAAAACATCCTGGGTTTTGTAAGCCATCTGTTAGACATCCTTTAAGCCAACACTTTGTGTTATACTTAACGTCACTCTTCCAGGGCACTCTTATAATGGGGTAATAAATAGTGCTGAGATCCGTACCGATGTTCATCTCAATCCTTCACTTTTTAGGTTTAAAATATTAGTGGTATAGTATGTTTTACACCACCTGTTTGAAATCCGCTATTGAGATTCATTAAACAATGGCAGGTTGGAAAATAATTCAAGGCTATTATTAAAAATGCACATTCAAAACTCTGCATGTTAAAAAATATTATTTTATGGCATCATTCAGAAGTTCCTGTCTTGTTTATTATGGTTGGCTCACACAGCGGAACGATGCAATCATAAAGTGTTTCTCACATGATAATGAACAGTACTTTCAAGCGCAGCAGAGTTTGCCGTGCTCACGGACACCTTTCACAAATCAGTCAGTTACTGTTGCCGTGAAGCCATGCACATGCGGATAACATTTTTTCATTGACATGTTATCTTGTATGTAAAAATAAATCAATTCATTTATTTTAGACTAAAATAGAATAATTTATGATATTATTGCATAGTTTATATTTACATATTATGGTGCCGCGGAGATTTCCAGGACAGCACTTGCAACAAACCCACAAACAAAAATGCAACACTAACTCATCAGATTCCACACTGTGCCTGCAAGACTCAGAGAGAGATATTCTGGTCACAAGACTTTATTTTAAGACTTTTCAAATCGATCTAGTATATGCTCCTGTGCAGCTATTCTGTAATAGTTCTCTATAGCTAAAATTCACTGTGTTTTTTAATTGATCTGAATTGCAATTAAAATATGCCTTAGAAAACAGTACTTATAAAAATAGTGCACAAAGCAAATAAAGGACATATTGTCTAACTGTTTAAAGCCCATTATTCATAACCCATTAAAAACCATTACACATGATAAAGTGCAATTATACTTAAACAACTGACTAAATGCAAAAAGCATTAGTTTGGCACTCCTTTGCCAAAAATAAACTAGAGTGCAGTTATTGATTCAAATGAATAAAAAAGACTCTACAGTAAATTAAACAGTGTACCAAAATTAAACTGTAAATTTGTTACTTGAATGATTTATGTAACTCAATTGAGGAACTGTAAAAACAAGTGGCATAATTATTCAAAACATACAATGCATTAACACTCAAACTAAACAGAATTTAGTTTTTCTTTATTCTTTTTCAATATGAGTCAAGCAATTAAAATATGATTCTGTAATTTTCTGATGAATGTGTTTTGCAGGAGCAGAGAAATTTGAAATTAAGCTGCTTTATTCATTAATATACAATGTATTGAAATGTAGGCATTAAATAGTGATACAAAATTGCCCGCCTAATTATACATGATGTTTTATATTATATTATATTATATTATATTATATTATATTATATTATATTATATTATATTATATTATATTATATTATATTATATTATATTATATTATATTATATTATATTTGATAAGATAAAATAAGATTAGATTATTATAAAGTTGTTAGAATTTTTTCTCTTAAACCCAGTTCAAAAGCTGAATTTCTAAGTAGAGCAAAATAAAATTCAAAAGGACTTTAAACCCAGTTAACCTAGGTGCAGAAGGTATTTAAGATATCCACTATACTCTCATTAGCCCTTTGTTTTATGAACTTTAATTTCTCCCGACAACCATGCCGTAACATCCTCCTCTAATCTCAGAGTATGTAAAGATAATCCTGCAAACACTTGTCTCTGGCAATTTACATGCTCGCCTTTTCTAACTAAAGATAAATGTCAAAAAAGGGAGAGAGGGTGGCACAGAGGGAAACTGACTCTAAATTTTTTTTCTTTTCAATTACCTAATGGTAAGTGGGTTGTTTACAGTTTTTGCCAGCTTGTTATCGTGTTCGGAAAGTTTGCTGAATTAAAAATCGCAGTGTTTTAGACAAGTGTTATATGTTTGCTCTACTCTGTTTTTATATAGAGCGAGAAGACCAGAACAGACCCTAGCAAGTCTTTCTCTAGAGACCTCAAAAAAACTCTTTTGTAACACCTCCTTTGATGTATCTTTGACAAAGAAAATCCTGAGGCATCTCTTTTGAAAGACATTTCTTCTACAGGAGCAACACGACAAGGTGTAACATTCCATACCACCATGTCAACAAACCGACTGGCTTCCATCATAGCAGTGAGCGCCACTTCCCAAGACAAAAACACCAGCCTAAAGTCTCCAGGGGCAAGTCAGAATCAGCTCAGACATGATATTCCTGTCCCCTGACCATGTCCACACTAGAGGGATCAATGACTGACATCTCTGCAGAGGGTTTCACCAGCCTTGAGGTTGAGTGAGTGTAGTATGTCGCTCGAAGGCATGCCATTGGCTATGGCCAAGTATTTCAAGTCAGGAGGGCCCACGAGAGACCTTTGTTAAAATGCCAATGAGAAGCAGACAAAACGAGTGCATCAGTTTGACACAGTCACTCTTGTCACACAGTCAGGTGTCTTTAGAAAGCACTACCAAGTGTATATCTTGTGCAAGAAAAAAGAGGGCATGAAAGTAAATGAAGTATGAAAAAGTTTTTTTTTATGTTTTTGAAAGAATTAAAATCAGCAGTATCATACAATATAATTACAAATTAAAATAAATGTGAAAATTAAATGTATTCTTTTGACAGCAAAGCAAAATTTTCCGAAGTCATTGCTCTAGTCTTCAGTGTAACATGATCCTTCAGAAATCAGTCTGATATGCTGATTTTCTGCTCAAGAAACATTTCTTATTATTCTCAATTTTCAAAAAAATTTTGTCCTACTAAATGTTTTTGTGGAAATCATGATGCATTTCAGTTTTCAGGGTTCTTTGATAAATAAAAAGTTCAGCAGTTATTTAAAACACAAATATTCTGTACCATTATAAAAGTCCTTAGTGTCACTTTTAATGCATCCTTGTTGAATAAAAGCATTCAGTTAATCTATCTATCATATGCAGAATACCAGGATAGATAATAGGCAAAATGCAATAAGACTGCAGTAATATTTGAGCTAATTAATCATTTCAACATGCAAGATAAAGTATTTTTTTTAATCATTTACGTGACAATTGTTAAAACCCCCTTTGCCTTTCATTCAATATTCAATATCAGCCACAGTTTGTCGATTATTGTCTTCACCTCAACGTTTTTCCTTCTCTGTGTGTTCGAAGGGTTTGAGTGAACACTTCCTGCTGTATTATTGTTCGATGATAAAGGTAGCAATTAACATGTTGCTTCCCCACACTACACAGTGGGGCTCGTATTCAGAGCTTTGCCTCGCTAATTACAGCTCATGCCTTGATCTCAACCTGTGTCCTTTGCACAGCATGGTGACCCTCCAATCAGCTGCTGCTTCTTCCACCATTCACCTAATTTTATCAATAAATTGAGCTTACCTTCACGCGTCACAAATGTAACCCATGTCGCACAAGGACTCGGAAACTCTATTGCGCTTTGAGCTTAGATGTTCCTGAACATCTGCAGGAAGAAACACTAGAAGCATCACAGAGGTTGAGGGGGAAGTCACAGCGCAGCCCAAGGCGATAAGTGCAGAGCGCATGGAACACTTGCTCCTTGCTCTCTTCAATTCCCCCCCAGAAAGAGAAGCGGTGCGCTGCGGGGTAAGGATGGATCCGGAGGAGGGAAATTGTAAAGAGAGGGCAAAAGCTGACTCGCTTTACTTCAATTTTTCATTCACCTCCATCGCCTCACACTCTTCCCCAACCCCACTGACCCAACAGAACCCTCTAGCTATGCTGCCGTTTCACGGTTCCACTTTCCCGTTCTACAACCTACACTGATTATATTTCCTACGACTTATTTGAAAGGAAATAAGGTGAAAATGAAGAGAGGTAAAGCGTTTCTATAACCATGCTCATCATGCTGCCGTATGAGACATAAAACAAGTAAAATGAAAAACAGCTTTGAGATCCATGACAGGAGGGCTGTTATGTTTGCACGGACGCACTCAGCAGACTGATGTGTACACATGTAATCTATGCCTTGCCACTAATGAGGACATATTTGTTTTTAATGAGTATGTGGGCAAAAAGATGGAGACAAGGGCAGCAGCTTTTGAATAGAAAACAACAGGGGATAAAATGGAGCTTGGCGTAGACTAAAGGCCCAGTGGGATTCACACATGTGCGTAAACCTACTGACACACACTCTTTGCTCAAAGAAAGAGGGTTTTTGCAAGTACACACAGAGGAAAACAGTGCGAACTTGCCTGCGGATGTTCACAGAAGATGCAGTTGTGTTCTCCCACTGCCAAATAAGACCCCACTGGAGTGTCTGAGACACACAGAAACACACACTCTCGACCTCAGCTATCTCCTGGAAAAAATGCATTGTTCAGTAACTTATTCTTTGATAAACAAGTCAAAGAGTAACAAAACTTCCTCTCGGAACCTGTTTGGTGCATACGAGGCATTGAGATCACAGGCCAAAGCCTGTTTCCATCAGTCAACATACAGCTGCACCTGGAGGGTTCAAAGACCCTGCTGCTACATCCAAGCTCCGGCCTTATGTTAACGCCTTGACTTGCTCCATCTAACGCACCTTTGAGAGCACGCACCTGGCACAGACTGCATTTTGCGCTTAAATAATCAGTTCATTTGTACTGATTTAGGAGGAAACTGAGGCCGGATGACCTGATCGAGTTTTTGAGGACATAGTCTCACTTGCTTTAAATCCGGGTGCACTACTTTTCACAAAATTTCAGATATATAGGACATGTGAGAAAAGAACATAGCAAAGAATTTATTTAAACCATATGTATTCAGTGTGTAATATGCAACACACTTCATCATTTTGTGTCTAAAGTTGCAATAAGCTGTTTAGAAAAGCCATTGTATGCCAAAAAAAAAAAGTTTGTATTTTGAATGTTTTGTGTTTCATTACTTTTTGATAAAGTCTCAGCTTTCAAACTGCATTCTTTTTACGTTTACGAATTTTGCAGACACTTAGTCAAAGTGAGTTGCATTGTATTCAATGTGGACATTTTTTTTTCCAGTTCTTGCTTTGCCTGGGATTTGAACCCATGACCTTGGCATTTCTACCACCATGCTATACCGTTTTAGCTATAGGAAGGAATTTATTAAGAAATTCTGGTTACACTTTATTTCAAGGTGTCCTTGTTACAGTGTAGTTATACATTTAAATACCGTATTCAATTCAATAGTAATGAACCATGTACTTATTGTTTGGTTAAGGTTAGGTTTAGGATTAGGGTTTGTCTTAGGGTTACTTGTATGTAATTATGCATAATTTGTTGTTATTATTTTAATAAGTACATGTAACGTGTAATAAGGACACCTTAAAATAATGTGTTACCGAATTTCAAACAACAAATGTCTCTTTAATGCAGCCTGACAGATCACTCTAGCCACCTTCAGAATGGCAGAACGAAGCATTAATGAACCGATCATCTCTTCCACTTTATTACTAGTCATATTACCAAAAAACTAAACAAAAACATGATTGAACATGAAAAGGTACAGGATGTGAAAAGATACTGAATTTAGAGACCATTTTATTTTAGCTCCCATTCACATAAATGCATGCACAGGGAAAGTGGGTAAATGCATGTATAAGTATGTCTCGACGTGTTGATTGAAATGCTCTCCCATAATACTCTCCCATAATACCCTTTAACACCATCTATATTGAGAGCACATACTGTAAACATTGCGAGAGCTATCTATGACATCACTCTCACATTTGCCACGGTCTTGCCCATCATATGATTCAAAGTCTTGTTGTGTTACTCATGATTTATATTAAATCATCAACACATCAGTGCCAATGCAAGATCATTATAATCTTGAATGACAGAAAAAGTCTGGAAGTTACAGAATCTGCACATAGAACCCAGTTGTTGGGCCTAACAGGAAAAGGTCAAGTTAAAAATATTGTGTGGCTATTTGCCAAGACCTTTCCTTGCGGTAAGGGTTTAGATGGCCTTCGTGCCTCTGGGCTAAATTTACACACTGTACAATTAATTATGGCTTGTTTACTTGTGGAAAGAGGGGAGGTTCTGCCACAGAATCACAGTACATCATTTCAGCACGTCCCAAGCAGCAGTGTTTTAGTTTAGGGTATGGATTTAATGGGACAGTGATATGTATTAGACACTATATTATTATACAGACCATTGGTTCTGACCTTGCTTTGCTAGACAAGCTATATTATGTGTCCAACATGACCTTGCACACAAAGCAAGGAAGATTACGGGTCTAGACTAGGCCATGTAGCAGTTCCTGTACACTGTCCAAACAAATGGAGGGAACAGAGAGATAAAAGAATGCAGTGGTGACCAAAGATTCAGAAAGAGAGAAAGTTCTCAATGTAAATCGGCTCGGGAAAGGGGGGCTTTTGGTCTTGGTTGTCATCAAAGCCTTTCACAGTCTTGTCTGAAAGTCTCTTGAGGATGCTGAATCTATGGCAGAAGTTCACTAACACTTTATACAGATTTCTTTTCCCTGGGATGGGACTTGAGAGGTTCGGAAAGCATGATTTATACAGCAACTTTATCTGCAATCCAAGAAGGAACATATCAGAGGGAAAGTACGCTTACCGCCAAAGAAAGCAAATAGCTTTTTTTAATGTGAGCTTTGCAGAGCTGGCTCAGTGTTTTAACTGTGTTACAGCCACTTCATGTCAATTTTTGAGAAAACAATCTACAAATTTGAGCTAATTAATCACAATGTACAAATGATAGAAAACTCAACCCAGAGTGATGAAGTTATGGATTTAGAAAATGTTGCAATCAAATACAAATATGTTTAGGTATGTGTTGCAAATAAAAGATACTGATAATTTATCTCATTATTTTAGACTATAAATTTCAACTCTCCTTGGACCTTTTGTTGACAGAGTTTCTCACTGAGTTTCTTATTTTTAAAAGCAATTGGGCTCATGTTGTCTCAACGGAATAGCAACGAGAGGATTACACTTGTGAAAAAATAAAGTGAACACTGCATGTTTTGTAGTAGTTAACAGCAGTTTTGATGGATTAAATTGGTTTACAAGGTTGTTTGTCCTCTGGTAGTAATCTAAATGTAAAGTAAAACTGTGACCATTGGTGCCTTGTAATGCCATGTTTGAGTATGCTGTAACATAATGGGTTCTTTACATCAGAACAGCATCAAAGCATCAGTTTAATTAATTAATCTATTTAAATGTTCAGTTTATCCAGCTGCATATAAATGCTCATCATTAGATAGGATGTTGCTTACTCGGAGACAGTGGAAGCTGCAGACCTTTCAGATTGACTGGAGCCAGAGAAAGACTGGAGATATTTGCTGCCGGAAGACGAAAAGACAGGCAGAGGAGAGGCAGAGGAGGGTGTGAGGGGAGGCCCGAGGGGGGAGGGTTGGCACCATGATCCAAACTCATTTTGAAACATCAGAACTTCTTTTCTTAAGTCAGCATTTCAAATTAGAGCGTGTCCGTACTCATTTAATGCACCGTTTTGCAAAGTGATAAATTTACGAATTCGACATACATCCTTTTGGCTCTAGATAGGGAACGCAGCGTAAGGAAGAGAGAAGCGAGGAGGATTTAAGAGCATTTCGCAGTGTCAAACATCTAAACCCACGGGGATCCACAGCACAATTAGACCAGGGTAAAGGGGGGGAAAAAGAGAAGAGGATCTTAAGAGGAACAGCCTCATTTCTCGTTTACAGTAACGCGGTTATCTGTCGCGGGTGATCCGTTTAAACGGTTCGTTTGCGGGGATAAAAGCCGTATGGAGGAAATAAACTTAGTTCTGCCTTAATCTTCAAATCCTTGGTGGTCATGGAAGATGATCCCAATTTGCTTCTGAGCAGCACTGTCAGATCTCACAATAATAAATAATTTAAGACTTTAAGCACCAATTATGTTTGATTAATGTTGAAGCATTTAGACTGTGCTCCATAGTTGGCTGATACATGAGTTTTCTTGATCAGTTGTTGCACCTGATGAAGCCCACGCGGAGGGAGACAGACTTTAATCCTTTTTCCGTTTTTTTCCTGTATCGCTGAACAATCGTGACATTAGGTGATTAGTAAATATAACTAAATTTTCTTATATTAAAGTTCTCATTAAAATTTCTTGGTTACACCTTTTTAAAATGTAGGTCAATGAAATCCAAACTTCTCATGTTAGTTCGCCCACAAATGAAAAATCTAGCATTTACTCACTCAAACCTATTAACTTTTTTCCTCAACTGAATACAAAATAAGACATTTTGAAGACTGTACTGGTAGTTTATTCAAATACAATGCATGGGGACTGAGGCTTTCAAGCTTCAAACAGGAAACAGAAGCACCATAAAATGATCATAAATGTGGTCCACATGACCTATTCAAAGTCTTCTGAAGCCACACTGGTGAGGAACAGACCAAAATGACCAAATAAGCGTGAGTAAATAATGACAGACATTTAATTTTTGGTTGAACTTACAGAGTCAAAAACATTTAAAGTGATTTGATTAAACATATAGTAAAATCTGATTGGATGCACTACATTCAAAGTCACTGTAAAACAACCAGTTCTGATCACGCAATGAATTCTATATTAATGCAGCAAATCTACAATGTTTTCTTTTTATTTTCCAGTTAACTTTGCATCACCAAAATTAATTGGTGATTACGCTAATGGAAACCCTCTCATGGATTACTCCTTTAATAACAATCTAAAACATTCTAAACATTCAGTTTTGGCTGGGATATTTGTCTATTTTTTATTATACAAACTGCCATTAGCCATTCTGGGACTTATTCACCTTGTCAAACTCAACAGGTTTTCCCAGGTGACCCCATTATGGCCTGGCGAAAGGATAGCCTGCCTGTCCCTCATAGATTTTTTGATTGCGTCCTGTGGGGCACTGATATTCTTAAACTGTCATCGCCATGGATATCTGACATCAGTGAGATCTAATCAAAATAAATGGATGGAGGGCCAATGGCATTTTAGCTTCTGTTCTTATTTGCACATGAACAGATCAGGTAAAATCTAAACCAAAATTGCATATGTCTCCTGCTACGATTTTCATTAGCCATATGAGACCTGTGATGTCTAGAGTGACAGTGCTGTGCAATCAAGAGCTCTTCACTTATCATTTCATGACATTTTATCCACAGCCCTCTGCTCAGCAGAACAAACAAACAGGAACACATGGAGATAAAGCCGCCCGGCAACAGCACATTGTGGTTTTGTTTGTTTTTCCAGCGTTTGTTTGTCTTCTCCACAGCCTTGTGTTGATCTTTTAGTTATGTCCAAATGTGCCTCAGATGATTGTGCTGAAGCTAGTTTTCCTCAGTGTTAGGATGAATTGCACATATCAGTGGTGCTTATTTCACCATTTCACAGTTTCAATAAATTAATACATCCATGGTAAAAATGTGTAATTATTAGCGATGGCATTTCAATCTAATCCTGTTTTATGTCTCGAAAATGAAGCTTGATTGCTCGTTGATGACTAATTCTGTGTAATCTGAAGTGTTTTCAAGCCTAACCTGTTTTTCGGACAAATCTCTTTTTTATTTCAGGCTTGGAACCATAAAGAAAGACTTTCTGACAGCTCATATTTGACCTAGTTAGTCTGGTGTAAGAGTGTAATTTCAACAAAACACATGTCTGTTAGAATCAAGACATCAATGTCAAAGCAGAACCACAGAAAAGAAATGAAATCAAAATGCATGACTTCGTTTGGCAGGCACTAATGTTTACCTTGAAGAGTCCCTGTTGCTTTTAAACGTGCAGTATAGTCCAGTACACACTGGAATTCAGTGCTCAATAACTGTATTCAAGCAAGAAAAGCCACATGGTATTGCCATGGTTAGTCGTATGCATGCCAGAGCTGCGGGAGACAGCAACTATCTTGTGTTGATTTCTAGAGAGGTCGAACTCTACATTTAGCATTTCAGTATGAACCCTGGACCAATCAGAAATCTGTTTACCTGTCTAATTTGCGGCAAGCATCCAGTTTAGTATGTGACCATTTTATTCCACCTGAGGATGTATGGGAATGTTGTGTGTACATCATAACTGGATCCCAAAAGTAAATGTGATGGTAAATATTTACCTGATGTGCAGAGGGAAAATCATCATGACAATAATCTGAAAAAAGTTTCATTTTTAACATGCTTTCATTTTCTCAGTCTTTTCACTGAATCAAAATAAAAACTGAAAACCTGTGTTCTCTGATTTTATAATTAATTTAGTTACTCTTCAAAGCAAACCTCTGCTGCATTACAGCAATTCCAAGGATGCAAAATGAGCGTATTCTTTCAATCCAAGAGCCAAGTTGTGTCACTTCAAAGAACACAAATCACATGCACATTTTCTAGAGGACAGAAAGAACTAGGGTGTATGAGTCTCCAGAGACATTTAAGTCACAGTGACTCTCTCTCAATTCACAGCAGCCAGTCTGAGAAAAGAAAAACGCTCTCCGACGTTTTTTCGCCGCCTTAGAGATGTCTCCGAAGTTAACGTAGCATATAATTCCACCACTCCCCTTTCTGTCTCTCTCCCTGCGGCTGTGCGGAGAAAATAAGCATATTATCAAATTCTGCTCTCAAACGGCATAATTTCTTGGTTGTGTGAAATGGCTGTCTCTTCAGGGAATCCTTGGCCTAATGCTGACTGGCAGCCTCTCCAGCTTGGTGGCACAGACGAGACCCGAGCCAAAAGGCTGGCAATATGGTGACTGTCATCTGCCTGCTGCCCTCTACGATGTACACTGAACCCAAATGCTGCTAACGTTTCCACCAATTAAGGGCAGAGGGCTGGCTTTTCTTACCAAAATGGGCTCTGAGGATAAACACTGGGCCTTTTAAACAGGCTTCCCTTTCAGATGTCCTTTGAAGGACACAAGATTCTGGTGAGGCATAGGGGAAATTATAGGGGTTTGTTGTTGGGCTCCTTGGCAATCCAGGAACCTCATTGGCTTGTCCAAGTAACAGAGACAAAACTCAAGGGGAAAAGAAAAAAAAGTCCCAGAATGCTCTCAATTCCCTTGAAAAAGCTGGGCGCTAGGCACTACGCGGAAACACACAATCCTTTGTATGACGCCATAATTCGTCCCTCCTATTTCCTGTTCTGAAACTTCTAATACATGTCCCTTCACATTTAGCTTCTTCTACAGTCTCGTGGAAGTACTTATTTGTCATTTCCTCTAAAAACTGAGGGAGACTCAATACAGTCCTCCTGACACCAGAGCAGGTTAGAGCTAAAATGATCGGGGAGGCAAAGCAAACACATTAACTCAGATTTCAGAGGAGAAGCGACCCAGAACAAACTGTCATTGTCCACCATTACTATATTCAAAATGAGACCCAGGAGTCCCTTGTAAGTAAATGGCATTAGCCATATGAGGAGACAATTCATTTTCACTACAAAAACATAGGCCTAGCTACGGTTTTTAAATAGCACAATTTTCTGCTGTGTTACGATGGTCCTTCTATTTTTAAGGGCAGTTCGAGCAGGATTGCACATCTCTCATATGGTTGGCAAGCTGCTAAAACTAGATGACTGTTCAAAACAACCTGATTACTTCATGACTGATAAAAACAAGATTGTTCCAATAGGTTCAGAATCAATTTTCTGAAACCCCACTTTGCTGAAATGAAACGTTCTTCCTAAAACAAACAAGTTGTGTTGTCTATTTTGGTCACTTTTTTATAGGCATGATATTGTTTGAGCTGTGAAAGGCATTGTGGTCGGTCGGAGGCAGCCTCCTCTCCATCATCATCATTAGGGCCGTGGAGCAGGGCCTTTGGATAATGAGAAAGCAGAAGAGGGTGGTGGCAGAGGGTTTGGCGGCCACTGTACGGTAGTTTTGGCATCCACACACTGACAGCATTTTTTAGATGGTGGGTTGAGTATAATTTGACATCCTTGTGTATAAGTACACCATATTGTTTGGGAATTAAGTGCAGCGTCTAGGCCTGTAATTACACGTTCACAATAACTGGTATTCACCAAGGCTGGAAATAGCTTGAAGGGTTCCGGTCTGTGCTCTGATGCCGGCAAACTTCATAGGAACGGGTTGTGTCTCCTCTCAAATGTCAAACAGTTCTTATTTTAGAAACAAAGGGTTGTCTTTTACTGCTTACAGATCTGGCTGGGCCGAAGTTCATTGTTCAACAGCTTCCTGATTAACAGAGTCACAGTGTCCTAGACTGTAGATGTCACAGGAAGAGAAAGGAGATTAATAAGTGGGCCTGGAGAACTGGCTCAAAGTCCCTTTAAGACAAGTCATGTCACTCGGCGGCCATCTTTGAAACGCCTCTCGGGCATGCACATGCATCTTCTATCACTTTGTATATATGCTTATGATTAAGTGTCATATTTCTTCCCCTTGGAATTCTAAGGTTCTATGTGCACTCTGAGTATTTTTGAGATTTTGAGCTTCAAAAATTTTGCATTCCATTTGACTGTATAGATACAACTTTTTTTTTTTTTTTTTTTTTATAAAAATATCCAAAATGTAGACAACATTAAAAAATCTATCACATAATGTAAATAAGTTGACACAGAATACGAATATGTAAATAGCTCAATTTTGGCAAAAATGTCAGATAGAACCTTATAATTCCAAGGGGACAATTTGAAATCACCAATGAAATCTGACAACAATTGTTTCATAAATGTAGTTTAAATTGCTCAAATAGCGTTATAAAAAGCGTATTTCTCAGGCTATATCAGCCAATGCGCATGCGCAGTCCTAGGCGCAAGTCTCAGAATGCAGACTGTTTCTATACCAACGGGGACTTCTAACGGCAGATGCAGTGACACTCTGATTTTACCGATTAAGCATTGGCTCTTTCATTCAGAAGGCGGAGCTTCCTGCGATTGATCAGCAATGTTAAGCATTGCATTTTTCCCCACTCAAAACTATACTAGTGACAGATCTTAGGTATTCTTTAGTCTTTGACTGGCTTCATTTTACTTTGTCAGTGTGAATTTGAATGGAATTGGCAACGCCCCACAGTTCAGTTGGATTTGCTCTGGAATGACAAGAAGGAAAATGTACTGAATTGTAATTTAAGGCAGTGCATTCTGGGAAATTAAGTGTTCGTCCCCACATTCATCCATCCATCCATCCTCACTTGAATGTTAAAAACATTAGTATACACTACCGTTAATATGTATTTATTTATTTTGAAGACATTAGAACTTTTAAAAATGCACTTAACTGATCTAAAATGTGTTAGTAAAGACATTTATAATGTTAGAAAATACGTTTATTTAATGTAAATGTGTTCTTTTGAAAACTGATAATAACATTTCAAAATAAACAGTTTGCAACAAACTTTGACTTTCTATAAAAAAGTTTTGAATTTTGAATTCATTTTAATTATGCTCTCTTGCATTCAAATTCAAATTGTATTTATGTTGCTACTTTAGTTTGAATTTAAGTCAAATTAAAGAGATTTTAAATATATTTTCAAGTATATAAAAAAAAATATCAAAATGTGCCAACTACAAGTCAAGTTCATTGGTTGCAGAACCATACTGAAGACCAGCAGATAGCAAAGTGATAGAGGGAACATGCATGCTCAGTGGCCGTGCAGGTGCGTCATCCGTCTGCGTTGTCATTGACTTTGGTGTTTCTAATAGGCTCCCCAGGTGGTACTTTACATGAGTCCTAATCAGTCTGTGAGGGCTCTACTTCTCTCAGCCCTGCCCTGCTGGAGGGGAGGGTTAGACAGCCCCGTCCAGACAAACGGCCTGCTGGGACCCTCCACACAACCCCCTCTCTTTACCAGCCGCCTACGGCTCTCAGTGACTGGCCATATTCAAGGACACAGCAGGGCGCCCAAGCCGCATTTAAATCTCACAGATCCGTGTTCGGTCTCCATCTATTTTCTTGTTTTTGTCCCATTCTGAGCACACGAAGAAGTTGAAAGAAAGAGAAATAGAAATCAACAAAAACTCGACTTTCTCGGGAACCGCCGACAATATTCAACCGCATAGTCTGCCAAACGATCCCTGCTGTGAGCATGACCAATTGCTCGCTAATGAAAGTTAAAGTACTGAGGGCCTGAGAACCCGCTGTGCTAGTCTGGACATGTTATTCTATTTAATATTCCTTGTGTATCTCAACAACGCTTGCGTCCTCCTCCATCACCTCCACCTTGATACAAATTACAGGTGTTCTCCCACATAAGTCTACCTGGTGATGTCAAAAAATCTGACCTGTAAATGCAAGAAATAATAGCTCTTCCTATGGAACAATTCAAGTAATAATGGCACTAATCAATGCAGCAATGCCAGTAAAGCATATAGAGAGAGTCGAGTAACTGTATTACTTTTACTTGACACAAAGAGAGTTCAACAAAGTACAACACAATCTGTATTAAATTATCTTATAAGATAGATAGATAGATAGATAGATAGATAGATAGATAGATAGATAGATAGATAGATAGATAGATAGATAGATAGATAGATAGATAGATAGATAGATTTTACCCTTTAGGTCTCAGTACAAAAATTAAGAAATCACAACACAACATGTTACTTAGTTCAGTGACCTAAATGGGATTTACACAATTCAACTAAGGTCCTTTAAGAAAACATATAACTACTCACCGGAGATGAAGGTTGGGGTATCTGAGAGCACTTGTGGTTTCCTCAGGCAACAAGAGAGGCCATGGAGTATTGATTGGTTACAGCAAGCCTTCCAGCAAGACTCTCTCCATTCAGGAGATACTTCTATTCATACAAGTCAAGTTGTACTGTAAGTGTTTGCCCTGGAACAATATCCTTAGGAAAAAATCTGCATGTGAATAATTTAATTTGAAAAGGCAAACTAGGATGAATCATTTGTAGCCTCAAAGATCACTGCAGTCATTACTGAATGTGACTGTGATGTTTGGTGGATAAAGGACAACGCTGTGTTCTTCAGGGCGGAATCTCTCAATTCAACAAAGAGGGTCTGAAGTGAAATATTTACGTCATAGATGGCTAAGAACAAACCAGACCAGAGCAGGGGCCTGTTCATTTAGGTTAGGTTGTCAGGTTGCCATATTATGACAGGGTGAGGTAACAATGCCTGTGTAGACGTCATATTTACCGGGCCACTTGCTGGAGGCACAAAGTGAAGGAAACTGCTGTAAATGGTTAAGCCCATTGTTTAGTCTGTTGTCCGCTAAGAAAGAGGATGTGGTCTTGTGATAACATACAACAACGAGCTTCTTGTTAAATATTTATTTCTATGCCTTTTGTGACTAAAGGAAAGTGATTCTTTCCGATAAATGGGTTTTCTACTTAATCAACCATTAACTAAACAAAAATATGCTGTGCTAGCCAAAATAGCCAGGATCATTACCCCCGTTTCATAGACAAGACTTACACCTACCCCAGACTCAAATATAAGTCTGAGCTATATATATATATATATATATATATATATATATAAAGTTTAAGCTGAAATCTAGAACAGTAGCTCTCCAGGAGCAGGGTTAGAGACCTCTGGGTTAGGGGATAGAAGTCTGATAATTTGGTCAGTATAAAGGTTATAGGAGTCTATGGAAAGTCCCCACAATTCACAGAAACCAATATGTGTGTGTGTGTGTCATTTTTTGCAACCCTAAACCTAAAATTACTTATATAAATGCATTTCAGAACAAACAAACAAATAAACAAACAAAAACACTTCAAATTGCCATTAATCAAATCTAACTGTCTATCAAAATCAATCGCTGAATTATGAATTCAAACAAAAACCAAGTGAATCATAAATCTAATTCATACATCTTACTTATGCAAAGTGACACATCTGCAACAACAGACTAATGCAGTTTATTAAACACCAATTTTAATTAGATTTTTTTTAATTGCAAAGGGCTGTGGCAAGAGTAATCGCGGAGTTGGAGAAACTTCTAGATCACCAGGACTCCCACCTTGGCCTTCTCAAACGCGTCTGGCTTGCAGGCAGCACGTGGTGGTGAGCGTGCCGAGGAGTCAGACGTCTGTGAAAGTTTTACACTAAACCTACTTTTCCAAGCCTATGGAACAGCCATCCTCAAACCTGTTTACAAGAAAACACCACATCACAGAACCTGCTGTGGGGTAATTTTGGAAGCGACCAAAGGCGTGCCATCAGCGCAGCGTTCTCAGACGCTCTGAAACACAGCCGTAATGAGAGGCGAAAAGTTTTGCAATTCTCCTCCCTGCAGAGTGGCAAAAGCGCAGAGAACTCGGCTTGAGCGTAACGTAGCGAAAAGCCGCATCCTCTCTTCCACTGTGAGAACAGAGGGCACGTAAAACAAACAACACACTAAAAATACTAAGTTTGCCTATACAAACATGCTGCTTAATGAGCCAACGGTTTAGAAAGAGAGACTCACTCGTAGAGCCCTGCGTAGTCTACAACACTGATGTCTAGAGGAGAGACGAGATCAGAGGGAGAAAAAACACAGAAGCACTATGAAAGCATGGAGAAAGAGAGGCAGAAGACGACTCAAACAGTGAGCAAGAAGAAGAGCGGGAGAGAGAGAGTATATTCCACACATCTCTGAGGGGGGCTAGCGGGAACTACCTGAATGAGCACTGAGCAGAGAAATGAACACAGATGTTGAGGCGTTTCTACAGGGTTATGCTTGATAAACTGAGAGTTTGCATGTTGGGGCACATCTTTCTGCACTCGTACCATCAGGCCGTCGCTTCACTCTTCAGGGCTGTGCTCTTATAGTGCTGTAGACCAGAAAATGGCTCTGGTAATGCTGTCTGGGGTGATTTGATGGTTAAGGACATGTCTAGTACAACCATTAATAGTGGAATTTTGTCTTGCATTTTCTGAAAATGTTAAAAGTTCATAGTCATTTATCTGTCCTTTGCACAATTCTCAGGTGTCTGGAGACCAAACTAGGTCGCAGCAATTTTTGGGCACAAAAAAAGCTTGGTTTATATTTAGGTGTTTTTTTTATTATTATTTTTTTTTTTCAATGATGTGTCAATTTCCATTGTATTCCCCTTAAAAATTATTAAAGTGATTAATATGTATCACTGTAGCTACAACAGCATTTTTAAAAGTGGTCTGATTGAAAAATTGTTCATTGCATTAGATCCAGTGCATTAAATATTATAATATAATATAGTAACTGACTACACATTCCACATGTCCATAAATGTTAGAATAAAAGATAAGACAATTAACAAACCTTTAAATGAGAAATACTTTTTAAATGAACAAAAAGGGAAAATAGGCTTAATTTTTATAAATCTGTCCATTGTGGATAATAAATATTAATAATAATAATAATATTTAATATTTTACTGATGTTAGTTTTACTGTATACACAAAATTTAAATTAGTAAAAACCATATACGAGATAAATTAATACATATTATATACATAATTCTAATTAATAAAACAAAGTACAATAAAGATATACTCTATGTACAGTAAATGTGTATAAAGCATTTAACTTCACTATGCAATTTTCCTTTTTTCATCATTATAATAAAATGATAATTAAATGATTATGGGATAAACTATGACTGAAAATACATGCCACTAACATATTCTTGCAGTGCATTTTGAATGCTTCGAATGTGGCTCATATACTGTAAGCTCTGCTGTAACTACTGCCATAGTATGAACAAAAGACTCATTGAGAAAAATCCCCCATCTCTCATTCTGACATAAACAGACAGCAGTGTATATGCAGCCATATACTGGACACTCTCTGCCAGCTCTGCTGGCGAGACAGACCTCACCATATTCCTTAAGAGACTACTACAGTTGTCTCTAGTACAGAACGTCTAATATTGTGCACCTGGCAAGCAAAAAATAGTTTTATTTTGTTAGTTGCAAAGTGACAATTTTCTCTCTCTCTCTCTTTTTTTTCCTTTTAAGGTTAGTACTGCCAGATAATTTTGTTGTTTCAGCCTTTTTATCCATGTTTGACTTCTGCTGTGAATTTGTCTCCACCACTATGCATGAAAAGGCTGAGTGTGCAGTGTTTTAAGTCCAAAAACAAACCCAGGAATGTTTAATTTCTTACATTATTAAACTCTTTGGACATGGTCAGTTGAGCTAGAGATATAATAAGTTTACAGTTGTAGCGGATGGCAGCTTTAATGAGAGTAGGCAGCTGAGGAGTTGTTCTTAATCAAAGCTGATGAGGCTTTGGGGGCCATGCATGTCTTCACACAGAGAAAAACTGGAATCATTTTTACAATAACCTATATGTCCTCTTGTCACAAATCATTAAAAGGAAACGAGCGAAAAATGCAGCAACAATTAATCTAAGAAAAAAAAAACAGGAAAACTTTCTTCTTTCTTTTATGGATTATGTTTCTGGTTACATCAAAGCAATTGTGAAAAGATAAACAATTAACCATTGGACTGGGAATATGTTCATAAATAATGTATTTATTTTTTCCCTCCCTTTCTCTTAGAAAATAAGTTCTGAAATGAGTAACCTTATATAGATCTAAAAGTTTTCATGCTGTGAGATGACACACAAGATATTAGCCTTTCCCCCAAAGGCCACCAGAAGAAAAGAAAAAGGAATAGCAATGACATTAGTGCCAACCAAAACAGACAGACAATTACTGCAGAGAGGAGACTCTACACCAAACACTGGAAATGTATAATCATCAAATTATTGGCAACCACTTTCAGATATGAACTGAAAAGGGAACTTTAAAAACAAGACCCCATATATATATATATATATATATATATAAATATAAATACAAGAAATACAGACAATATAGAAAATTTCAAATGTTCTTAAAATGCATAATTATTACAATAATAAGCAAATAAATACTTCTTCTAATAATAAGAATTATTTATTAGTTTTAATTTGGAATTTAAGCACCTTTTAAGGCTCTGTTGTCGAAGTCTGTACTCCTCAGAATGCATAATGTTTTCTAGACAGATGTATTAACCTCATACCTTTAGCCTAACCAGTGGCGTAGTAGAGGTGGCTAAAGCAATATTACTTTATAGTAGAGAGACCTGGGTGGTCCATGAACATGTATGCCGAGCACTGGACGGTCCTCTCTGCTACGGTTCAGCGAGAATGGAGAGCTCTTCTCCATCTCTCTCACTCTCACTCTCTCTGATGAGTCAGCCCATTCTCCTGCTCCTCGGCCGTCCTGTTTGTTTGGGATTTGTGGTTTTAGCCAAAAAAATAAAAACATCAGCTACAGAAGTAATAGAAAAAAAGGCAGAGGGTTAGAAATAAAGAGAAAATGTTGTTCAATATTTGGACGTCTTCTGACTGTCTGCTTAAATATTGCCCCGTGGCTGTCGGGATGGAGTGAGAAACAAGGGTTTCAGTAAGACTGACAATGAGATCTCTGTGGCGACGAGGCAGACTGTTTATAGGTCTGTCTGCTGGTTTATCGGACTGTCAAATTATCCTTCTCTGCAAACATCTTCCAGCTCTGAGAACATAAATAACATATGCCTTGCGAGTCATGTGACGCTGTAAGTGAAGGTTAACAAGGTTACTTAATGAGATGAGATGTTTTTGACCATTTCTTTAAACATAGGAGACAGCATGCGATTTCTTTGCATTATTCATAAAGGCAGAAAAAAATGTGTTTTCTGCACATACAGACAAGATAATGTCAAAAATATGTATGTGTGAACCGGGTGTAGCAAATGTGTGACATTTTTCTGATTTTACAGAACTGGTGTAGGAAATTTATGAGACATGACAGAGATATATTACCGTTGAACAGACTTATAACAGTCACACATCAAAGCTCTGAGTGGGGTTTGAACCGCTGCATTTCAAGCAGAGAAAAACCACCATCCTGCCAAGACCAACAGGCTAGGCTGCCTTTAAATGCAATGACTCTCTTGAACATAAGGATACAAACTGATTCAAGTTTCAATGGTTCACTGAGGCTACTGTTTATAAACTAAATTACACAGGTTTGGACCCAGAATCACAGGCCACTTCAGTTAAAAAGTTCAATCCCAGCGAATAACTTCCAAAGACATTTACATCAAATGATTCACAAGCTCTTGAAGCATCACCAGCGAGTGTCAAATACGATTTCGGATCATCTATGACATAAACCAGTGTTACAGCATCCTTCTCCACCTTGCAAAATAAATCACGGCCTTAAATGTGCCACGTTTGGAACACATCATAAATATTTCACATAGGCATCTGAAGGAATCAACGACATAACACGTACTGAAAGGCCTTTACGGTGATTAAAAGATTTGGCGAAATGGTTTAGCCAGAATAAATTATTTTTATACTCGCCGCAATGAAGTCGTAGTCAGCTCTGTGTGCCTTGGGTGGGGGCCAGAGCATAAAATTCCCTTCATTTAGCCACAGAAATGGTTGCTAAGGAGTTGGTGTATTGACCAAACAACTCATTCACTCCCTGCCATTCGGTTACGGATTGTGGGCTCCAATTGTCACAACCGTGTTATTCATTGCCCCCGACACGCTCTGTAAGAATATAAGTTCAAAACTTGACAAGTGTAAACAGACACCCTTCGTGCGACCCGTTCCAGTCACTTGAAATGCAAAAAAAAAAAAAGACTTTCCACTGGGCTCATTTGTCTACAGTTTCTCTCACGGAGCGTGACGCACAGATGATCTGCTGTGTAACTGCTCACATGCGAGCTCAATAACAGGTTCTCTACATTAATGACTTAATCTGCATGAGGCTCTTTGATGTTCAGACTGCTCTTATTAGAATATGAAAGCAGTTTCAGTTTTGTGTCTGGATTCAGTTCTTTGCTGTGTGTGAATCCTTTGTGACTCGTATGGGGTGTTTACACACCAAATGGCTACATGGGTGCATAATCAGGATGGTGCTGTATGCCATTATGGCTGGGTAAGAAGGTGCGTTCAAATGCATTTCAGGAATAATCTGTTAATGAGAGGCTGAAAAAACAGGGTTTAATTCTACAGTTGTACCTTAATGAAATAAGGGAAGCCCATTTTGACATCTTCCCCTGTAAATTTCCATTCAGGGCCTGTTCAGATGGCACATTAGGCTCAAATGTTTAGCTGGGCAGTGTCATGCGAGCTCTGCCTCCTCTTTCAGACAATTTTTTCCCAACTCATCCGAGGACACAAACAAAGAGTTGCCTCAGACAGGAAATTTCCTTCATTTAGATTAAGCGGGAAAAAAAAGAGTTAGGTTTAAGAAGGAAAGAAGGGGAGGTAAAAGAGCTACGGTGAAATTCACAGCCACCCAGGATTTTGGAAGACTTACGAGGACCGCATGAGGGACCAGCATCCGACCACTTCACACAGCCGCTACAGGACGTGTGGACAAACCTCTGTGTGGTGTAAATATACTCGTGCCGGATCCCTCATCTGGCTCCACTGCCAAAGACAAGAGTTTAAGTCATACTTGTGCATGTGAGATTGCTCTTTTATCTCAAGATCTTAAATTCCTAATTACTGCTTATAAATAGTTAGTAAGGTAGTTGTTAATTTAGGTATTGGGTAGGATTAGGGATGTACCATAGAATAAGGTTATACAGAATATTTGCTTTATAAGTACTAATAAACAGCCAATATGCTAGTAATATGCATGCTAATAAGCACCTAGTTATAGTGGGAATTGGTCCCTAAACTAAATTGTTACCAATCTTTGATATTAATTTTATAAGCTAACACATTGGTTTTATTGATCTATTATTTTTCAATTTCCTCCTTCAGTTTCATATGGAGAGATTATCTGTTGTTCATCACATAATATTTATCCCCAAAATTATTTCATTATTTACTCACCCATGTTGTTCCAAAACCATATGCATAAAATGACACTCTGTTGTGACCACAACTGTTAAGCTCCAAAAAGTACTCCAAAAATATATATTTAACTCTTGTTCTATAACCATAGTTTTGCTGGAGCAATAATGTCTTTATATTCACTGAAAATTTGACAATAATGTCTTACAATAATGTTTGGAGCAATAATGTCTTTATTCACTGATAGTCTTACGATACTCTGTGAAACGTTTAATTTAGTCTATGTTTATGTAGTTCAAACAGTAGTGCAAGCAACAATACGGTCGTGGGTTTGATTCACAGATAATGATTGAACTGATAAAAAGTATAGCTTAGATAAAAGCTATTTTGAATTTGAATTTGCCGACAGTGATGTTTTAAATGAGTGTGCAACAATAGTCACATGGACTACTTTTAGGATAATTTTATTATTTTTGGTCACTTTTAATTATATTTGTATTTTTCTTTCTAATCACTATAAACTTTCCTAGTATGACAAGAGCTGCTTAATGATTCTTAAAAATAAAAAATTAAAAAAATAAACGCATATGGGTCTGGAATGTAATGACATGAGGGTGAGTAAATAAGGACAGAATTTAAATTTTTGAGTGAACTATTCCTTTAAGAGGACTAAGAGTCACCTCTCAAACTCCTTTATTCTTTGACTGACTTGAAGTGATAGAATCACTCCTTTAAATCATATATACTGTATGTCCGGTGTCTATGTGTGTTTTAGGGGAAGCTGGAAATATGAGTAGCTGAAAGCTTGTGCACATTGGTATGTGTGTGTGTTTGTGTCAGTCTATCGTTCCTATGTTTGGTTGCAGAGATGCAGACCTGCATCTAAACGTGTAGCCGTGTGTATGTGTGTGTACGTGTGTTGAAAAGCTACACGTCTAGAGCGGAGCTCCAGTGCGCCTTTCACACGCCAAAGAAAACTGTGGTCGGAAGAGGCCGCTAATAGAGCATGATGCACGTCACCTGAAACTAAAATCATCTGCAACCGAGAAACCACAGCAGGCAGGCATCTCCCTGACTCCGCTATTAAAGTCTTCCAGAGCCTCCTGGGACCAGCCCCTTTGCCCAGACCCAGACCCTCATTTCCCTGCCGGCCCACCGTGAGCCTCCATTAGCCTCCACTGCTTCCGCTCGCGTGTCTGGCCTCCTCATGCTGGAGATGGACAACCGAGGTTAGGGCTGGATGAGCTGTTAACAACTATAGAATTTTTTCAGAAACTAGCTTCAGAGAAGATATTTTGAAGAACATTCCATTGTATGGACAATAGATTCTATGTATTTATGACATTCTTTAAATTGTATTTTGCAAAATAAAGTTATGCAGGAATGGAACAACAATACGGTGAGTAAATTGAGTAGCGAATTCATTTTTATAATTGTTTAATGTTAAGATGAATGTGTATAATATCCTCTGAAGTGGGACAAAGGATGTGCAGGAAAGGAACGTTTTCTCCTTCCACTCATCTTAACACATAAACAGCTCTTTCTGACAGTGTTTACCAGAGGTAATGATGCAGAAAAATATTCATCACATCCAGTTTACTACACTATATACTGATGAATCCAAATGCGACACTGATTTCAACAGGTTTTTGATATTTATTTTTAATTTAAACTTTAAAATAAAAAAAGGTTAAATGATTGATCTTCATGTTAATGCAATGTTAAATAAAACCAAACATATTATAATTTGAAGTATATTTTTAAAGTATGCATAGTTTATGATCATTATCCTGTATAACGTTCAATGGATTATGACCAATTTAATATATTATATATTATTTTATATATATACTGTATATAATAAGCTTATTTGTTTCATTCCATGAAACTTCACCACTTTAGAAACTCCATTAAGAAGTTCTTTGAAACTTTGCAAGCTATAGTTTCAGCTGCTTCCCCGTATGCAATGAGAAGGTCAACGAAGAGTGCTTGCCAAACACATTAACACTGCATACGCTCTTAGACCTGTGAGTCTGAATCACTCAAAGTTTGCTCAAAGTTTAAGTATAACTATGCTTTGGCTGCTTGTAAAAGCCAGTTGTTTTTGTGCCAAATGTCCTTTATGGAGCACTTAGAGTCCTCTCAAATAGCTTCATGTGTTCCCCCACTGTCTGCACCTTCTGGGCCATCTCAATGTCAGGGTCAATGCCTTCATAACACATCTCAATTAATGTGCCACACAAATATAGTGGCAAATCAGCCTTTATTAAACTGTAGCCCAGTGGCAACACTTTACAATAGGGTTCAACTTAGTTAATGCATTAGGTAACAATGTTTACAGTCAATTTTATTTGCATTAAATAATAATAATTTAAAATAATAATTTATTTCCAAATAATAATAATAATTACTAACCCCAAACTTTTGAATATTAGTGCACCTTATCCAACTTTTCATAGATAGACTGCATATCATAACACTTGCTCGACCAATCAGATTCAAGGATTAAAGGTGCTCTAAGTGATGTCACACATTTTTTAGGCCAAAACATTTTTTGTCACATCCAGCAAACATCTCCTCACTATCACTATCCTCGCTTGTCCCCTGAACACACTGTAAAAAAAACGGGGTCTCTCTAGACACCACAGGCTCCACAAACAACAAGAAAAACAAACTGGGCTCACCCGCACCATGAAACATAACAAACTGTTCCAGCCAATAACCGACAAGAAAGATTTGGGGGTGGGGTTTGGGGGGTTAGTGCACGGATGAGGAGGAGGGAGGGTCTAGCTAGCCTGCGTTTTGTTTGACAACAATTTGAACGTCAACAAGAAGTTACGACTCCCGGCATCGCTTAGAGCACCTTTAACTAATTTACTGTTCTATAACTATGTGCATTTAAAATAGTAGTAAAAAACAAACAAACAAAAAACACTTTGCCCCCAATGGAGAACATCCCCTGTCTCCAGGTAATTTATTTCATCCATTAAATTTTTTAACCATTCCCTTGCCAGTGTTTTGATGTCTGCAACAAAATCCAGAGTTCTTCCTCTCTCTTTCTCTCACTCTCTCTCTCACGCACACAACATCATTTCTGCCTGGTGACAGCTTGTGGGTGGGAGAGGAGACGACTAGTGTCAATAGTGTCTATTAAAAAGGACCACACAGGCCAACGGCCGGCCATGATGGATGATTATCTCAAAGTGTGACAGGTGCTGGGATGGTGGGGGAGCGCCACCTCTCTCTGTCAGCTCCTGTGTGTGTGTGTGTGTGTGTGTGTTAGAGAGAGAGAGAAAGAGAAAGAGAAAGAGAAAGAGAAAGAGAGTGCACATGTGAGTGTTTGTCCCTTCTTCTGTCAGCAAACCACTATTTGTGAGTATATGAGGCTTTATACCTCTCTCTTCCACTGTCTGCCAGCTTCTTTCGCATTTATGTGTGTGTGTGAGATTGCCCCCCTCCCCACCTCATCCACACCAACATTTCTCCATGCCTTCAGTCGCAGGCTCCCTATTTTTGTATCACCTGCTTCTTCCTTTAAGGTTTCGGTCATCCTGTTTCTCTTAGTCAAGATCCTCCTGGCCCCCTCCCTGTTGTCCTGCTATCTCTCTCTGCCGCACTCTCTGTATTGACACCTGGGAGATAACTCTACATGGCTAATGAGGCTGTGTAAGGGTCTTTCTGCCTGCACTCTGTCTCCTAACTGTCCAATCTCCCTGTCACCGTGGGTGAGAGTGGCCTATCTGAACCATTACAAGCCATCCTAGATATCAATCTACTCCTGAGTCACCACACACACACACACACACACACACACACACACACACACACACACACACACAAACACACAAACACACACACACACACACACACACACACACACACACACACACACACAGAGTACATATAGTTGACAATGCACACAATCACTCCAAAAACAAATACACACAGTGTTTTTTTCTCTAAGTATTTTATTTTTTTTTACACTTTTTAAAAAGCAGTCAGACCCTTTAATGCCTTTTTTCACTTGTGCGGTGCATGTAAAGTCTCAGGTAAATCTCAATAATAATTAATACATTATTTATGCCCAATGTGGCTATACTATTATGTCTGTTTGCTGTGTTGCATGTCACACATTATTTTCTCTATCCATCTAAAATATTATTCATTTTAATTAACAAATATTATAAACAAATATGTTAATTAATACTTTTTTTTAATTAATCAGCTTGTGTTGGAATCAAGACATTTAATCGAATCTATTTGGAAAAAAAAACAGCATAAGTGAAGCAAAATATCTCATTAAACAAGTAGTTGTTTAAATTGTCCATATTGTACATACTGTGCGCATAGTCAATATAATAAAAAAGGGAATCATCTACACACAAAAATAACATTTAGGTAAACAGAGAAAATATATCAAATGAAAAGAAAAGGAAAATAAAATTAAATAAAAATTTGTTTTTGAGACATAGCTAGGGACCATTTATTTTTTATTCATTTATTTTTTGTTCATTTTTAAATTAGTTGTGTTTTATTTATTTATTTTTTCAGTTTTTTATTTTAAATCAAGTTAAACTCAATGAAAATAATACATTGGTTGTTTATTTTTTTCTTTATTTAAGTTTCAGTAACAAAAACTTTTAATTATAATATAATAATAATAATAATAATAATAATAATAATATGCATCATCATCAGCACCATCATCATCATCTTAAAGGGGTCTTGGTTTTCTTTTAAAGAGGTTTATGTGTAAAACATATTTCATTAAGCAGTTCAGTTGTTGTTGTTGTTGTTTTTCCTCTGGTTGTGCAGCTCTTTCTTATTCTGCTTTTAAACTGAATCGGTAATCACTCCAGATTGATGCCACAATGAGGACTTCTGAAATCAGTTGCCTGATTTCAAGTCTAAAATTAAAACATGCTGAATAAACCACTCTAACTGCTGCGCAAGCACATCCATGCAGCGTAAACCACAGTACTGTCACAAGCGCTGTACAGTTCCCGAAACACCTTTAATCCGCTGTTGTGCAACCAAACTGTTATGGTCAGGCCAAAGACCACATAACCTCATTTCTCACGCTGAACTTCCTTGTGGCCCTTTTAAAACGTGATTGATAGTCAGTAGTCACCTGTTACCCATTTTGTGCTCTTATTGGTTAACCACGCCAAAAAGCACATGGCAATGCTGTATTTTTAGTTCTTCGTTACGGTACGTTGTTCTGCATTCCAGGCCGAATGGCCATATGAACTCAGATGGCTTGTCATAGTTTGTGCAGTCATTTGTATATAGGGTTTTACTAACAGGTCTGTCAGCATGGCCTTCTGCCGCCCACAGCCACGTTCATAATCCTCTAATAGAGCCAGCTGTCAAAGACGTGATCGCACTGGGGTGGTCTATAAGGAAAAGCAGTCATATCCACACTGCATACCATTGTTTCAGCTGAAAATGCAAGTGTGACAATAACTGTGACAAGAAAAAGATGAATATTGAAGTCCATACGGTCTTTTGTTTTGCATCTTTAATTGTGTGCAAGGCACTGCCTGTACGATATTCCCAATCAGGATATAAAGCCTAACAGTTTATTCTGTTTTCCCTCCTTACTGTACTTTGGCAGATTTAATATGACTGTACGAATGGCATTATGTTTCTTTCCTCAGCGTTGGCAGAGTTATTATGTGCTGGTAAGATCGAATGAGGACAGCAAGAAATGCAGAGAAAGCATTCTGGAATGAACACTGAGTGAACGAGGGAGGAATGAGGGGTTCAGTCACATAACCTATGGAATGTCGCTTGGGAAATTCATAGAAAAAGTCCTTCAGTGAAGCATAAGACTGGCCTATTTTGAAGTATGTCCAATTAGCATAAAGAAAGAGCAACATAAAGCAAAGACATAGTATAATTATTTTTTAAAAATGCTGAAAAATTGCTTTTAAGGAAAATAAAATCTAATCCCTGGACAATATAATCCTTCGGATTCCTTCATTAAAGACTGCTTTGGCATATACTAATATGCCTTAGTCATAGCAATATGAAAAAATAAACCATTAAATAAAGATAATAAAATAAAACATATGCCAAATTAAAGTGCAAGGTTATTGCCAGTTAAATGGTTCCACTTATTAATAAAATAAAATACAAATAAATAAAATAAAATAAGACCAGTCCAAATATTGACATATTTAGATGTCAAGAAGACTTTCCAATAAAAAAAAAATTCTAACTAGGTTTCTCAGCCCCAGACTTTAGCAGCTAATTCTCTATATAAGGCATCTTAAAATCAATTGTTGTGTGATTTTGAAGGAGAATGCATTGTCCTAGACTGTTAAATGCCTTAGTAGCAACTGAACTCTCTGATCATGCCCCGATTTTAAAAACTTTAACTATGTCATAAACATAAAGTTGCTTAAATAAGACCATCTTTTATTCCTGAAATGATGATTCAGTGCTAAAATGTAAATTCATGATTTTTTTGCGTAGATTTTCTGTTCATGCTTCGACACTATTTAAGGGTCACACTGTATCTCAGGTTACGAATACTCAAAAGTAGAGAAGAAAGTGTTACTTTAAATGTGCTTACTAGTTCCACCCATCTTTTTCTCACCACCCTGCTTTGTTACACATTCTGCATAGCCCATCATTTTAATCTGTCATTAAAGCTAAACCATGAAGACAGAATGTAAAATGACTAGTCTACCCCTCCCCCATGGGCAGATGGTATCTCCCTGACCATATCATCTCTCCCAAAGGAAACTCATATCCAGGCACTATGAAATGACTCCAAAAGCATAACAAATGAAGGAAGATAAAGGGTTGGAAAAATTTAGAATAAATTACTGTAAAGGGGAAACTGCTTCACACCCTGTCCTCCACTGAGAACACTGGCCAGAGTGAAAATCAACTTAAATTGATAAAACCTTTTCCCTCATTATTTTAGGAGAACAGATTTGAGGCAGGGAAATTGATTAATTGTATGCCCTCTTTTCAACTTCAAAGAGCACAAAACCCATAACATCGCACTTTAAAAAAAAAAAAGAAAGAAAGAAAAAGATAAAAAGAAAAGACAAAATACAGCCTCACAATACAAAAATCTGGTTAAAGAACAAATTAGCTAACCAGAATTTAATCATTAAATATTTTTTGCATGCTGCACAACAGAGCATAATGTGCTGTACAAAAGCGATGAGATTATTTATAGGTTTTTACAACATCCTTAAGAACAATCTCTCCATAATGCCGCTGAAAAATTTCAAACCCATTCAGAAGTTCTTCAATCTTTAGCCCTAAAGCAAACAAAGAGCAGAGAGCCCTTATTTCAGAGCGACCCTTTTCCAGTATATGTAATGCATGGCGAAAATCCATTATGTCAAAACTCATTTCCTGTCTAGCAAAAACAAATAGCCCTTTCAAATGAGGGAGGAGAAAATGGCAAATTTCTTTCTTTCCTTATTTTAGAAAAAAAAAAAAAAAAGAAACATACTCAGCTTCCTAGCAAGACCACCTGGGAGAAGTGTAATATTGAGAGAGCGGGTGGGTTTGGAAGGGGAAGAAGATTATATTATTGATTATATGAAAATTTAGATTTTTCCTAGTTACACATATCTTTCCAGTGTTGAACGGCGAACCTGAAAGGTAATTATCCACTTACACTGTGAGAGAAAGGTACTCGCACACAATTATCTGCATATTCATATGGCAAGATAAATCAATATTTATGGCTCTTAATTTATCTTTAACATAATGAATACAGGTATGACTGCCATTAAGCATGTATGTTCCAAGAACATAACAAAAGATTTCAGCAATGCAGTCATAACAAGGGCACTGTTTTTGTTTACCCCGTGCATAAATCTTACCACCCCCAAATAAACTTTTTGATAGTTCACCAAATAGAACTAATGACCTTGAAAGATGAGCAAATTAGCAAACATACAGAGCCATCTGTGTGCCCTGCAGGCAGTCAAATTATTTCATCTTTGCCAAGGTACTCTAATGAATCTCCTACATTTTACATGTAAATCTCTGTCTAATCTCGCTCCTCGCTTCTGCCAAACGTCTGAAGCAAATAAATATATAAAACCCAATTACGATTTAATTAATAGAAATCTCGTGTTCTATGGAATTTGTACCTTGGCTGGGCAACTCTAAGCTCTGACGCAGACTCACATCTGAGCTTTATCAAGCCCCTGCTGTTTAAACAAACCCTCTGGGTCTGAGCGGAGCTTCACCTCAATCCTTATAGTAGCTAGTGAGCTACTTCACTGCCCACTGCTTTCTAAGACAGTTTCAGAACATTTTACATAGTGATTTCAAGTCAAAATTGTTTGAAACTTTGAGGGAAACTATTGATTTTACTTTTAGCCCTGGGGATGGCAGACATGGCAGACATGATGGATGCAACATCTGTAGTTGATGGTAAAAATTTGTTGACATTATTATTTTCTTCATTTACATTAATACTAGCTAAGTTGTGCATAAAAATAACATAGTATTGTACAACTATTAAAGAATAATTTACAAATGAGTTTGCAACACCATTAATTGTTTCTTTCTTTATCATTTTGTAGAAGTTCAAAATCCTTGCTTTTTTATTTTTATTTTTTTAAATAGATAAGATACATCTTGTGTCAACTAAAGTGATTTTAATGAGCCAAATGTTGTAATTACAACTTCCCAATTCATAAATTCGAACTTCCCAACAAGACTTCAGCGTATCATTGGACATCAACATATATATGTTTATACTTAAAAAAATTATATAAAATAATTATTTCTGATGAAGTAAACGAATTACTAATCGTGCACACGATTTAGCCTACATTTTTTCCCCGCATGTCATGTGCAGGGGTCCGTACATAACCGACCATTTTACAAAATTTGGTTAAGTGAAAGAAATATTGGTAATTCTTACTGTGTTTTCCACCAATATAATAGTTTTAGACCAAAGAAAAAAATGTAATGCACTTGAAGCCCAAATCGTATGTGGAAATTCTTAATATGCATATGATCAGAACTCCACACATCTGTCATCCGGGCTGTCATTTATTGAGGATGGTGAAAAAGGTGGCATTAAAAGGCAGAATAATTTACCTGACTACCTGTTGGAACAAACTTCATGTTGGGAGCACATATGATGACCTTATATGCAGAGGCAACACTAGGGTTTTGGAACCGAGAAATTGTGTTTTAATGGGGGTACTTCTCATCATAAGGGAACGTGTCATGGCTGTGTCATTTCTCTTGGTCACAAAATGGAGTCTGATTGTGTATGTGTGTGTGCACACACGGGGTGGGTGGTGGAAGAAAGACAGAGAGAGAGAGGGAAAGAGAGAGAGGCTGTCACCCTGCCAGTCTGGGGACTGGGAACAGACATGCATCATTAGGTTCACAATGACAAGGTGTTATTACAGTATTTTTCATGTCCTCACACTGTCAGTGCAAACCTACACACAAGAAGACTCAAACCCAACTCACTCAGCAATACTTTCAAACAAATCTACTCAGACCTCCACACTGATTCTGACTAAGAGTGAAACAATACAATGTCTGACATGAGAAAAATCACATTTGAAAGAAAACAAACACAAAACCAATAGAGCACAGCTCTCTTTCCTTTTAACAACCTTTTGAAGTCCTCCACTGTACATAACATATAGACTTGTAGAAATCTTGAGGTGGAGGACTTCAAAAGGTTGTTAAAGGTTGTCCGAAATAACAAAACCACTAATGAAAAGGTTTTTTTTTTTTTTTTGAATTTCTGACATAAAAAAAAGAAAGATGCACACAATCATTCAAATATTTGCAGTCATCAAAATTACATCTTTAAAAAAGTGATTATTTAGCAAGGATGCATTCAAGTGATGGCTTTTACATTGTTACTAAAACTTATTTCAGATAAATGCTGTTCTTATGTTTTTACTTTTTTATTATTATTTACCGAAGCTGCTGAAATATTTGCTTTGCCATCACAGGAATAAATTAAATTTTATTATTTTAAGTTGCAAAATGTTTAACAATATTTCAGTTTTTACTGTAGTTTTGATCAAATAAATGCAGCTTTGGTAAACAAGACTAAGGTAAGAAAAAAGAAAAGAAAAAAAATACACTTAACTTGTACTAATATTTATGCACTGATTATATTTTAATTGTACTATACTAAGTGCATATTAAATGTGTTGTTTTGGAACAACTTTAAGTATGCTGTGTCCTTTAAGATATTCTTAAGATCATTTTTAAGCTAATTGCAATATATTTTAATATGCAGTATTATTTATGATAAAATTGAACCACATCAACTATCTTTAGTTTAATTTAATCTCACATGCTTAAGACATTTACATTTTATTTAAAATACACTTTTACACTTCTTGAACTACAGTTAGAATTATTAGATTTAGATTATAGAATATAGAGCTAACATTTGATGGTTTTTGCTTAAAAAACTGCATATGGCTGTGATTAGTACAATGTAATGCTATTGCATATTTTATAGCAGGACTGTACAATGTATATGTGAATTGATATAATTTATAAAATATATTAAATTGTTAAAATATTTTTCAAGATATCTTGCTGAAAAGCAGGCTGAAGCAAATGTTCATTACATACATATTTAAAACATATTGCAGTAGGTCTACATTTGAACATACATTAAATAAGATATATATATATATATTTTAAAGCCACTAAAAGCTGAATCATTTTATGTTAAGTTCTAGGTCATAGTAAAATTAGTATGTTTAGTATGTTAGTAAGCATATACACTGTATTTATTACCAAAGAATTCCAAGTACATTTTTACATTTTACATTACATGTTTAATACCCTTAGAGTGCTTATTTTTAAACTGGGGAATTTCTTTCTTATTTTACACCCTAACACTTCTCTCTTTTTTTTTTTTTTTTTGCAAAATATTAAAACTTACCCTGGACCACAAAACCATTCATAAGGGTTTTTTTTTTTTTTTTTTCATTTATGTATTGTTTGTTAGGACAGAATAATATTTGGCTAAAATACAACTATTTGAAAATCTGGAACCTGAGGGTGCAATATATATATATATATTATATATTTTTTATATATATATATATTAAAGTGGTTATACAAATGAAGTTCTTAGCAATTCATATTACAAATCCAAAATTAAGTTTTGTTATATTTACAGTAGGAAATTTACAAAATATCTTCATGGAACATTAGCTTTACTTAAAATTCTAATGATTTTTGGCATAAAAGATAAATCTATAATTTTGACCCATACAATTTTTGGGGGGGCTATGCTGCAAATAAACATACATATACTGTATATATATATATATATATATATATATATATATATATATATAAACGTGGTCTCAAGAGTTTTGGACATGACTCCTACACATGCTGTAACATCTCAGCAGCAGTCTGCAGATATTCCACAGATTCATGTCCACAGGTATTCCTGGATATTTTCTGAAGCCTTTTGGACAGGCAGCATCCCAGAAGAACTCATGTCAGACGTAAAATAGAAAGACAGAGCGATGGATAGTGAGAGACAGATACAAGTTGAGGAAAGACCACACACTCTCGACTGTCCCTTTCTCCTTGCAATCTGCTAGTCAAGGATCAGATGACTGATAAAGACAGATATCCAACAGCAGAAGGTGGAGACAATCACTGCTGACTAGCAGACCCTGTCAATTAGCTTCATACCAGGACGATAAGAGCCCTGTGATGAGCCTTTCATATCAGTGGCGAGACTGGACCCATCCCTTGTGTGACAGAGAGACATATGATCCAATGCCTTCATGTGATAACAAAGCTTTCCTCTGTCAAATGATGCATTACAGAGTTCAATCCATGCTCTTATATTTTGACCGAGATGTCACCGTTCTTTTTACTTGCTCTGATCTGATTGTGAATGATTGAGGCAATTAAACTAGCTTTCTCTGTGTCCTTCCCTGTTAACAAGACAATATTGCTGTCACATTTGAAATAATGTGTTGACTGTTGGGAAACTTATGTAAGCATCTCTCTAGGTTTTTTGGCGTTGAAAATAAAGTTAAATGCCTCATTAAGTGCTTCTTTCAGATACAATATTAAATTCAGCATAATAATATATGTTAAAAGGATTCCGACACACAATATGTGGATATTTGTGCTTAAGAATACAACATGATTCCTTGAATATTGTGCAAAATGTCCCTGGTTCCATTGGCAAAACATTCTGTAATATTTTCTAATTAAACTCTTTAAAGTATTATAATTTTTCTCCTGTTCCACAGAGACAGATACTTAGCCTCCAAAAAAGAAAAAGAGAGAGACAGAGAGAGAAAGCGAAAGAGAGAGAGAGAGAGATAAAAAACACCTTCCACCCACTCCAAGTGTGCCCACTTTGTGGCAGTTATTAGGAGCTAATAGAATTGCAATGTTGCAATATGCTGATCCAATTACAGGATCTACATTAGCAATTAACTTCCAGCTAAAAATAACAATAATGCCAATTACATGCATAAATAATCATATAATCAGCATATTCTGTCACCAGACAATTATTGTGATTACCCCTCAGTTTATGGAATGCTTTGCCAGAGGGATGTGTACACAAAGCTATTCTCATTTCCCCTCGCTTTCTTATAAATTACCAATTTCATTTTGTGCAAGGAGCTTGCAAATGTAAAATCAACATACTTAAACATTCTCTAAAATGAACATTCGTGGCTACAAGTACTACTAATGGAATAGGACATTTACTGTACGATTTATACTTTTAGTAAAGCTTAGCCATAAGACAAGGCGACAGAGTTAATCGTCTCTTTCTTTGTCTATTGAAAGTTGGACAGGGCCAACTTCTTTTACTTCTTTGATCAAGACTAAGATCATTTGGATGAAAAAAAATAAATCTGTCTTATTGCAGTTGTGGAAATGGACTTTTAATGTCCTTCAGTTTTATGTTGCTGTCTGGGTCTAGAGTGCTGGTTTTTGTTCAATGTCCGGTTCCCTGGGTTGAGAGAAGGTCTCTGACTTCTTCTGCTGGCAGAGAAACAGAGCACGGCTTGCAGGGAAAGCCCGGCACCAGTGGACCGAGACGGTATCTCGCAGAGAACGACAATTCCGTATGTTAGGCTGACATGCAGAATGAGGACAGGATCGCTGGCGCAGACTGACTAACGGCTATTTGGCAGAAGTACTTTGTTTGCCACTTGGTCTGAAATGATACACCTACCTATACAGAACAGATATTCTGACAAAGCTACAAAATATATATGTATACTTGCATTATGAGGTGGTAATGTCTTCATCATCTACAAGTGTGTTTATCTGTTTGTTTCCAAGGAAGCAAATGTGGTAACCTGTTTTCTTTGTTATGTAGATGAAATCCCTGGATTTGGTAATTTAAAATTATTACACCCTAAGCACCCTGTAATGCTCCACGATGATCCAAATAGCACAATATTTGCAATGAGTAGTATGTGAAACCAAGGTTACCGAGCCTGTGGCTTCAGCACAACTGCACTTTTCCAACACGTTCTTCATCATACATCAGTCAAACTTCCTGTATTTCTCTACTGTAGAGGGAGCTACACTGTGTGTACATTACAACAACAATTAAACAGGGTTATCATGTTTAGCTAAAACTGAAACCAAAAGTATTACAAACATTTTGTTATTTTAAATTAAGCTGAAATAAAATAAAACATAAATATGTAAATAAATAAAAACTCAAATAAAATAAATGTAAAACTAGAACTGAAAAAACACTAATTAGTAATATAAAAAAATAAAAAAGAACACACTAAAATAGTAATACAACGAAAATTATAAATTAAACTGAAAATAAAAATATACTTTTAAAATATGAATAAAAACTAATATATTAGGCTATATAAAAATACTACAATAAACACTGCATACAAAGTAGCACTTGCAATGTGTATTTGAAAGTGAAGACTATTATGAGATTATTTAAAGGGGTCATATGATGCTTTTTTTTAAAGATCATTATTTTGTGTATTTGGTGTAACAGAATATGATGACATGCTTTAAAGTAAAAAAAAAAAAAAATTAATAAACAAAAACATTATTTTTCAAATACTGTATATTATTGTAGTTCCTTTATAAACCGCCTCTCTCAAATGTGTCGTTTTCTACAAAGTCCCTCCTTCCGACAAGCGCAGTCTGCTCTGATTGGCCAGCTGACCCAGTACATTGTGATTTGCCAAACACCGCAACCACTCATCGGAAATGCATCTACTTTCGGAAGGCCTAATAAAGTGCTTTTTCTTTCACCATATACACACAGCATCTCCATGACATGGCTGCTTCAACACTAACTGCGGTTACTGAAACCATGCTTTCTTTATTTGCGTGAACATTTGGGCGGCATTACACAAATATTTCCACATAGTGACGTAGACATGTGGGGGAGGGGTTTGAATGAGCCCTTTTAGGGGGCGTGGCAGGGTACTAACTTTGATAAAGATATGAAATAAAATAAAATAAAATAATTAAATCAAATAAAAAATAAATTAGGATAACAATTACTAAGGTATTATAGGATAAAAATAAATAAATACATGAAAATGTAACTTGCTTCCCAGCAAACCAAAGTAAGCTAAGAAACAGTCTCAAAACAAATAAACTAACAAAAAAAAGCTACAGTTCATAATTTGTGCCTTTGTGTTATTTCGCCTTTGAAGAAGGCCAAATGTGACTGCAATTGGACAGAATGGAACTCAGTTTCAGTAGGAGGTCTAGAATTGAGCATTTGTAAGAAAGGGTGTGTGTGGCATAGAGTTGGGCGAGAGCGGCCTGAGCTGGTTCCACTGGGCATCAACAGAAATTGCAGCCAGTTACATATCAGCTAAAGCTCAGGCTCGTGTGTACTGCCTCTGTAAATAGTGTTAAAGCGAAAGGAGAGGCTAGTGGCCTGGGCATCTCTCAGCTTCTCGCTGACATATGCTGTCTGCTTAGGACATACTATTAGTCACAAGGGAGACAGTTATAAATATGACCCAGAGCAAACAGTTGAGGTCTAAATGTTCTGAAGACTGCAGGACAGGGTCAGGTTGCATAATGGGATAATAACAGGTATAGGTAGACCTCTTTATTTATCCATAATAATATTAGATGGGCTAAACTCTAATGAGCTCCTGCTGTCCATCTAAATGAGTGACAACCATGACAGCTGTATCTTTCTATTGGTACAGTAACTGCCATGCGCATTTGATTTTTGTCTATTGATTTATAAATGAACATGACGAACCAAATAGCTGCTTTTTGCAAACTGCATCTGTAAAGTTGCCCAGTAGAGTTAAAAAGAAGAAATAATTTGCTTTAGTTTTCAAACAATGACAAAAAATGGCTTCAATGTCTGCAGGACATTTATTGTGACCACCAAGACGAAGATTGCTTCAATCTCTGTCTGCTTTATATGCAGCCAATTACAATGCACCCGTCCTGCTCAGCTGCCACAAATGCTTTTTATAAAAATGAAACCTTCAGAAGTGCCCACAAGAATTGAAGGAATTTACCATCCACACAAAACCGGTAGATTTGTTGCAGTTCATATAATTTTGGTTTTGGCTCTGGAATAATTTGCAAGCGTGCACTTCAAATGAGATGCTTTCGTGCAAAGTGCAGCATGTTGTGTTGTGGACGGCAGTCTGGAGTAATTGAGGTCATTTGATATGCACCATTTGGGGGTCCAGCCCTCACACATAATGTGCTGTTTAAACATGAGTCGAATAAACCCTTGCCATACCTCCTTCAATGTGCTTAAATATACTGCATACTTGATTCAGTGGCAGAATATTCTCTCAAGTCAGCTTTATACATTTATATTATAAAAAAATACTGTTACATTTTACTGCTAAATACATTTTCAATAGCTTTTTATTAATAGATTTTTGAGCCTATAACCCAACTCTTAAAAGAATATTTCAGTTTCAATACAAGTAAAGTTCAACTGATAGTAGTTGTGAGACAAAAAATAAACAAAAATAAATAAAAGGTACCGTGAGGTACAAAATAAGGGACAATTCAAAGTTATTTTAAACAGTAATCAACAATGTGCCACAAATAGTGTTAATTTTGCTAGTAATTTAACTTGTAGTGATCCTGGATTATTCATTTAATACGTTGGCCCAGTGGTGCAAAACAATCAAATATCCACAACACAATAAAAACAAGTCACAACATAACAAAATTAGCACAATACAACGGAAGCTAGTCGTAATGCAACAAAATTAGCACTACACAACGAAAACTAATCCTAACACAGCAGAAACGAGTTGCAAAACAATGAAAACAAGCCACAACACAATTAGCACAACACAATAAAAACAAGTGCTAACACATCAGAAATATGTCGCAATACAATGGAAACAAGTTGCACCACAACGGAAACAAGTCATAACACAAAGGAAACAAGCCGAAAAGCAATGAAATTAGCACAACACAACAGAATAAAGTAGAAACACAATGGAAACAAGTCATAATACAATGGAAGCAAGTCGCAACTCGACGGAAACCAGCCGCAACCTAATAAAAAGATACCAAAATACAAAGGAAATACACCACAACGAAATTAGCACAACACAATTGAAACAAGTCACAGAGATTTTGTTGTGTTGTGCACTACTGGGCGACTGTATTTTAAAGCTGATCAAGAATATACAAACATTAATTATCAATTTCTGTACAAATGAAAATCTATGTGTGCTATAACCATACTTAATGTACTATGTTTTCCAATGAGGTTGTCTCAGTTTCTTTACTTACTAACATTACTTTATTGTCAACATCCCCATATATCTTGCAGAATTAAATTACAGTTTGCATACATAAAGTTTTTTAAGAACTTGTCCAGTACTATTAAATAAACCATTATAGAAATCTACATGTAGTCACAAAGGTCCTCAAATTACCACAAACACACAAGCACACAAACTTTTGTCTTGTGCAAATAAATAAGGATCATTAGACAACTAGAACAATTAGCTTCTCAACAACCACAAGACTGCACCCAGTCTAAAAACCAGTAAGTCCCAAAGGAAAATCCAAGACTGGTTCCCAGACCATAGAATCCCAAGGGAGAGGCACTCCACCCAGGCATGGTCTTCATACTTCTGGGTTCCTGCATTGTCTTTGTGAAGATGAAGGCACATGGCCAGAATCTAGTTCCAAAGAGAAGCACACAATACATGATTTGGCAAGTTGTTCTGGACAAAGAATGTTCCCAAAAATGCTATTTATGTTCACTCAGTCATAGACGTCTGTAGATATGTGAGAGTGATGAATGTTCAGACTCTTTCAGAATGAACTGCCTGCAGATGAATCATTGCCCAGCATACTTGATATACTATTTTGTTACATAAAGACTAGCTTGCACGTAACACCAAATCACAGAAATGAGTCTTCTTCAGATTGGCCTCAGTAAAATCTCAGAGGTCTAAGGTCTTGGCTCATTAACCAAGGAAACAAAATGTCAGGGGTGGTCAAACAATGTGATTAATTTGCCTGAGGAGGAAAATTGGTTGCAAATTAACAAAATATGTCGTTTCCGACCTCTCGGACAGGGAGCGAGAACACATAATAAGGCACGTCTAATTACTGTACCGAGGTGAGGACCTGAACTCAAACCCTTATCACAGTTTTAAATCCATGCTATACAAAGGGCTTGCTGGTTGTCAGATTAGACGGTGTAACATTCCTTGAATTCTGAGTAAATGAATCAGAAAGCGTTCAACAAAACATCCAAGCTGGTTTTATAATGGGTCTTGAACACGCTGTGACCACAAAGCAAGGTAAAAAGGTTTGAAACCCTGCACTGCAGTAGTAAAGACACAGAGACTTTTTTTGCCAGAAATCTGATATGATGCCGCAAGCAGGATTTTGCTGAATGGAGTAACCTGGCCATATAAACTACGTCTCGTAGTATATTGTAGAAAGTTACTCTGCAGAGTTTGGGGTGGTGTGAGGGTCTAATACAAGTTGCCAGTACCATCAACGTCTGGCCACAGCTATGCCACTTTCTAGTTGTCTGTTTTTATGTGGCAGGCCTGCTGCCGCCCACATTCCATAGTGTCCAAACATGTTAACCAAACATGATTCACCAATCTGATGCCACCACTCAATCCAGTAAAATATTTATAGTTTCACTTGCTGCCACACCAACCACCTGTGCAGACAGCAGCGTGTGATTTCCAGTTGATATCAACATATTTATAATTTGCATGCTATATAAACCCAGTTCTTCAGTTACTGAGAAAAATAATTTAAAATGGATAGTAAAAATGAAATTTAATCAATTACTCACTCCCATGTCGTTTCAAACCGTAAGGTCTTCGTTCATCTTTGAAACCCCAGAGCTTTCTGACCATGCATAGACAACAATGTAACTAAAATGTCCATAGTCCCATAAAGGTATTAAGGACATTGTTAAAATAGTCCATGTGCCCTCAGTTCAACTGTAATTTTATTCAACAATCCTTGATGTGTTGTGGAAATCTTGATAATGGCTGAGAACGGTGATGTGGAAGAGAAGAATTTTAAGTCGTTATTTTTTGTTTTCTTTCCGCACAAAAAATATTCTTGTAGCTTCGTAAAATGTATGGCTGGGATGATACGCTAATCTGCAGATTCAATACTATCCCGATACTTGTGTGCCGATTCAATGCATGTTGCAATAATTGATTACTGTGATTATTTAACTATTGCAATTCGATATTACAATTTATTGTGATTTTTTTTTTTTGCTTATTAAAGACTAGACAATGGAAAATACTTGATCATATCATTAAAGAGACTGTATATAATGAGTCATATTAACAAAACAATGCATCACATCTTTATGAACTTTTATTTCAGGAGCATACACATATACAGTGCATATTTTAAAGTACCTTGAACCATGAAACTTTCAAGTACACAAACCCTTGATGTTGTATGCCAGTCGGTCTGTGTGGTGCTGCTTCAAGTCAAACACATACATTTTGCCCCAACTTGGAATAAAAGCAGTAATTTTTGAATAGTTTAAAAAATTATTGTGATAGTTGGGTGAATCAATTTTTCCTCCCACCCCTAGTAAAATTGCAGTTAAACTACCGATGTCACATAGACTATTTTAACTATTTCCTCAATACTGTTTCTGGGTCTGTAAACTTTCCATTTACATTCCTGTCTATGGAGGTTCAGAAAGCTCTCAGATTTCATCAAAAACTTTTTAATTTGTGTTCTGAAGTGTTTTCTCTCTTTTTTTTCATCATTTACTCACCTTCAAGTTGTTACAAATCTGTATTCATTTATTTATTTTGTTGAACACAAGAAGAAATTTGGAAGAATTTTGTTAACCGGACAGTTTTTGGTAGCCACTGAGGGGAAAAAAGTCAGTGGAAGTCAATGGTTATCAAAAACTCTTTGGTTATCCACATTGTTCAAAATAACTTATTTTGTGTTCAACAGAATAAAGAAATGTATATATATCTGGAACAACATGAGGGTGAGTAAATAAGGACTTTTTTGCATTTTGGGGTAAACTATCCCTTCAAGACTTCGGTCTTGTGCTATTGTTAATATACTTGGATGAATGTAATTTCTAATAAGTTACAGTGTTGTTGTTTTTTTTTTGACTCTGGAAGCATTTTCACACATTTATGCACCCCTAATTAAGGCTATAACCAATGATGGCTACAGACAGGACCTGCTGGGTACTTACGAAGGATCCTAATTGAATCTGACAATAATTTTCACATCACTCCCATGCTCTGTCTCCAATGCTATTAGTGACATTACTGGACTAATGGTTGCTATGGCAGCATGAGCAATGCTCATTAATGACCTCTGCTATAGAAATATTCAGTACAATCTTTTCTTATTCTTTATTTCCTCCTTCCTTTGGCCCTTACTTCTGATTTGAAGATGTACGAGCACTTACGAGATGTACGACATAAATGGACTGCTCTCAAAACAGGTCGGGGAAAGTTGTGATGTTTCCGGTTGTCATGAGGGGTCATGAAAGAAAATCATTAGACAATTTGTGGTATTAAGGGTTTTTTTATCACATGAATTTAACAGAAAAAGAATCTAATTCAGTATAGAGGTCACTGCTATATAAAAAAAGTGCTTTGATCATGCTCTATCAAGTAAATAATGTGGGGGGAGGGGGGAAACAACCAAATATTTACTTAAAAATAGAATGCAATTATCAACATTTATTTAATCAGGCAAGTGACTTAAAGACATAAAACATTGAAGAAATATAGATAGACAGACAGACATAAAAATGATAACTGCATCCAGCTACCGCTGATCACAGCGTGAGCATAAGAAGGCAGCAAGTGCAACGCATACCAGCTTTTCACTTCTGAGCTGAGCTACAACATCGTTCTGTTCCTATACCAACTGCTTTGTGTGTGATGAGTTTAGCGCACTCTAGGGAACTTCTTGTGTTGGCGGAGGGCACTTTAGCGGTGGTCATTTCTGTGTCAAGTGGGTTGCACACTACAGGCTGCACTACCCCTTGTTGTGCTGCAAACGGCCATCTCCCCTGTGCATCTCAGCATCTAAAAGAGTATTTCCTTGAAAGAGCTTATTTCTCTAAAAGAGCTTACATTGGTTCATCTTTGTAAAAATGATGGATCGTCTTTTTAAAAAGATGCTGTTTCACCTGTGCGTTTCTGGGTGCAGTCGTTACCTGGTGCCAGGTGATGGTCACGGTCGCTGCCTCGTGTGTCTGGGCATTGAATACGCTGAGGTGGTGTTCTTGGATGAGACATCTTCCCATTGCTGGAAGATGACCATCTTGGATCTGTGGGCCAGGCTTTGTTTCCTCCAGGGGGCGGAGCTCCATTGCCTCTGCTGTGATCTAGTGTTCGTCCTGATGGCAGAAAGTGGCAGGAACATGTGTGGTCGGTGCTGAACTGCTTGAATACATTCAAGGACAGGATAGCGGTCCCACTGAAGCAGAGGCTCCTGGGGCATATGAACTGCAGCGGCAGTTACACCGCTGGGGCTCCTTCAAATGAGGCCGCTTCAACATTGGCTTCATGGCCAAGTCCCGAGATGGGCGTGGCAGCGCAGCATTCACAGGTTCCAAGTTACACTGGCCCGTCACCAAACCTTTACCTAGTGGTCCGACCTTGTGTTTCTCTAGTTGTTAGCATTGTGCCTTGCCTTGAACCATCTCAAAGGGCACTTACAAGGCAAGCACATGCTGCTCAGAATGGACAACACTGCGACCATTGTGTACATCAACCTACAAGGTGGTCTGCACTCCCATTGCATGTTGCAACTCTCCCACCACCTCCTCCTTTGGAGTCGGAAGGTTCTAAGGTCACAAAGCTACGCTCCCAGGAGAATGGAGACTCCATCTCCAAACAGTCCAGCTGATTTGGAGACATTTTGGAGCTCAGGTAAACTTGTTTGCATATCCAGAGACTTCTCACTGCCAGTTGTTTTACTCCCTGACTGATGGAACACTTGGCATCAATGCACTGGCACACTAACTAATGCTCCTCGTGACAGCCCCTCCATGACAGATTCCTCTGAGGAAGGATCTACTGACTCAGAGACGGGGCATCCTGTGGCACCCGCATCCAGACCTCTGGAAACTTCATGTCTGTTCCCTGGATGGGACATGGAGGTTCTAGGTGACCTACCTTAAGAAGTAGTTGACACCATCACTTTGGCGAGAGCACCATCTATGAGACATGCCTTTGCTTTTCACCTTTTTGCTGAGTGGTGTTCTTGCAGATAAGACCCCGGAGATGCCTGATCAGGGTCATGCTTTCCTTTTTGCAGCAAGCTTTGGAGCGAAAGCTGTCTCCCTCCACCCTTAAAGTCTACGTTGCTGTGATTGCTGCTAAACATAACCCTGAGGAGGGGAAGTCGGTAGGGAAGCGTTACCTGGTCGTCAAGAGGGTAGGGGACCTGCACACATTTCCGGTTGACGATTCCTGCCTAGAGTTTGGAGGCTTGCACAGGACACTGGAAGGGGGAGCATCCATGGCACTTTGGTAGGGACCCCAATTCGTCAGTAAACGACGTGATGTTGAGAGTGACCAACTAAAAGGGAATGTCTTGTTTCCTTTTCAGTTGTTTACTGTCAAGGTAGATTGGTCTCTCATAGTTAGATCCCAATTCGTCAGTCACCGAAGTGACGCTTCCAATCCCTCCTTCAGGGAACAAGGTTTAATTGATAATTGAACCAAGATGGCGGCGCGTCCACACGCAGCGGCTTCTCTCTGTCCCGACAGAACGGTGTTTTCGTGTTTTTTGTCTTGTGAGTCACAGTGTTTTTGTACGTCGTCGTCGCGTCTACCTGTCTGTAAGCGCAAATACAGTCGCGAGTTTCTGCTTGATGTCGGCAGAACCGCATTTTTGCAGTTAAACTCTGCGCACGCAGAACAGCTGCGGGATCTCGGTCTGCTAAGGAGGCCTTCACCATCACCGACCCCCACTACTACATCTCGCCCACAGCTGAGGCGCCACAAGCGGTGTGAGAGGAAGCAGAAGAGGGGTAAACGCGGAGGTATCCGGGCTAGGATAATAAACTGGACTACATTCGATTACTACGCTCAACTCAGAGGACTGTAAGAGACTGTTGTGTTTTTGTGTTCACGGAACGCGGCGGCGGGCTTTATGTTTACATCAATGTCGCGTGGTGCCGCGATACTGTTGTGATCAGCAATCACTGCTCACCCCTGGTGGAGTTTATGATTATTAAGTGCCGGCCGTTCTAACTGCCGAGGGAATATACTGCTTTATTGCTCATTTCGGTGTATATTCCCCCATTCAACATCATCGGCAACAGGAACGACGCACTAAATGAGCAGCAGACAGCACCCCCCGATGCTTTTCTCATCATAGCTGGGGATTTCAACCATGCTGACCTAAAGAGTGTGTTTCCAAAAATACACCAACACATTAACTTTCCAACACGAGGAAATAACATTTTGGATTTTGTTTACACCACACAGAGAGGAGCTTACAAAGCCCTCCCCCTCCCCCACCTCGGAGCCTCAGACCACATCACTGTCATGCTAATGACTGCATACAGACCACTCATTAAAGTCGCCAAACCAGTTTACAAACAGATTAAAGTGTGGCTAGAAGGATCATCAGAGGTTCTTCAAGACTGCTTCAACACAACTGACTGGGACATGTTTAAGCAGGCTGCCACATGCAATAACACCACTGACCTCCAGGAGTACTCAGAGACTGTCACTGCCTACACCAACAAGTGTATTGATGATGTAACAGTCACAAAAACCATTACTGTCCGGGCCAACCAGAAGCCATGGATGACAGGGGAGGTCTACAGACTCCTGAAGACACGGAACGCTGCCTTCAGAGCTGGAGATGAGGTGGGCCTGAGAACAGCTAGGGCCAACCTGTCCCGTGGCATCAGAGAGGCTAAGAGACAGCACTCCAGGAGGATAGCTCATCAATTCAGCGACAGCAGAGACACTAGGAACCTGTGGCAGGGGATACAGACCATTACGGACTACAAGCCCCCACCACGGACCTGTGACAGCAACATCTCTCTACTGAACGAGCTGAACACCTTCTTCGCTCGCTTTGAGCAACAAAACAGCACCACTGCACAGAAGACTGCACCTCCTCCCGGCGACCAGGTGATGACGCTGACCTCAGACAGCGTGATGAGATCCTTCAGCAGGATCAATGCACGCAAACCTCTGGGTCCTGACAACATCCCTGGGCGTGTACTGAAAGACTGTGCAGCAGAACTCACTGATGTCTTCACAGACATTTTCAACATCTCACTGAGTCAGGCTGTTGTTCCCACATGCTTCAAAACTACAACCATCATTCCAGTCTGAAGAAGCCATCTCCATCCTGCTTCAATGACTACCGTCCTGTTGCACTTACCCCCATCCTCATGAAGTGCTTTGAACGGCTAGTCATGCACCACATCAAGTCTACCCTCCCCCCCTCCCTGGACCCCTTCCAGTTTGCATATCGGTCTAACCGGTCGACCGATGATGCCATCGCCACTACCCTCCACTCAGCACTCACACATCTGGACAAAAAGGACTCATATGTCAGAATTCTGTTCATAGACTTCAGTTCAGCATTCAACACAATCATCCCTCAACAGCTCATTTACAAACTGATTCAGCTGGGGCTCAACACTTCGCTGTGCAACTGGCTGTTGGACTTTCAGACTGGAAGACCTCAGGCAGTACAGGTACACATCCAGCACCATCACACTGAACACTGGGGCCCCCCAAGGATGTGTGCTGAGCCCCCTCTTCTTCACTCTGCTGACCCATGACTGCACACCTTCACCCAACTCCAACCCCTTTATTAAGTTTGCAGATGACACGACTGTGGTGGGTCTCATTATCAACAAAGATGAGACAAACTACAGGAGTGAGGTGAGCCGCCTGGCCAAGTGGTGCAGTGACAACAATCTCTCTCTGAACGTGGAGAAGACAAAGGAGATTGTTGTAGACTTCAGGAGAGCACACACTCAGCACGTTCCTCTGACCATCAATGGTGTGACTGTGGAGAGAGTGAGCAGCACCAAGTTCCTGGGTGTCCACATCACAGAGGACCTCTCCTGGACTGAAAACACCGCAGCACTGGCCAAGAAATCACAACAGCGTCTCTACTCTATAGAAAGTAGAGACGCAAACTGAGGAGAGCCAGAGCCCCGCCCCCCATCATGTACACCTTCTACAAAGGCACCATCGAGAGCATCCTGATGAGCTGCATCACTGTGTGGTATGGCGCCTGCAACGTGTCCTGCCGAAAGACTCTGCAACGCATAGTGAGAGGAGCTGAGAAGATCATTGGTGTCTCTCTCCCCTCCCTCCAGGACATTTATGGAACCCGTCTCACCCGCAAAGCCCTCTGCATCACAGGTGATCCCACTCACCCATCACACAGCTTCTTCAGTCTGCTGCCATCAGGGAGGAGACTGCGGAGTCTCCAGGCCAGGACCAGCAGACTGAAGGACAGCTTCATCCACCAGGCTGTCAGGAAGCTGAACTCCCTCCCAAACTTGTCCCCCCTCCCCTCTTCTGCCCCAGGCACCACTGAACTATGAACCCCCCCCCCCCCCCCCCATACTAATTATATGATGGCATGCACTAGTCACTTTGTGCATCATTGGTCTGCTCACTACCTCATTCAGCATAGAACTGACGTCATTCCACTACCTCATCAGTCAGTTAAATAAAATAACTGCCCTTGAGCCCTTTGTCACTTGTTACTTTAATCAGACTTAATAAGGTAATAAGGGATTTTTTTTGCACTAAAAATCTTTTATCTGCACTGTTGTTCACTTCATTGATTTGCACTATATTTGTCATTTGCCTTGCGCTGCTTTATTTAACTTTATTTTTAATTTTATTATATGCCCTTTATTTTTTATTTTTTTATTTTTTTACATTCCCTTATTGTATAGTTGTATCTACATTTTATATTTGATCTAGATTTTTAGGCTTTAATGTTAATTTTATCTGTATGCACCGGGGTCTGAGAGTAACGCAATTTCAATTCTCTGTTTGTATGTACTGTACATGTGGAAATTGACAATAAAGCAGACTTGAACTTGAACTTGAACTTACAAACGTAACCGAGATGATAGATAGATAGAACAAACGTCTGTTGTGGATGAGGCAGTGTTTTGAATGTGGTTAAGCTTTGTTTAACAAGCTTCCTGAGAAGCTCATTTTCCTTGGGACAGAACACTCCTGGAATTGTAGCAAATAACATTTCAATGGCCTGTAAACAACAGGATACGCGGCCAGATTCACATCTGATTTGTGGAGCACTTCCCGGCGAGTCAGCCAAGAGGACGGCCGTGTGGTGGCTCTAGCTGGGTCGAACACTGAGCAGCTGGACCGTGGCAGATCTTTTCACACACCCACACAACACACACAACATATACAGCAGCCACCAGCTAAAACACACAAACCCCACCCCAGACATCTTGGAGAGACTACAAACTACAGTCCACATGGCCAAAACAAATGGTGCAGTTCCATCACAGTAGCCCATGTAACTGATATGGACTGGCTGACAGCAATGATAACTGAATCCTACATCTGATCAAGGACATACGAAGTTGTTGTACAAGATGAAGAGGAGTGTTTTAGTGAAACATTTTCACATTTCTGACTCCTTAACACTGATTCAGAGATATATCAAACCAGTTCGTTATTACAATTCATAAAGTTTATGAGAAAGAAACATAATTAATCTAAATGAACTAAATATGACGTATTATATCAACCATGTTAAATGCAAAATGTATTTAATGATTGAATATTGTTTAAATTTAAATTTATGAATGGTCATGTTTTATAATTAACACTAATAAATGTTATTAAATCATGAATAAATGTCAGATAAATTTGCAGTTTAGGCCTGAAAGGATGCATGTATTTATCAAAATAATCGGTATGTTTCAAGTTAAGTAAAAAAAAAAAAAACATAAATACACAGCATTTATGATTTTATTAATTTCTTAATCATAGCAGGTCTGATTTACAGTAATCATGATTTACTATAATTAATAATGGAATGCTCTGCGATTTTTTTTTGAAAAAAAGTTTGATTAATTGTTCAGATGTTTAATATATATTTTAAACATTATTCCAATTTAAAAGTTTTCAATGAGGTGTTACTTTCTTTGTCTTTTTCTCTTATCTGTATTTGTCAAACTGTGTTACCCTCTTAAAAATTAAGGTTCTTAATTGGCGTCAGTGGTTCCACAAAGAACCTTTACCATCCATGGAAACTTTTCCTTCCACAAAATGGTTCTTTACAGTGGAAAAAGGTTCTTTAGATTATTCAACTGTTCTTTTAAGAACTGTTCACTGAGAGGTTATATGTAGAACCAAAACTGGTTCATCTATGGCATCGCTTTGAAAACCAAATTTTAGAACCTTTATTTTTAAGATAACCTTATCCTGACAAAATCTTAATATTACTGTACTTTTTATATAATTCAAAGTAAAAAAAGAAATGGGGCGGGGGGGGGGGGGGGTAGAAATTTTAATTTTGACTTAAAGTATTCAAGTTTCAGAGTAATCAAACATGGGATGTACAGTCTTATCATGAGCCTACAACTTCTTGAACTGAAATTAAAAAAAAACTTTCTATTCAGCACAACTATTTACTTTTTATATTTATGTTTTAAGTAAATAATTATATTCTTGGAGATTAAAAAAATACATTTGCATAAACCAAAGAGTCATTCTGCTGTATTACAATATGAATTAATTTTGTTCAACTGGGATTTCAGTCACTTAATTTCTGTTACCGAGCGTGATGAAAGAATGACAGTTGGTTTATTGCTGTGTTTGGTAAAACTCCCTTTGCTTTTGTCTGGCTTTATTGAGGTTGGATAGCTGTTCGGCCGCTCGTAGATGGGAAGCTGCCAGTAATGGACAGTTGCAGATGCCAAATTGGGGAAGTGAAAGTGCTGGTACCCCCTCCTCTCTCTCTCTCTCCCTGGTTTTTCTCAACCATTCCAATAAAGAACCACAAACACTCACACTGAATGTACATGAACACACACACATATACTTTACACATTAACCTAAAATCTCTAACCATTACGCCTCGTTTAAACACGACCCCACATGTCTACGTCACTATGTGAGAAGAATTGCAAAATGCCACCAAAATTGGTCACTGTCGACAAAGCGGAGTCCAGCTCGGGATCGTCATATGTGGTTGCCACAACCCCTGGCCTCTCCTCCGTCGAATTCGCCAGCCACTCCTCGTTATAGCTGCTGACTGCTGGCTGCTGGCTGCTGCTCACTCAAGCCATGGGCCGTTCCTCACTCAAGTCCCTGGCTGTTCCTCGCTCTAGCCGCCAGCTGCTGCTCACTCAAGCCCCCAGCTGTTCCTCACTCAAGCCCTCAGCTGTTCCTCACTCAAGCCCTCAGCTGTTCCTCACTCAAGCCCCCGGCTGTTCCTCACTCACTCAATTGTAAAAATCAACGTGTTTCAGAAGGCGGGCATAGAGCAGAGACAATAATGTACATTATGTGGAAAATAATGTGTTTTTTTTTTACTTAAACCATATAAACAGATTTCATTACACCAAATACACAACATAATGTTGTTTTTAGCAACAAGCACAAGACCCCTTTAAAATATTTTAAAATGTTTTCCTGTGAAGGCAAAGCTGAATTTTCAGTGACTATTAATGTCACATTATCCTTCAGAAATAATTATTATACACTGATCTGCTGCTCAAGAAGAACTTTTATATTACATACAGTACAGACCAAAAGTTAGGAAACATTACTATTTTTAATGTTTTTGAAAGAAGTTTCTTCCGCTCATCAAGCCTGCATTTATTTGATCAAAAATACAGAAAAAAATGTAATATTGTGATATATTATTACAATTTAAAATAATTGTTTTTAAATTTATTATACTTTAAATTATCATTTATTTCTGTGATGCAAAGCTGAATTTTTAGGATCATGATCACATGATCCTTTAGAAATCATTCTAATATGATGATTCATTAACAAAGTTGGAAACAGTTCTACTGCTTAATATTTTTTCAGAACATGTGATACTTTTTTAGGATACTTTGATGAATAAAAAGTAAAAAAAAAAAAAAAACAGAAAGAAGCTATGTTTTTAAAATATAAATATTTTGTAATAACAATATACACTACTGGTCAGTAATTTGGGGTGAGTAATTATTTTTTCTTTTTTTAAATAAAATCAATACTTTTATTCAGCAAGGATGTGTTAAATTGCTAAAAAGTGATAGTAAAGAAAATATATTATTAGAATTTTTTTTTTTTTGAATAAATGCAGTTCTTTTTAACCTTTTATTCATCAAATATATTAGACAGCAGAACTGTTTCCAACACTCATAATAAATTAGAATGTTAGAATGATTTCTAAATGATCATGTGATAGACTGGATGTTACATGTGACACTGAAGGCTGGAGTAATGATGCTGAAAATTCAACTTTGCATCACAGGAATAAATTTTTTTTAAGTATATTCAAATAGAAAACTATTATTTTAATTATTTTAATATTTCATAATATTACTATTTTTTCTGTATTTTTGATCAAATAAATGCAGGCTTGATGAGCAGAAGAAACTTCTTTCAAAAACATTAAAAATAGTAATGTTTCCAAACTTTTGGTTTGCACTGTATGTGCACATACACAAGGAACCATGCTGAAAATACATAAGCGAATGTTGATTTTGCTTATAGGCTTAAAATATCTCTAATAAAATACAAATACACATCTTCACAAACTTCAACTATCTATAGGACTGAAAACCATAAGAATTGTGAAACATGCATGCAGCAACTCACCTTATAACCTTATAAGGATAGTTGATGCTATCCTATATTTTATCTTCCTCTTTATTTGTTTTCTACACCTATAATCACTATTACACTATTAAACTAACAGGTTGTTTTCTCCAGGCAGTGTATTAATTTGTATGTTCTTGTATGTTATGGTTGTCTTTCAAGTTTAAGTGCCTCAGTAACACAATATGTATTTCTGAATTTACAATAGATTGTTATGTCATTCCAAACATGTATGTCTTAACTATTGTGTAGAGCATAAAAGATATGTTTAAATATAGTTTACCCTTTTTTTTATTCATACAATGAAAGGCAATGAGGCCCAATGTTGTTTGGACTCCAACAGTGTGAGTGTGAGTGTGAGCAAATGTTGACACAATTTAAATTTTTTTGTAAACTATCCCTTTAAGTACAACTGAGAAACCAGAGCTGACCTAATGATTTCTTTGTCCGACTCATTTAGGGACTTCTGTTTAGGGGAAGTGATACAGGAAGTCTGAATCCTAAGGAGTCCGCACTGAATGAATGACAGAAAACCATCCCTTCCTGCGCGAGCTGGCTTTCAGATGTCTGTAGAGTAGAAAAAAAATAAAAAACCTATGTGTTGTCACTGATGATGATGGCAATAAAACCTGCATTTGCGAACTTGTAGGAAATACGGGAAGTGTATTGCAAAATCTTTTGACCGCTGGCTGCTGCATCCAAGGGGATTTCCATCTGAGCTTCTGCAAATATTACAGAACACTATTTTTAGAGACGCAACAATAATTCTGAAACCAGTAATATGCTTCTATGGTATTTCTTGCATTAATATTCTATTCTGAGAACTTGACATGGAATATTTTGTACCAGCGCACACATATAAGCCCCATTAATAAATAACTCCTACATTGAAAGGAAGCTTTATCTCTACACAAACTGACCTAATGCTGTATTTTGTTATATTCTAGTTATAGAGTAAACAGTAACCTGTCTCTCTCCTTCAGAATAAAACGTGGGGTGTGAACTTTCCCTGACAGAATGAGGGCAGGGAGACATCCAGGGAATTAAGGTGTTGCTCAAGCACAATTATATAATTATACATTTCCTTTGTTGTTGCCATATTAGACAAAATTTACCAACAATTGCTGTAAATGAGGCCTGTCTTTGAAGTTATCAGACAATTACACACACAACATAAAAGTAGGATTTCAAGATCTTGGAGACTGAAGCTTTTGTTTAAAGATTACATCTTGTCACTACAGAAGCAAGGATTTGACTGAGCCGAACAAATGTGTTCCTTTCTCTCCAGTATGATATAAACATCAGAGCTGTGAAAGTTCTGCCGGAATTCATTTAGTCAGAAATAGGTTTGATGAACTACACTGCCGTCACAATGCCAATAGATTCTTATCTTAAATAATGCCATAGAGAAGTGGAGGGAAAACTCACATTAAAATGGTAGGCTACTTAAAGACTCATTTTGTTGAGACATGCACCGATACACTTCCAGCATGGCATAAACATGTTCCAAAGTGCGGAAATTTTTTTTGTAATTGCCAGGCAAAGCAACCCCATTGAATTCACAACTGCGAAATATGGGGAACTACGTGTTTAATGCCAGCTGTATGTCAGATTTGTGGGACCATACAGAGAGGGTGGAATTTTCTTTTTCTCACACAAACAGCAAATGTAAGGATGTAAGTGGGTGTCTCTCAGCACAAAAGCATGGACATTCATTCAAAACTGTTCATGAATCTTGTTTTGTGGTGTGCAATAATAGCTGAATATATTGTGGACAATAAAAGTTATGTTTAGTCGACATTATGTGGCATAACCACATTTTTTTAATGCAAAATAAATATTTAATTAAAAAGTATGTAAATAAATAAATGTTATATCTGACCTTTCAGTTTTGATCTGTGAACATTTACAACTTAAAGCATCACATTTTGAAATGCTTAAATACTTCAAAATTGGCCCAGCTTACTTCCATTGTAAGTGACTACAAATTATGTTTATCAAACTTAACTTAAATTGAACCCTGAATAGTGCTTTAACTATCTTTTAAATTAAATATAATTCTCTTATGAAGGATAGGCCTACATGCAAACTTATTTTTTTTAACTACAGGGCAAATATTAAAATTATGTCTCTGAAGGCTTAATTCAACCTTTTGGCCATTAATTAGGCCTTAAAAAAAATCTGACTTACTGATTGATACGGCCACTTATAAGTATGCAGAAATGCCTTCAATTTACTCCAGTGGCTAACTTCTACCTTGCAAGTACTTAAACACTGTGTGTGCGTGCACACCATTATCTGAAAAAGACCTGAAAATACTACCTGAATCTGCAAATCTGGGGTCCTTATTTCAAACAAACTCTTTATCTCCAAGGAACCTCAGAAGGTAGCTATCTGCAACCCACAGAGTCCAGGTCTTATTATGTCTGTTTCATTATAGTGAGCAAATTAAATATTAGGGCCAGAAAGAGGAGTCGTGTAGTCTTTTAATTATGTCTAATAAATCTAACTCCCTAATTGCCCCTGGGGAAAAGAAGGACTGCTGGGTAATGGAAGGCCTGGAATGGCACTTTGCTATTTGTTATTCTACCTTCCTAGATTAATCCGACAGACAAAGAGTGGGTGATTGTCAAGGCGTGCACCATGTTTGTTTATGTCCTTGTAGCTGGAGGGGACTACCATTCTAATGAACACTGAGAAAACGCATGCTAATTGGATGTGTTTACTTAATGCTGAAGCATACTGCTATTGCTGTGGATTGTGCAGTTGAGAAAGGTTTGTGTATTTTTTACTGTTTGAAAATAAGTTAGCAACTCTTCATTAAGGGCATATCCACATCTGTTCTATTGATGTGGAATCTGCTGTTAATAGTTCCTGATGTTCACATGGGTATTAACAGACCAAGACACTGAGTCGAGATAATTATGCTGTGGTAAAGATTACTGTCATTCTGTCGGCTTTAATATGTTACTATGAAGTGAATAATCAGTTGTATATTGAGTGACTTCTGCTTGGTTTTAGGACATGTTGGATGAAGTCCTCAATGTTTTTAACTGAAGCGGACAGGCACGTTCAACTCAAACGTAATTTAAAAGTTACAAATTCAATGAGGCATCCTTGAAAACCTGAGAAATAATATTCTTATAATGTGTAATAACTTCAAAACAATATCAAAAGAATCTTGTCAAGTATACATAAAAAGTTGGGTAATTTTTAATGTGTAAAATTAACCTACCCTCAACAAACACGTTCTCTTTTCAGATAGACTTTTCATTGGCAGGTTTGAGGGGATACATTGAACTTCCTTTTCCTTATATATCACAGACCACAAATTAGTCAAACTGAGTTCCTTGTCTCAGAATCTGTCTGATAGGTGTCACAATGTACTCTATGTTTTGACTCACAGCGCCATTGGTCAGACAGTCAGACATGATAGACCTGAGGCCCTTGCTGGTGGCTAGAACTGGGGGCTGCTTACTCACTGGCATCAATGAATCACAACGACTGTATAAGTGGTGTGGTGTAAGGTTGAAAAAAAGTGGAATGGTTTGTGGTAAATTAATTTGAACAAAATGTTTTTGAGGTGCCTGCTTACAGAGAGCAGATTTTTTTTTTTTTTTATGTGTCTATTTGTAAGGGTTCTGCAGCTTCAGTCTACTTTATTCATGGTTTTGTGACATAGCCCTGACACTCCTGTCATGTCCTGTTCTCTTGTGAGCTTTTGGCTTTGAGTGTGCTCATGTTGTTTCATGTTGGAGCGTGGTGTTCGGATCCCAGCACTCATGTCTTGTTCAGATTCAGTTTTGGTGTTCAGGCCATATACTCTTCTGTCCTCATGTCTTGTGTGGTTGCACACAGCTCATGTTTTCAGCTGCCTGCATTCTTGTTAAATCGTGTGCTGTGTAGCATGCAGTTTGTGTTTTTCATTGGCTGCATTCTTTCATGTTGTCTTGTCTTGTGTGAACATGCGGCTTATGAGTATTCTCATTATCTGCATGTTCGTGTGTTGTTTTGTTCAGGCACACGGCTTGTGATTGTTTTGCTGGCCATGTGCTTGTGTTTTTGATTTGTGTGAATAAACAGGGATCAAATGAGGAGGGTGATGAGTAAACACAGGTGGGCCAAATTAATAATAATCAGGTAAAAAAATGGGTGCGGTTAGACAATTGACATGAGAGCACATGGCTTTTGTACAGGAAACAAAGACAAAAGCCATGTGCTCTCATGTCAATTGTCTAACCCCACCCATTTTTTAATCTGATTATTGGTTAATTTGGCCCACCTGTGTTTCTCCTCACCCTCCTCATTTGATCTCTGTTTATTCTCCTTGTCGTTGTCTGTTAGCTTTAACTATGCAACTACCTAAAAGTGTATATGTTTAACAAAACTTTTAGATAAAACATTGTTTTGTTTTGTTTTGTTTTTTCTTGGGAAATATCATACAAATTTTTGTCAAATAAAAAGGACTATAAAATAAAAAATAATACATTTAAAAATTAAATATCACGAAAATCGTCTCTGGTTATGCATATTACCATGGATCCCTGATAGGGAAGAGGTGCTGCGCCCTCTAGAGGACACATTAGGGAAAGCCGCCAGCATGACCGGTGTCTGAAGCACGTGCGAAACAACGCCAATCCTATTGGTCCACATGGCCCTGGAAGTATAAAAGGGCACCTGCTGAATACATCACCAATTAGTTGTCTAAAGGAGTTGTAAACAGGCAGGCTGAAGGCATGGAGAGAGGTGCAGCATCTCGATCCCTCTTGGGGAATCATGGTTACATGTATAACCCGCGATATTCCCCATCTAGGGAACTCCACACTGCGCTCCCTGGGGGCACATTGGGGAATGAAATCCATCCATGTCTTGTCAAGTTGCGTGCCTGTCTACCTGGTGGGAGAGCACCAAGAATGCAACAGACATACACAAAAGCTTTTTTTCAGAAAGGGGCCAGGCTACTGATACCACAGCTGCTCAAATGACCTGGCAGAAATGAAGAGACCTGATTATATCATGGAGAACACCCCACCCAAGTTAAGAGCACAGCTATCCTCAGATAACTATGCTATGTGAGCAATACTAGCCTGGATACACAAACCGCTGAAGAGGCTAACCTAGAAAGCCTATAGAGGAGCTCAAGAGATCACCACTTAAATCTCTGATGATGAGAGTAGCTGCTGAGCTAAAAGACAGCTATCCTTTGATAGCTATGTCCTAAATGTCTAATGAAGGCTTGTAGGCACGAATAACAATCTAGATAGCCTTCCTGCAGAGCTGCCCAGACCACAGAGAGTGAGCTATTAACTTACAACCCCAGCAGGGGAGATAGCACTTTCTAAGAAAGGGCTCAAGTGGACTGCTACTTAAAGACTCAAAACAGGGGAGCAGTCATTGAGCTACCACATAAATATCCTCAAATAGGCATGTACCTAGGAAGGGCTACCAGAATGGGGACCGAATGAAACTACTCAGACCACAAAGAGTGGGCTTTCTATTTAGAACCCATAGAGGGGAGACAGCACTGTCTAGGTAAGTGCTCAAGATATCACTATTTGAAACCCTAAGCAGGGAAACAATCACTGACCTAGCACAAAGCTATCCTCAGATAGCTAGGCTCTAGGAAAGAGGACCAGGAGAGGGCTCATCGCAACTGCAGTAGAACACAACTAACCTCAGATAGCTGTATTCAGGTAAGCCCGTCCTGTCATAACAATGGGTGGAATATAACCACCCTCAGGTGGCTATACTAAGGAGGTCCCCAATTCATGTCAGTCCCACAGTAGACAATACACAGCTAGTCTAGATAGCGTTCCTGCAGAGCTGGCAAGACCACAGAGAGTGGGCTATCTACTTAAAACCCTAGCTGGGGAGATAGCACTCTCTAGGCAAGGGCTCAAGGAGACTACTACTTAAAGTCCCTAAAAAGGGAAGCAGTCACTGAGCTAGCACATAGATATCATCAGATAGCTATGCACCTAGGATGGGCTACCAGAAGGGGTACCGACAGGGGCCACCCAGACCACAAGCTGTGGACTGTCTTCTTACAACTCAAAGAGTGGAGACAGCACTGTCTAGGTAAGGGCTCAGTAGAACGCTATTTGAACCTTAGGTAGGGGAGCAATCACTGAGCTAGCACATAGCTATCCTCAGATAGTTAGGCTATAAAAAAGGTGACCACTCCAGAAGAGGGCTCACCACAACTCCAGTAGAATAAAGCTAGCCTCAGATAGCTGTATTCAAGTAAGCCAGTCCTGCCATAACTATGGCTAGGATATAACCACCCTCAGGTGGCTATACTAAGGAGGTCCCCAATCTATATCAGTCCCACAGTATGCTAGTGAAGTACAGTGTTATTGACCAGGAGCTCACAAGTGGGAGATCCAGACCATCAGTAAATGATTCGCTAAAGTGCGAACCCTTAAACATCATTAGTCTGAGATCAAAGCCTGATGTAAGCTGTGGCCATAACACTAGAGGGCTGGACATAGCTATTCTGGAATAGCAGTTCACTCAGATAAGGCTGAAGATAGCCAAGACCACCGAAGTGGGCCATCTACTTAAAACCCTGAAGGGGAGACAGCACAGTCCATGCAAGGGGCTCATGGAGACTACTATTTAAAAACCCTAAAAAGGGGAGCAGTCTCCAGGCTTGAACACAGCTATCCTCAAATAGCAGATTCCTAGACAAAGACTTCAGTGCTTAATTGAGAGAACTTCCCTCAGAACTTCCCTAATTGGCATCCCTCAGACCGCCATATTTCAGAGCAAAGTAAGCTTGAGCTGGGGCATAATCATCCGCAGACAGCTACACTCTGAGCAGGGACTGTTCACTTAAGAACTGAAGAGGCGGGGGCAGTGTACTAAGCCCAAACCCACTAATCAGGATTCAGTGGGACAGCCCACTTAAAACTACCCAGAAGCCCGGGGAGGCTGCCCACTCCTAAACCTATTCTGCTTAACTCATGAAAAGAAATTCCCCATAACAACTCTAGGTGCTGAAACACCCTAGGAGAGAAAGCTAGAAAGCCTCTCTCCATTAAGTAATTAAATATGATCATGCCAGCGAGGCTCTCCACACAAATAACACGTATATTAGAGAGGCACGGCCAAGATGTATACTGTATAGCTGTATATATAACGATGGTGACTACGATGAAACAGGGCTGAAACGACTCTGTGCTCAATAACTTAATCGTCATAACAATCCAATAATATCTGTGGCATCTGACAACCCATACAGATGAGGTGTGTGGATGCCACAGATCAAAGCAATGACCGTGAGGTGAGATAAACTGTGCCGTGGCAACGGCAGAACAGGTCCACGAGACACAAATGCTTTGTTCGCATTTCGCATATTGGGAAACTCGAGTGGAGTGTAGACATCATGACTCATCACGATGAGTGAATAACTTTATACTTATTATAATATTACCACCACTTAGTGGATAGTTCACCCAAAAATCTAAATTATGTCATTAATAACTCACCCTCATGTCGTTCCAAACCTGTGAGACCTCAATTTACTGTATCTTCGGAACACAGTTTAAGATATTTTAGATTTAGTCCGAGAGCTTTCAGTCCCTCCATTTAAACTGTGTGTATGGTATACTGTCCATGTCCAGAATGGTAAGAAAAACATCATCAAAGTAGTCCATGTGACATCAGAGGGTCATTTAGAATTTTTTGAAGCAACAAAAATAAATTTTGGTCCAAAAAATAGCAAAAACTACAACTTTATTCAGCATTGTCTTCTCTCCCGTGTCTGTTGTGAGAGAGTTCAAAACAAAGCACTTTGTGATATCCGGTTCGCGAACGAATCATTCGATGCAAACCGGATCTTTCTGAACCAGTTCACCAAATCAAACTGAATCATTTTAAACGGTTCGCATCTCCAATATACATTAATCCACAAATTACTTAAGCTTTTAACTTTTTTAATGTGGCTGACACTCCCTATGAGTTAAAACAAACCAATATCCCGGAGCAATTCATTTACTCAAACAATTCACTGAATGAACTCCTGTGAAGAGAGAACTGAATATGAACACCAACCAAGCCAGATAATGAACAAAGAATTCACTCTTTCACGAGTCAAGAACCGGTTGCATCGGTTTTCGGAACACCAGTAGTTCTTTCGGACAGTTCGATTCAATAAACCGGTTTAAGAAAACGGTTCACCGGTTCTTTTGTGCTCGACGTAATGGCATCATTGGCGATGATTGCTCTTGATTCAAGTCTTCCGTTTTACCCACGCTCATAACATTAGCACAGAATCAGTTCAGAATCAATCACCAAAAGAACCAGTTCGGTTTAGACGCTCTGTGTGTCATTCTGCTTCACGCTGAATCACACAACACATGCACAGTATCATCAACTCATCAACTCCTCGGTTCTCGAATCGGACGTGTCTGACAGAAACGGTTCTTGACTCAAGAACGAATCAGTCTTTTGTTCGTTATCTGGCTCAGCTCGGTGTTCATATTCAGTTCTCGCTTCACAGGAGTTCATTCAGTGTAAATGAATTGTTTGAGTAAATGAATTACTGTGCAGCTGTGCAGTCGATCAGGCTGACGAGCAATAGGCTGGTATGCAACTGCGAATTAATTGACAGTTTTATGAATCTACGAATCAGGAGATCGCGGAGTGAAAATGACACCACCACATAACCAAACATCCAGAGACAGGCTTTATCTTAGAAAATTGCACAAAAAATATAGCCGTAAACGCAAAGGAGGAGCAGAGAGGGTACTTATAAAAAGGAGAAAAGCCCTGGCCACAGACGCAGCAAACTGCTGCAAAACGCTAGCCATGTTCGCCAGTAAGGGAGCAGGTCGGTCAGAATTACATTTATATTTACTAGGGATGGGACGGTTTACTGTAAAAAACTAACTGTTCAGTTCACCACACACGGTTCGTCACGCGCTGAGACCGCTGTTCAACCTGATAAAGCATCGGTAATATGGTTTACTATAATTAACACGTAAAAAAACAGGGTTCAAATAATATTTCTGCGGATGGAAGCGCATTCTGGATTCCCAGACATTACAACAGCGATGAAAAAAAAAAAAAAAACCTGGACAAATCGTTCACTTTTGTTCAATACTTATACGAACTGTATCAGTGCATTCTTTTAAAGTGACCGTCTTTATATTAATCGAACAGCAACAGCAAAGAAATCAATCACTGCTCTTGATTAAAAAGCTTTTTTAACTTTAAAAAAGAATAATCTTTAATTTATAGTCCAAATGGCAATGCTGCTTTACATTTGATTACTTTATTTAATTTCTGTACCTATAAAAACTAATGCAAGACCTACCTAAATTTTGTATTTTTTTTATTTGTGTCTTTACTCTATTGTTTTTATTTGTGCTGTTGCTTGTAGTTAGAATATTCTTAATAATATGATAATATATATATTTTTTGAAAGTATAGTTTTTCCATAAACAAAGCACATACAATGGTACCGAAACCGAACTGTGAAAAAGTTGAACTGTTCCACCCTAATATTTACATAATCAGTTGGCAGATGGACACTTTCTTTCAAAGCGACTTACAATAGACAAAATATATTTAGAAAAAAAAAAATTATATATATATATATATATATATATATATACAGTACAGACCAAAAGTTTGGACACACCTTCTCATTCAAAGAGTTTTCTTTATTTTCATGACTATGAAAATTGTAGATCAAAGGCATCAAAACTATGAGTTAACACATGTGGAATTATATATGGAATTATATACATAACAAAAAAGTGTGAAACAACTGAAAATATGTCATATTCTAGGTTCTTCAAAGTAGCCACCTTTTGCTTTGATTACTGCTTTGCACACTCTTGGCATTCTCTTGATGAGCTTCATGAGGTAGTCACCTGAAATGGTCTTCCAACAGTCTTGAAGGAGTTCCCCGAGAGATGCTTAGCACTTGTTGGCCCTTTTGCCTTCAGTCTGCGGTCCAGCTCACCACTAAACCATCTCGATTGGGTTCAGGTCCGGTGACTGTGGAGGCCAGGTCATCTGGCGCAGCACCCCATCACTCTCCTTTTTGGTCAAATAGCCCTTGATGCCTTCAGAGTGACTCTTTCATGACAATTTTCATAGTCACGAAAATAAAGAAAACTCTTTGAATGAGAAGGTGTGTCCAAACTTTTGGTCTGTACTGTATATAACAAATGTATATAATGATAGATGTTTTAAAAGAGCATCTTAATGACAAACTAGCACACTGTTTTACATATGGGGATATAGTATTTTTTTAGTGCCAAAATTGACTAGAAATTGATTTTCCATTTCTAGCCTACAATATGTAGCCTAGTGTACAATGCTTATTTATTTTGAAGGTGACGAAGGAAGCAACAGTAGCACTAGTGCTGCTAGTGCTCCTGCTGTTGAACAAGAGGGGGTGGACAGTTCAGCTTTTGAGTCAGAGCAGGAACAAAAAGTTTAAGCTATTAGCAAAACTAAACATGCTGCACTCTTAAAAATATGTGCTTTTATGATATATAATGTCATCAGTAGTAGCACTGTGATCATTGGAAAATACATATTGAGTGAGAGGGGGGTTAAGGGAAAGATGATAGAGACAGTGAATGGCTTGATACCTCTTGATACTTCATTTGATTATTTTGCCCATTCACAGTCTAAGGATTTTGATTTATTTTTGAAGTATAACCCAATTCAGTTCAATTCAATTCAATTCAATTAGCAGTCTGGTGGACACATGAATTGGGTGGTGGTGACTGCAGCAACAGAGGTGGCCTGGGTGGAGTCAAATTCCCGGCCTGATACTGTCCCAATCCGCCACTGTCTGTTGGGTATTTTGAGCTGAAACTTCACAGACACGTTCTGGGGACACCTGAGACTTATATTACATATCGTAAAAAGGGGCATAATAGCTCTCTTTTAAAACTGCCCAACTTCCTGTTTCAATAGATAAAAAAAATACATCCGAAAAGGGAAAGAAATCTGCTTGTTACTTCATGGGTTTTTTATGACTATACACAGAAAAGTAAAAAAAAAAGTTAAATAAATAAATTAATTAACAACAATAATAATAATAATAATAATAATAATAATAATAATAATAATAATAAAAACTGAACAGATTATACTTTATTTTATGAACAACAAATGACTGATAAACTTCAAAAAGATGTTTCAAAATAACTCTCACTAATACCACGTGGGCACTTATTGTAAGAATACTAAAGTTCGTAGACAAGAGAAAATAATGGTTCTGAGAAAGTAAATGCAATGGACTAATTATTTCCTTCGGAGCTAATTTCCTTTCAGGTTTCCCTAAAGCCATAAACACATTCTTTTATATATTAATTTCCTCTAAAAAATCATGGGTCTTTCGGGCCTATTATCCAACCCTGTGGAGTCCAATGAGTGAAAATAATTTTGTGAAAACTGCAGAACCCTTATGGTCTAGCTTTCCCAATACCTCTGAGACTTTACAACAGATATATAAAAACAAAGAGAGGAGGATAAAATCTGGAAAAGGTCCACAGGGTCAGCTTTTCAAAAACTGAATGGACAGTAAACGGCACATTTCATTTTTTGTTTGCCAGAAAGCAAATTTCTAACGATCGACAATTACTCAGAGGAATTTAAAAAATAACTGTATTTTCTGAACATGTCAGCACTTTTTATGGCATTAGTTCACAATTTTTACTCTTACATTAGGAAGACAGCTGACAATTAACAGTGGCAACTACATTTTATAGTGTTGACCATGTGCCGTCAACCAAACTTTTTCTTTATTGTGCTGCTTCTGTTGGGTGTATTATGTGTACCCTATAGATTATTTGAGCAGGTAAATGAATGATTAAAGAGAAATTAAGCAAGGGTCTCTTATCAAGAAGAGGCTATACATGTATTATTTAAATGATACAAAGAGTAGACTCATCTTTCTCATTCATATGGAAGTCTTTGTTTTGATCATGCTATAATGACTAATAACTGACTGATTCCAGACAACACTCAAACCTGCTGTTTTGCAGGTCGCATGAAATGCATGTATAAAGAAACTGATTGCACAATTTGAAGATGACAGGTGTCTAATTAAAGCCAGTTAAAAAGGTCTTCTCCATGGACTTTATGAATCTAACCAAACCTAACCTAAGGGTGAGTTGAATAATACTGGTTGTATTAAATCCCTTCCCAGGGATGTATTTCCCAAAAACAACTATGACAAGTTTAAGCATAACCAATAGGGTTCAGTGGAACTAATGACCACATTTAGCTAGTGAGTTTAGCTCCAATCCTATTTAAACACACTTGAACCAGCAAATCAAGGTCTAACTAGACATGCTAGAAACTTCCAGTCAGGTGTGTTGAGGCAAGCTGGAGCTAAACCCTGCAGGATAACAGCCCCCCACCCCCCCGTCTAGAACTTCACAATTCTTTGTCACTATTGGCTTTCATTGTATGGAAAAGAACAACATCCTACGTAACAGCCCCTCTTGTATTTGGCAGTAAACTCAAACAATACTGCTGAAATTAATTATACCAACCTAGATACCTTAATATCCAAGTTAATTTAACTTACAATTTTAATTCAAGTATGAACATCTAATTTTTTTAAGTTAAAACAACATAATATTAAATTTTTAAATATTGAATTATAAGTTGTTATATCTATTCACAACAATCATTTTTGTACAGCAAATTAAAGAATGGACAAACAAATGAATGAATGGGTCCCACTTAAAGTGACCTTAACTATTATAAACTTACAGTTAAATGAATAATTTGATGCAGTGCACCTATTGTGTACATAAATGTTTTTACATTGTACTTAGATGTAAAAAAAAAAGTGCATGTAATTATATCTGTAATAAATGTTTGTAATTACATTTATATTTACACTGTTGTAACAACATTTCACAATTTTACTGTTTTTACTGTATTAATGTATAAATATAGCCTTGCTAAGCATAAAGGGCTTCTTTCAAAAATATATTTTTTTAAAACATAAGAACCTCACTCTTCTTTTAAACGGTAATGTGTACAGGTTTGGAACAACATAAAGGTGAGTAGGTGATGAGAGCATTGTAATTTTAAGGTGAACTTATCTTTACAGCACACTTACAGGGGGTTGTCAAACCTTACTTAGACCCTGTAGTGACATCCTGATGGCTGCTGCACAGTTGCATGTCGGTCTCAGGATCCCCCTGTACCTGTTAAAACAAACTGCCCTCTGCTCTACAGGCCTTTCAGCGTCCAGAGCTCTGCGAATACTCAAAACATTCAAAGTCACCAAGCGTGGCCCCGGCCACACTCTTTAAACACTTGTTAAACTTTTTTCTGCAATGTCAACAGCTTCCAATCACCCTGCAGAGAAGTTTTCTACTTTTCTGCAACACTGCTGCGAGATGAAAGAGGAGAACAGGAGGGAGGTATGGCCAGAATAGAAGTTGTCCCTATGCTTGCTCTCTTCTTATGAAGGGGCTGATTGAGAGATGGATGACAAACCCAGCCAACCGTGCCAACCACCACGCCCCCGAGTGAGTCCAAAAGCCCCAAACTAGACAGTAGAGACCAGGGATCATAGTTACATTCCTATTACCTGTGAAGTTTTGGCAGCACCATGCACTCCAATTGGAAACGTTGGGCAAATAAAACGGGCCAAAGCTGTCTGCACTCTCTCCCCGCAGATGGATGGTGAAAGGCAACTCGAGCGGGGCTTAGACAACCATGGCCTCCAACCTTCTCTGGAAAGTGTAGTCTGAGGAGTTTCCATTGTTTTAGTGATGGGGGAAAGGAAGACCACCGGTGGAGGTGTCCATATGGATTATCATTAGCGCTCTTAGCCTGTGAGCTTCTGCAGGCGCCACAGCAAGGCATGGAATAACTCTCTACAGTAAGTTGGCAGTGGTGGTGGAAAGCCAGGACAGAGACCAGCCAAACTGGACTTCCCAGGGATGACTGCATTGCTATTTCATTGCATCACAGGAAAGCGTCTTTCCAGCTTAATTTCCTAACAATGCTCTCACAACATACCAGCTATTTAACTGCCCTTAAAAACAGGACTGACCAATCTCACTTTTGCAACTGCTGCTATTTGCCAAATTATCGTACAAGCCTTTTCAATTTCCCATGCCATTCTTTGACATGGGTGTTTGGATAATGCAAAATTACCAATGTTGATGATAAGGCACATAAAAAACTGACACAAGACAATCAAAAATGATGATACAATCAGACATGAGAAGTTCACTCTCTGGACTATCGTTCATTTTCATATGAACATGTATAACATTTTTAAGAACACCTACAATAACCAAGGTCATGCGATTAATGAAGGGTAATTTACCACAGTATATTTATTAAATAACAATAAATAATTGAAGACAATAATAATTAAAGAAATATCAAGAAGACAAAGTAGAAGGCAACAAAAAAAGGAGAAGAAGAAACCTATATTAAACCTTAACAACTGAACTTTAAAGTCTTAGCAATTATATCAGCTCTTCTAAGACAATAGGCCTCCTTTATAAAACGAACATACAACAGAAAATTGGGCATACAGTTGTTTCTATGTGAACTTGGAATTTATCAATATGGAGATGAGCGGTGATTTTTGAGTTTTCCTGAACTTGCAAGCAGCATAGTAAATCCGGCATAGAGTTGTATAATCACAGCATTTTGTTTGTTTAGAAATTTGTTCATTGTAGTTTTACCCAGAAATTGGAACATGAATGAAATACAAAGCCTCGTGTACATGGCAATTGGATTCTGAGAGGCTTGTGAGCCCAATGCCATTTCAGTTTCAATTTAAATATATCTTAATGTTTGTTGCTATAAAATGAATACCACCAGAGCTTAATTTGTGTGTTACTTTATAGTTTAATATTTATTTTTCAAATGAAAATTCTTGTTCAGTTCTGAATACTGTTTAAGTTTAAATAATTAAATATAAAGAATTTGTTGTGAATTGAGGGGAACTAAATAGTGTTTATAATGTTTGTAAATGTTTTGTTATATTTACTGGTATTTAATGCATATTAATAAAGGTGTCTGTTTGCAAATACAAGTTTAAAGGGTGTTTTTGGAGTAAGAAAAAAAAGATCTTTTATGATATTACTTTCTCTTTTTGGTCGGGTTATGTTTCTATATGCCACAACCTCTAGGGGCAAGGCTTCTAAACCGGGATGCTTTAAAGAGCGTGCTATTGAAATGACGATTTTTTTTTGCCACCAAATTTTATAAGGTACAATCATTCGTATGGTGAGGTTGGTGGCATACATGAATCACACGTGAACTCTGTCTTAAGTTGATTTCTGCACTAATTTCTATGTTTGATTGACAAAGAGTCCCATTGCATCTTATGCCACAATGTGTAGTAGCCTCAAATTAACAGAATCTCTTTAGCGAAAGAAGACAGAGGAGGGCCTCCACTTACATAAACAACTGACAAATTGGCTTTGCCCCTGTTTTTCCAGCCTTTAATGATGTTTTTCACCCTCCCTGGCATTACCAGAGATGAGAGTAATTCATTCCAGGACCGCAATAATAAGGTGTTCAAATCTCCCCTTTTCTGTGAATCGCAGCGGAAATAAGAGAAATTATTGTGGGGGGACAGGAGGAGCGAACTTAATAGAGGAAACCATTTAGACATTACAGTCATTTTAATGTACTTGTGTCTGCCTAAAATCACCCCTTGAGCGGCACACTGCTACAAGTCACATAGTATTAGTCCTGTCAGCAGAGGCTTTGAGAGTTATTGACTGAACAGGTAGCTGTTCACTTAAGGTCGCATAATGTTCTGGCCCAAGGAAAGAGTGACTATTGAGTGAACAGAACTTGTTTGATCTCACAAAAGTGAACGTCATAATTATGTCAGTTAAACCAACGGCAATCGTGTACAAGACCCACTTAACTGATTTTTTGAAAGGTTTTACCTATATAGCCAAGTGACCTTATTTAAACCTTGCATTTGCACTTTCTGGTGGTCTTATAATATACATAACATTGTTGTAAGCTTGGCAGTAATGACAAATGGCAAAGACGCGGTTCTCAGCTGCTATTGTAAGTCACCGTAAACAGGACAGAGGTTGTTTTCCAGCTCGTCTCTGCCTTTTTAATGCCTATTCAGCACCACATATTAATTTTATTTGTCAATTATGGGTTCAGGGACAGTGAAATGAAGCGCTTAGACGGCCTTATAGGCTTACTCTCTGCCCAAATTTGGCTTTGTTTCAACACAACCTTTGCCAATAACAAAGTAGAAGCCAATCAAAGCAAATAGCCCAGTGGATCTTTACCGTATAATTGGGATACATGTAATCATTAACCTTGGCGCAGAGCGAGGAAGTTAATGAATCAAATCAATACCTCTCTCTTCTGATCCATAATTATTTGAAAAGAGATGAAAAATTAAACGGGCCCGGCCTATGAGGTTATCAAGCTATGCAATTAGCTCGCCGGAGGGAGATTACGTTACCTAGATACCAACGGGAGAAGTGTAATTTCTCTTTCAGATGAGAGTTTTTTAATGAAGAGTGCAATTACCTAAATAGGTCAGCAGAAGACATGGAAGCAGTTTTCATCCCTACCTGTGAGGGAGAGATTTAGAGAGACGGAAAGAGAGAAAAAGAGGGGGGCTTTCCACTGGGTGGGTGTTGAAACACACACACACACACCTATCCCCAACTGTTTGGATCATATGTCTACAAGTGCTGCTCATTATCTATCCAGACACTGCGTATACACAACAACAACAACAATGATAAAATTCATTATCTAGCATATATTTGTATGCAATAAACAAGTTCTGTATTTATTATGTCAGTGTTGGCACACATGTCTCTTAGAAGAATCAGAACAAAAGATTCTTCTGAATATTTTTGTTTACATTATATTTATTTTGTGATGTTTTCTTTATAATCAGCAAGTGGAGAGGTATTGCTTAAGCATGTTACGTTACAAAACATGACTATTTTTGAAACTATAGATGCATTTTAAATGTGCTGTTTATTCCGAATTAGTTTTCTGGAAAAAAGAAAACAAATGTATTTTTTATTTTTTTACTGTGGCAATAGCTGTTATTCATTCCCCTCTCTGCCCATCTCACTGTAACAAAGAAAGGGCATGAAGGTGTTGGGTTTTCTTGACGACCCGATCCTCTGGGAAATCCTGTTTGATGAGCTAAGGTATGGTAGTGATGATGCTGTAAACTTTTAATAAATGTGACATGAATTATACGTAGATAAAGAAACAGATGCATTGATTAAGCAGTCAAGTATAACAGGAGAAGAACTATGAAGTATATACATAACATACAGATCTAGCATCTGCATCTTCTGATGCATTTATCATGTAGTTAGATTCTCATTCTGAAAGCACTGATTCACTTCAGAGGATCTGTTGGTAAATTTCTACAAATCTGTTCTAATGGAAAAAAAGAAGCGGTTTATTTATTTATTTATAATATTAAAAGAAAATTGAAGGTTTCACAAACTAAAACACTGAAAGAACTTACTGGAGAATGTTTAGGCATCCAAAGACTTTTGTATATGATGAGGCTAAAACTGGTTTTCTTCAGAATTGCAGAAGAAACATATGGGGTCCTCATAGAACAACCCTTTCTAAAAGATGCCAGTTTGACGATTGCAGGATCCTTAATTGTTCTCTTCATTTTAACTTTTCAGTGTGATACAGCATGTAGTGTATGCATTGTCACTGGCAACAAACATCCAATAGACCCCTATCCTTATATAATCAAATCCACTGAGGTGTACAGTGAGTGTAATTAGATTTAAGCCCTTCCTTCAGCAGAATGATCACAGAGCACTTTCCCCATTATGTCTAAAGAAGAGCAGTAGACTACAAAAAGGATGGAGAAAACACATTTCAAGATTTCTTGGATAGAGTTAGATGAAGGGATCAAATTCAACGGTTGGCCAAGGGAATTACAGCCTACACAATGCATTGGTAAATGATCCCTGTATTTGGGGGTTTTAAAGGAGTAGTTTTGGAGCCAGCTATAAATGTGAAGACAAATGTTAAGTGATGGGAGTATACACATGTGCTTTGATTATAGCTGTGTGGCACCTTCACTGTAAGCTATACTTCTGCCCTCTGAACCTAGTCAACCCAGCAGCACAAAATCACTTGAGGTTGAACACGCTTCCTTTGAACTAGTAACTTTTGTTTGCTCCTGAAAGAAGACTTAAAGTTGGACATGGTTACTGTAAATATATACCATATTAAGTATGTCATCAATCATTTCCAGCAATTCCAGGCCTGGCAAAATAAACATGTACTGCATGGATTGGAATCACAGCAATTACAAAACTAATTCCCTATTTATTCAAGCTGAATTCTTTCACGTCTTTCCTCTGAATACGAAATGGAAGAAATCATTCTAATTTCTTCAGGTTTATTATTCCTTATATAGTTCCAATTAAGTAACACACATCTAAGTTGCACTCAGCAGGTAACTAACGTTTCGCTAGTCAAATAAAGTGCAGGATTTAATGATACAAAGATCGTGCCTATACTGGAGGGGGTGGTGTTTAAGAAATCACTATATGGGGTCTGTAGCCCTTTAAACAACAATCTAATGAAGATTTTTAGTTTCAATACAACAACACTGATTATTTTTCCAAGCAGTATGATTTAATAACAGTGTGTCTTATTTCATTGTCATGAAGTCTTCCTACTCATATTTTTCCATTCTGTGCCATCTCTACACTTTACTTGGTTATCAGTCTTGTTTTTTGTTTTCATCTAGTGTTGGCATCTAACATCCACATTCCATATGAACTATGTGACCAACCAAATGTTCTCCGTTGCAGGTTTGCAGAATGACAGGTGCTTCAGAGTTTTCAAACCTCATGCCAGTGAGTGTTATTCCCCTCACCAAACTTGGCAGCAACATCAAGACAGCCTCTGAGCTGTGACTTTAGCAACAAGAGCACACAAAATGCGTCAAAGCGAAGCTTTTAAAAGCACTAGATTAGCAGACATTTGGTTCTTCAGTGGTTTTAGCAGCATGTCAGAGAGGAGGAGATGCTCCGGGACCATGAGTTGAGGAGACAATGTAATTCTTCCTTTGATAGATGGATCTTTTGGTTAACAAGTGTGTCCACTCCCTCCCCCAGAGCAGGACTGAAACTGAGGGCATCTCAGTGTTTTGTTTTTTTCTTAATATCAAGGAAATATATTTACTATTCTGTTGCATTAAATACATGGAATGTACACCTGAAGTGAGAACCTAATACACGAGTAATGTGTGGGCCTGTCAATCAAGCAATCGGTATCATTGCCCAAGTTGTCATTGTTAACTACAACTATAACTATTACAATATTTTCTTAGAAATTTAAATAAAACTGAAATAAAATAAATAAAAAGTAAAATATAAATATTAGAAGAAACAAAACTTATTCAAAATAGCAATAAATACTATAATAGTATGTAAATAATACTAAAATAATACTGATCAACACTTACAGACAAAAGACCTCGAATAAAGGTAATTCTAAGACAATTTTAGTACTGTGCAATCTATGTTACCTCTAAAAAGGCTTGGAAGCACAAATCTTAACATATAATATGTAGACATAAATGTGAAATTTTAAATAAATTAATTAATAAGCAAGCATTGTTTATTTATTTTTATATCATTAAACATATGCCTATAATTGGCATACTGTCCACAGAAATACATGCAATAATGTAGAGGTAGACTGTGCTGTGGATGCACGTCTTTGGTTTTTATGTAGCAATTTGGCACCATAATTGCCACAACTTTTTTAAGACATTGGTAATTCAACGCTTAAATTTAATTAGCAGCACTAAATTTAATCTGTTAAACAGGTGGTCTGCTTTATTCAAATAAACAAATAAATAAATAAATTTAAGATTGAAAGAAAATAATTAAGGGAACGCATCTTACATGCACAGATAGAATTCCTTCAATATATATAGGTTCTGTTCATTGTACTGCACTAGACAGGCAAAGTTCTTATATTTCCTCATTTTACTTTTGCCCCTCTTCATCGCTTCCAGTCTCGCTGGCCTGTTGAGCTCCAGTACAGACCCTAAGGGCCCTCCTGCACAGATGATTAAAGGAAAGACTGCCCCCTACAGAGGATCCAGGGCACTGCCCTTGGCTTCCTCCTCCCTCCTTCCCTCTCCCCGTGTGCCCTCACACTCTCCGTGCTGTTCTGACCCACCCTGTACCAAGGAACCAATGAGACATGACCAAGTTCCCTCTCTGAGGTAGCACCGCTGAAGGCTAGATTTCCTAGGAAGGCTGATTATCTTAAGAGAAAAAGAAAGAGAGAGAGAGAGAGAGAGAGAGAGGGAAGGAACTGGCCACGGCCTTCAGATGTAGCAAAGGCACAGCGAGGCAACCAAACAGTGTTTTGATAGAAGCAATCCTGCACCTTGAGCTGATTTCATGGCTGGAGCAAAATTACATGGCGTATGCCAAAGCACAACTGCACTGCTTATTACCAAGGGATTCCTTCTGAACGTATCTCTTACAAAACTTGACAAACCATCTCTGCATTGATTTTTATCGGTCTGTTTGCTGCTTAAAGATGAGAAGGCTTTTTTTCACTGCTGAACCCTACATGCCGTTTACCTTCCCTTCAGGGCATTTCAGTGCGTTCCAGGCAGGGGATGAACTTGCGTGCTGATCTTTCTGGTGTGGAACGGCAAAAACTCTGTAGTATGACAGAAGCGTTACAGAGCCAAAGGTGGAAGAAGTGCAAAGTTTATGTGGTATCAAACATCCTCAGCCATCAAAGAATGTGCTCTGTTGCGCGTCTGTGAAAGTTACAAAGCCATTTTCTCGAGATTCTTCCCTCCGTTTGTGCATGTGCGTGTTTCTCGCGCTTTCTCCCTCAATCTCCCCACTCGGTCTGTGTAGGAGTTTTGTTCTGAGGACGGCGAGGTGGCTTGTCTTGTTTTGAAGTTTGTCAGTTTGCACAAGAACATAGCAGCCTACTCTTTTGGCACCTCGACGCATGCTCTCACTTCTTTCCTCGCAAACATTTGCCGTGGGTGGGTTGCTTGGTTTTTTGCCTGCAATGATCTATCATTATAAGGTGTGTGAGCTCAGTGGCGAGTGTAAACTTGGTCTGCTCAGTCTGTCGCGCCACCGCCCCAGTCCCTGTTAGCTCAGCGATTTTAGAGTGGTCAGGCCGTCTTGCCACAATCGCATGCTGGCGCCACAATCGTGTAGCCCAACTGCAACCCTTTGACTCGATAATGAATACATACTGAAAATACACAAAACCACCTCGCTTTGCCCCGCTGCTACCCAGTACCAGAGAACTAACTGGACCATTCTGAGCGCGGGACCAGTGACCTGCTCGCCCGGACCCGACTGGACCGTGTGGTCATCGGCCTAACACTGGTGCACTGATGGAGAGGGGAGCGACCGCTAACCTGGGAGGCCAGTCTTGGGCAAAAAGTGGCCCGTGTTATGCCATGCTCCGTGGCGATAATAAGGATGAGTATTTATGGCATGTGTCGCTGTGTTTGAAGGTGTCTGCATGTGTGCACACAAGCCACAGGTCATAAATACATTTGGTTAAAAACCTCTGTGGTTTCGCTGACCACTGCTTTCCTAATTGTGAAAGAGCAGCTATCATTGGCCTAGTAATTTTCCATACGCTTCTTCTCTTTACGCAGGTGCTCTGGCCTTCCTTTCACCCAAAACAGGTTGAAATATTATGTTGTTTATCAAATTGTATAAACACATTTTTCAAGTGTTGCATGTAGCACTCAAATAATATTCACCTTTGTTTAAAATTGCTTACAAAAACAATGCAAGTTTGCACTTAATGTAGCATCAATGGGACTCTAAAAACAGATTATTTACAGAGTGCTTATGATTTGTTGCAATCAAAATGGAAATTAAACCATTCAGTATGCTATGGCTGTTTATTTATAAATAGCTGGTGTCAAGAAGACAAAAACAACACACACACACACACACACACACACACACACACACACACACACACACACACATATGTTTGTACAGCTATCTTTGTGGGGGATTGCCATAGACTTCTATTGCTTTTATACTGACCAAACAATATTTTCTATTCACTGACCTAAACTTACCCCTTACAGACAGAAATGCATTTATAAATATACATTATATATATACAGTATATATACAGCAATCATTACGTGATCATTACGGCAAAATAAACACAGACAGATTGATCAGGACCCTGAGTGGTTTATATAAAAAAACAATTTATATAAAAATATTTGACTGCAGAATTCCAGCAATTAGAATCACATATTCCAGAGAGCCATGCAATAAAAGTGATTAATGGCATAATCATAATTTTGTCTCAGGAGGGCTATTGTGAACAGTTTCCTCACATGGCGAAGATCCTCTATTCATTTGTGTAACAAGCAACATTCTGAATGTACAGCAGTTAGCCGTTAACAACTATAAAATTTGTCCAAATGTTGACACAGACAACCAGATCGGCCTATTTTTGGTATTTATAGCCGGTGTTTGGCAGCACTTGAAGGCAGCCCAGTACTCCTAATTGAATGTTGCTATTGTAGGAACACTAGTCATTGCTCAGAGATAGACATTTCACTCCTCACTGTTTTTCACTTTCAAGTTCACAAATGTCCTCCTTTATAATGCCTGCTGACAAAAAGTAGCCTAGTCATTTTTTTTTTCCGAGGATCAGTTGCATTGAATAACTTCACTGAATCACACTGTAAATGAAAAGCATGCAAGAATATGTCCTCGTACAAAGTTTCACTTTAATTAAATGAAATGTGATCTTTGTTTTGCAGTGAACTTTCACTATAAAGTCTGTCAAGGAGTAAATCAAAAGCACTTCTGAACTCTTTCTTCTCGCAGATTGTAGAGTACAGACCCCCTCCCCCCCACCACCACCAATATACCCAGCCACATATATTTACCATAATATGCAGCAAAATAAAATAAAATAAAAAAACGGAAAATGGATATTAATGAGAAATCAAAATCAACTACTCTTGAATGACCAAATGACACCATTCATACTACACATAAATCTGGTTTGCTTTTCAATCCGACTGACTGTGATCAGATCCATTTGTTCAGAAAGTAGTCAAAGTCAATATACAGCATTTACACCAGTTGCCATAGTGATGAGTTAACCTAAGCACAATGAACACAGACATACTATTCATGAAAAAAGAAAACTGAAAATTGTCTCTTCATTTCACACCCATTGTCACAACATAAAAGAGGTATAACTAAATTTACACATGCATCTACAGCAGGACCTCATGACTTCACAGGGTGGATTGACCGCTACTCAATCATGAGCATAAGTAACCCTGGCAAAAAAAAAACCTCACCCACATTTACAAGTATATGCCATCCTGTCATCTTGCATGTCAGAGCTCACTTGTTCACTTACATCACATCCTGAATTAAAAAAAGAAGAAGAAAAAAAAAATCATCTGTGCCTTCAAACTGTGAAGTATTTACAAAAATCATATTTTAATCAGATCTGAAATCATATAATGTGGTTTGGATTAGGTTGGTAAAAACTGGTATACAAACAAATAAATGGATACAAAATAAATAAATAAAAATAATTTTCTCTGCCTGTCTGAACAGAAGCAGTAGACATTCTCAGTAAGCGAGGTCTCTTTCTCAAGCCTTGTGTATATGGATTGTGTTCAGTTTTCACAACACTCTTTTACCTCCTAGTCTCTCTCTCTTTTTCTCTGTCTCTGACTGAGATTGCCTTCACATCAGGGAACTCATCAATTATTTTCTTCTGACGTGGCAGGTCCTCAGGGGAAAAGCAAGAAGGTCTTCTTGTTTGTGTGGAAACCTGGAACCAGTGTTGCGTTCATTCAAGTGACGATACTTTCCCGCTGTAATTCAAGTCAAGGAGACTTGCTGTTTCTCATCCCTGGCCTTCTTGTTGTCATTGCTCCTGTTCTTACAACACAAATCAAGAGCTGTTGAAGACAGGCATGTGTATGATTGGATATGTATGTGTGCATCTGTGAGCATCTGTGTTTGCATGTTTGGTTTGGAGGTGTGTGATTCGTGTTTGATCTTTTTTTTTTTTACCTTTCTCATTCAACCCTGTACTCCCAAAGGGCAAAGCTTACTTTCCTACTCTGCGGAAAGATATGATCACGGAAAAGGAAAGAAAACAATAAAAACAATAACACTGAACAGCTTGGGAAAATAATAATAATAATAATAATAATAATGTTTGCATATCATTCATTTGTGCTCATATGTTTGATAGCACTATTTATTCTTCACTGCTCTTGTGTTGTTTTACCAAAATTAGAATAAAAAATACAAGACTAGAGGTGGGCTTGTGTATATAGGTTTTTCAAAACATTAAAATTCTGTCATTATTTACTTGCGCTCATATTGTTCCAAACTGCAGAGCACAAAAATTTGAATCATCATCCAGCTCTTTTCCCAGACAATATAGACTTTTTAAATTATTTAATTCATTATTAATTTATTAACATATTACTCAGTATCTTATTACATTCAGAATTTGCATAATTTGCATTTATTTGTTCATGATTATTTACAGAATTTATACATTACTGTCATCTATTGCTTACTTAATCTTAAATTACAATTTAAAATGTAAATGAACACTGTTAATTCATATCCATTTTCTTACAGTACATCATAATGTTGTGACGCTTAAATTATTTTGTAGAATTTAAAACTACTGATGTTATTTTTACAGTTTTATTATTTATTTTTAATTTATTTAAACAGTATAGCAATTTTAAAATTAAAAGAGGCAAAAAAATCACTTTCACTGGCTTTTTCATTAACTGTTCCCTCCTGGTGGACCTTGCTACGTCTTCTGCATAAGGCTAACCCGAGACTTATCATTTGTATTACATATTGTCGCTTTTTATTCGTTTTGATTGCTTCTATTGTCCTCATTTGTAAATTGTTTTGGATAAAAGCGTCTGCTAAATGACTAAATATGAATGTAAAATGAGAATGACATTTGACAGCTATGATGGTGCAAAAATTTTTTTTATTTTTTGGCTTCAGAAGACTGCAATATAGTGCAAGACAAGCTATCCTGCTACTATATGTAAAAAGCAGTTTGAATTTTGGAGTGAACCATCATTTTAACATCAAACTAAAATTCATAATGTCGTCTTATGAATTTATGTAAAAAAAAAAAGAAAAATTCGATCATATCAAGACTTTATCTGCATCTGGATCCAGAGTATTTTTATTTATTTTATTTTTTTTTGCTTTAAGTATACACAGGATTTTTACAGACTGAGGGAGTCTGAATTGTGGCAGTGCAAATGCAAAGAGCATAAATAATAAATGGAGAGTGTGACACCTCAGCGGCCGGCGGTAATGAACGGCAGCTCCCGCAGGTGGCTCCGCTAACCCTTATCTCAGCTCTGACTCACCCAGCTGACTAATAAAGATGACACTTGACAGCTAACAAAGCTTGTTGAAATCCCCGACATCCCCACAGAAGACATCCAGCTGAGAGCCTTACCACCACCCCCTCCCATCCTCACATGATGTCACATCTGTCCGCTAGGCCTCGCTTCGTTCCTCCAATGCGAGAAAAAAAAAAAAAAAACTAGAAAAGGAAAGACTTGTTTTCCAGTTTGTTGACCTTTGACCACATAAACCACTTGGTGTGCTGTCAAAACCCGGGAGTGCAGCTTTTACTATTTCTTTCACAGCTCAACAATTGACAGCTGTCATACTTGTTTGTATGCCAGGAGCTCCAGTAAGGTTTTCCACAGGGGGAGGGTACCTCAGGGGACACAGCCAGACCTCATGCCCACCACGGAGCGACCGGCGATGGGCACTCCACTGCTTACACTTCCTTACAGTGGGTAAACAATGAACAATGAAAAAATGAATAAGTCTGTTTTTATGCTTGCCCCCATGCTACCCCCACACGCACCCGCTCAACCCCTCAGTCAGGCCTCCAAGAGACTCAACACGGCCAGCCGTGAGGCCCAGGCCAGAGTCACTAGCCACAAAACCGCACAAGGGTTTGGTTTAAGGCTGGAACAGGAAGGCCATTTATTTTGAGTGCATCTCTTCAGAGTGACTCATATGTTGACTGGAAAACGTTCCGTAACCATTCGGCTTACAATGGTATATCAGCTCAGGACCCATAACGCTTAACATGACACCTTCTCCTCACCTGGTTTACGCTTGCCCAAAACCGTCATCCTGTACTCTGCAAAGTTTTTACTAGCCTCAGTCTCAGATGGCATGCTCATTGCCCACCCACTGTGCTGGGTGCATATTACATACAGAACTAGAAATCACCAGCACCTAAGCTCCTAGTTTTGTACCTTCATATCTTTCAAATATAGAGTTTTGACTTAGACTGCAACAACCGGAGACTGTTAAAGAATCTGTGGAAAATCACTATTTACACATTTCTTGGTGTTTCTGCATAGTCATTTGCAGATATTATTTCTAGCCTGGCACTGCATTTTTTCTTCTAAAGTCTATTATTGTGGAACTTTACTGTACAATCAGTTTTAAACAGCTATAACTGGCACATAAAAACTAAACAAACTATATTTGGTCTCTTTCCGTGTCAGTCAGACGTTCTCTTTCTTTCTAAGTGGGTAGTTTTTGGCCGGAATGAGTAGCATAGTGAAACAGACTTTATACTGCAAGTCAAACATCTACCTAGGAGATAAAAAAAAGGTGCAAGATGGTGCAAAGATTGAACATTTTCTTTGAACAAAATCATACAATATGACACGATTTCGCCATTACCGAATGAGTTAACAAATTATAGCTTCTAATGAGACCAGGTTGAACTTGTTGTAACAAAAACGTTTATATATATATATATATATATATATATATATACATACACATAATAATTGTGACATACATCTGATGGAAATGAAAAAAGAAAAATAGTAGATTGCACAAAAGGGACGGGTTTAAGCTTAATGACTGGAGAAATCCGTGGTAAAATACAAGTGAAGACAAAAAAAAAAAACATATATATATATATATATATATATATATATATATATATATATATATATATATATATATATATATACAGTACAGACCAAAAGTTTGGAAACATTACTATTTTTAATGTTTTTGAAAGAAGTTTCTTCTGCTCATCAAGCCTGCATTTATTTGATCAAAAATACAGACAAAACTGTAATATTGTGAAATATTATTACAACTTAAAATAATAGTTTTCTATTATTTTAATATACTTAAAAAAATAATTTATTCCTGTGATGCAAAGCTGAATTTTCAGCATCATTACTCCAGCCTTCAGTGTCACATGTAACATCCAGTCTATCACATGATCATTTAGAAATCATTCTAACATTCTAATTTATTATGAGTGTTGGAAACAGTTCTGCTGTCTAATATATGTGATGAATAAAATGTTAAAAAGAACTGCATTTATTCAAAATAAAAAAAAAATTCTAATAATATATATTGTAATAATATATTTTCTTTACTATCACTTTTTAGCAATTTAACACATCCTTGCTCAATAAAAGTATTGATTTTAATTAAAAAAAGAAAGAAAAAAAATTGCTGACCCCAAATTACTGACCAGTAGTGTATATTGTTATTACAAAATATTTATATTTTACATAGCTTCTTTTTTTTTTTTTTTTTTTTACTTTTTATTCATCAAAGTATTCATCACATGTTCTGAAAAAATATTAAGCAGCAGAACTGTTTCCAACTTTGTTAATGAATCATCATATTAGAATAATTTCTAAAGGATCATGTGATAATGATCCTAATAATTCAGCTTTGCATCACAAAAATAAATGATAATTTAAAGTATAATAAATTTAAAAACAATTATTTTAAATTTTAATAATATATCACAATATTACATTTTTTTCTGTATTTTTGATTAAATAAATGCAGGCTTGATGAGCAGAAGAAACTTTTGGTCTGTACTGTATATATATATATATATATATATATATATATATATATATATATATATATATATATATATATATATATAATTTTACAAAATCACAAATGGACAAATAACATGCTCTTGTAAAACAGAGGATTTTTTATCTAGGGTGAAATTTTATTTCATGGCAAGTTTAAATGTGGGCAACAACCTTCTGTCTTGTAATGTGCACTTGGCATTCCACTTCGGTTTACTGTCTCCATGTATTGTGTATGTACATTTTTCACGGTGTTTTCGTGGGCACAAGTCTGGCGCGTGCTTGCTCTTGAGATCAACAGACAAAGGGCCATAAATGAAACATGGAGCTTCACAGCTGGAACTTTCCAGATGGCAGGAGCAGTTCATAAAAAGGGGACAAGAGGCCCGTAAAAAGACTTCAAACATAGAACTCACCACCATAAAAAAAGAGCAGAAAAACTTTAACAAGGCAGTTATTTATCTGCCTGGCAAGCAGACACAAGGGTGTCCACTTCCAGCCACAAGGCTTAAATTTATTTTTCCTCAATATAAAGTTATTGGTGGATGGAGAGATTTTTATATAACTGTATTTCCTAATTCAGAGTACAGTTCTATTGTTATTGTGGTACTAGTAATGAAGCCTGAGTTATATTAATACAAATGGTTGAGGACTGCAAGAGAAACATGACACATTGAGCTGATGAGGCATGACGTGTAGAAAGCGATATTAAAGGAAAACGTCTCAAGGTTACGAATGTAACCCTGGTTCCTTGAAGGAACGAGACGCTGCGTCAAATGCTTTGGGGAACGTCCCTGATGAGACGACTCTGAATATCGTGTGCAATCTTTCCAATAGAAGGGCGTGACGTCACGGGCGGGATGACGTAGCAACCAGGAAGCTATAAAGGCACCTGCCACGCAGCTGGCTTCAGCTTCGAGTAGGAAGCAAGCACCGGCAGGGATGCCGGGAGTTTGGCTCTGCGACGCAGCGTCTCGTTCCTTCAAGGAACCAGGGTTACATTCGTAACCCTTGAGACGTTCCTTTTCAGGAACTCGAGCTGCGTCAAGCGCTTTGGGGAACGATGTGCCCACGATGCCAGACTTCCAAATCCCTGCCTAGTGTGTATCCGAAGAGCACAGCTAAGGTTAGAGAACAGAAGAGCCCGGAGTGGCTCGCATATCAAGGTCATAAAATCTGGCAAATGTAGAGGGCGTGGATCATCCCGCAGTGTTGCAGATGTCCAAGAGGGACACACCAGCTAGAGAGGCCTTAGAGGCAGCCATACCCCGAGTGGAGTGAGCCTTGGCTCCCAAAGGAAGGGGAAGACCAGAGGACTCATAGGATACGTTGATAGCCTTGACTATCCAACGACTAAGGGTCTGCTTAGAGGCAGGAAAACCCTTTTTAGGAAGACCGTAGCAAACAAGCAATTGGTCAGATTTTCTCCACAGGGCAGCTCTGTGGACGTATGCGTCCAGCGCTCAAACTGGACACATACAGTTTAGCTTCTCCTGGTCTGGCTCCCGAAAGGGAGGAGGGCAGAAGGCCTGCAGTACTATGGGTTGTCGAGTAACAGAGGGAACTTTAGGAACATAACCCGCTCGAGGGTATAAGAATGCTTTGGCCATACCAGGGGCAAAGTCTAAGTAGGTAGGGGCCACCGAGGGGGCCTGAAGATCTCCAACTCTCTTTAGAGAAGTAATAGCCAGTAACAGGGCAGTCTTAAGGGTCAGATGTCTATATGATATATCTCGAATTGGCTCGAATGGAGCTTTACAGAGAGCCTCTAACACCACAACCAAGTCCCATGGGGGAATACGGGACCGTACTGGAGGTCTCAGCCTCAGTGCACCGCGGAGGAAACGTGTAACTAGGGGGTGTCTACCCACTAACTGACCGTTGAAAGGGACGTGGTAAGCAGCTATGGCCGCCACGTACACCTTTAAGGTGGAGTGAGTTAACCACGCAGAGAGCCTAGCTTGGAGAAACTCAAGAACTGTACCAACTGGGCAGTTAACAGGGTCAAGCTGGCGGTCTCTGCACCATGAGGATGAAGAGCTTCCACCTCAGGGCGTACAGTTTCCTCATAGAGGGAGCTCTGGATTGGAGGAGGGTCTCAACAACCTCGGTTGAAAGACCGGAAGCTATGAACTGTGCCCCCTCAGGGGCCACACCCACAACTTCCACAACTCCGGGCGAGGGTGAATTATTTTGCCCTGCGCCTGAGAGAGTAGATCTGTCCTGATCGGAATCTCCCATGGAGAGCCGTCGAGGAGAAAGATCAGATCTGCGAGCCATAACGGGCCCGACCAGAACGGGGCTAGTAATAGAAGACGGACCCCGTCCCGGCGTACTCTCGTCAGAACTCCCGGGAGCAGAGCGATAGAGGGAAAGGCATACAGATGAAGCCTCAGCCTGGTCTGTACCATAGCGTCCAGTCCCAGAGGAGCTGGATGAAATAGAGAGAAACAGTCGCAAAGAGGTCCAAAAACTCTACATATCTACTTCACCACCTCGGGGTGAAGCCCCCCGTGCCTTGGCCCCTGTTTCGACAGTATGTCTGCTCCCACAGTCAATCTCCCAGGAGTATATACTGCTCCGAATGAGAGGAGTTTGTCCTGGGACCACAGAAGGAGCTGGTGTGCCAGCTTGTACAAGGGGCGCGAATGCAGATCTCTCTGGTGACTGATATAAGAAATCGCCAATGTGTTGTCGGTGCGCACCAACACATGGTGACCTCTCAGGTCTGGGAGGAAATATTTCAATGCTCGATGCACAGCTAGCATCTCTAGACAACTAGTATGCCATGTCAGATGGCGACAGCTCCACAGACCGCGGGCAGGGTGGCCACTCATGACCGCACCCCAACCGGTGAGGGACGTGTCTGTCGCTAGCGTTCCACGGCGACCAAGAGCTCCCAGCACCGGGCCCTGATTCAAGAACCAAGGTTTCTTCCACATGTCTAAGGCACGAAGGCATCGCCACGTGACCTTGATAGTTCGTAATGGATTCCCCCTCTGGGAAAATCCCTTGGTCTTGAGCCACCACTGTAGGGGTCTCATGTGCGGGAGGCCAAAAGGTATCATGTTGGACACAGCTGCCATATGCCCTAACAGCCTCTGAAACTGTTTGACAGTGAGTGACTGGCCTTCTTTGACTCTCTCGACTGATGTGAGGATCGACTCGATCCGAGCAGGAGACAGACGTGCCTGCATCGTGTTCGAATCCCACACTACGCCTAGATAGGTGGTTCTCTGAACTGGAGAAAGTACACTCTTCTTGGCGTTTAGTCTCAAACCCAGCTCCCCCATATGTGCGAGAACGACATCTTGATGTCGAAGTGCCATTTTCTCTGATTGAGCTAAAATCAACCAATCGTCGATATAGTTCAGAACGCGGATGCCCTGCATATGGAGGGATACCAGAGCCGCATCTACACATATCGTGAACGTGCGGGGTGAGAGTGCAAGGCCGAAGGGAAGTATTCGATATTGGTAGACTTTGCCCCCGAAAGCAAACCTCCGAAAATTCCTGTGTTGTGGAAGGATGGATATGGAAGTATGCGTCTTTGAGATCTATTGTGACAAACCAGTCCTCGGATCTGATTTGAGCTACAACCTGTTTGACAGTGAACATTTTGAACTTGAGTGACATTACTGAGAGGTTTAGATGACGTAAGTCTAAGATCGGACACAACCCCCCATCCTTCTTTGGAACTATGAAATACCGGCTATAAACCCGGACTCCCTGTCTAGAGGAGGGACCACCTCGATGGCCTCCTTCCTTAATAGGGTATTCACTTCTTGTTCCATAACCAGAACCTGCCGGGGGCCAACTATTGTCGGTGTAACCCCATTGGATGTCGGCGGTGGATGGCCGAACTGAATGCGATAGCCTCTTTTCTACTGTGTGCAGGACCCATTGTGATAGATTTGGCAGTAGTTTCCACGCTGCTAACTAATGTACTAAGGGATTCAGTCTCTCGAGACTGATCTCTGGTGTAAGAGGCCCCCGAAGGGGCGGCGAGCATCTCAGTTCCGCTACGCTCACGGGCGGAAATAACTGAGAGCAGTGCTCGCTGGAAGCCGCTGCACCCTGAAACTCTGGCAGGGTTGGCAGACCCGTCTCCCGAGGGCACTGAGGTGAGATGGGCACCGTGTAATGAGGTGGACACCGCTCTACCCCAGTAGGGGCCGCCCTCTGTAGTCGTGACCGAAATGCGTCATGACTTCTTGGCCGTGGACCTCCCAGCCTGAAGTACGCTCCATCGGATTCGGATTAGGCTGAGAAGTCACTGGCCCAGAGCGAAGTGGCAACGCTCTGTTTGTACGCGGAGGGGGCTGCTCCCGCCCAGCAGTCCCTCCAGTACATTTAACTTCATGAGTCAAATAACTGTCATTATATTCCTCAGAATTTAATGCAATCAAACAATCAGACAAGTAAATACGGTCGTCTGGATTGTGATAAAATACACATTGAAGTGATATATTGAACTTCTCGAAGTTAGATAACAGTCATTAGATTCCTCAGAATCCAATGCAATCCAACAATCAGACAAGTAAACACGGTCTAGATTGTGATAAAGTACACATTGTAGTGATATATTGACTTCTCAAAGTCATCATATTCCTCAGAATTTAAAACAATCAAACAATCAGTTTGGAGTTTAAATAACCAGACACTCGCTCGGGTATGAAAAAATTCACATCAAAACACAAATTTCATATGTGTTTCATACATGAAAATGATGTAATACACGCGTTGCCTCGACAGCGCGCGAATAGCTTAGTCACACAAACAATATTAATCCCCTCGGAGATTAAATAGCTGCTCATTAACGCTGCCCGTATAATGTTAGGCATAACACTGTTTGTTGTATACTGGTGCTTATGCAACTTTATGTTTGTGCAACTACAAGCTCGCCGATGCCCTCCGTGTCAATCTCCTCGGAGAAAGAAAGGCAGAGCCTCAAGCCCGATGCTCGGCGAAAGCGGGACCGGCAACGCGAGGAACGCTGGCGAAGGCTCACTTCTCGAAGAGAGCCCTCCGGGATTGAAGCGCACGTGAAATCATACGCAGCACACTTAGATCCCTGGCAGACCACGCACAGACCGTGTGTATCCCCGCCTCTAACGTTTAGCTTTGTTGAGTAGGGAGGAACACACAATCTGAACGCGGTCTGGATTCACCCTTCAGATGCCAGTCTTAGCTTTGCTCTCTGACATACTATAGCTACTTAAAGGAGCTAATAGTGACAAACGACAATAAATAAGACTGACAAGACAGAAAGACATGCACACACAGAGCGCTTGCTGAAGGACAAGAAGCTGAAGCCAGCTGCGTGGCAGGTGCCTTTATAGCTTCCTGGTCGCTACGTCATCCCCGCCCGTGATGTCACGCCCTTCCATTGGAAAGATTGCACACGATATTCAGAGTCGGTCTCGTCAGGAACGTTCCCCAAAGCGCTAGACGCAGCTCGAGTTCCTGAAAAGGAATCCTGGTTTCTCAAATCAATTAAAGCTCAATCAACAGCACTTGTGGCATAATGTTGATTATGCCACAAAAATTAATTTCCACTTTTCTGTCCCTTTTGTATTAAAGAAACAAACAATCAGGGTTACAGATCGAAGTAATTATTAACCTAGCCCTATTTGTACAGGATTAAGGCCCATTCACACCAAGCACGATAACTATAAAGATAACGATAAAGATATAGTTCTAAAAATCGTTCTCAATATTAAAGAATAGCGGAGCCCACACCACAACTACAACGATAAAGCCACATGGAAACGATATTGTTGGAATCACTTTCAGAACGATTTTTTTTTCTGATGAACGATAAAAACATTGCCAGCCAATCAGAATCCATCCTGCTGTAATGAGCTCGCGAATTTAAAGCAGCAGACACGCGTCCGCTTAGAATACACAGACAATATCGTTAGCTGGTGTGGACGCTAATATCGTTATCTTTATAGTTATCATTCTTGGTGTGAACGGGCCTTTAGCCAGTTATTTGTACTAATTGCGGAGGTTGTCTGTGATCTTAATCCCGTGCGAATCAGCCATGTCTGTAATTTGTAAAGTAAAAATTCCTCCGCAAAAGACCTACCATATTTCGCCGAACTCAAGGTCCTGTGATGATATTAGTCCCATGTGAATCGACATATCTGTGATTTGTCATGGATTTAGCAGGTCGTATATCTTTTTTCAAGGTTTTTGTTTCCTGTGAGCCGTTTTACCCATTTTTCGTGAAGAATGTTGCTGCGCTGTAGTATCTGATAGTATTTTGGGTGCTGTCATCATATCGCTACACAATATAATTTGCAGAAAATGAAAGCTGAATAGGTTTTGAGGTTAATGTGTTACAAATAAAGCAAGCATTAAAGCTTGAGATATTATTTTAATCTGGTGAAATGTAAATTATGGGACTCTCAAAGTCTTGACATCTGGGTATCCGGGAGATAAGTTAGTAAATTTGAGTAAAATCACAGGCTTCGCTTATCCCATGTGAATACACCACACGAAATTCAGATGTGTGGTTGGTGGGGGGGTGGGGAGTAATTTCAAAGGTTCCTTGATAATGCTAATGCCATGTGAATAGGGCTTAAATGTAAAAATATTAACAAAATTTTTAACTAATAAACTAAAACTGAACTGAAACTTAAAATGAAATAAAAATAAATAAATCAGTTTACAATGGTAATATAAAAAATTATTAAAATATACAAAAAATGACAAAAACAACTACATTTTATTTTATTTTTATTTTATAATTATTTAGCTTTTATTTTCTTACATTTTTTTAAGTCGAAACTACTTTTTTTTTAGGTAATCAACATCATGCCACGAACACTGTTGACTGAGCTTAACTTAAAGGGTTAGTTCCCCCCAAAACAAAATTAGGCTGTGTTTTACTAACCCCCGTGGCATCCCAATTGTAGATGACTTTCTTCTTTCAGACAAATCCAGTCTGAGTTATATTAAAAATTGTCTTTGATCTTTCAAGCTGTTTCATTGCACTCAATGGGTGTTGCACACATCAGTCCAAAAGAAGTTAAATAAAAAGTGCCAATCCAGGGGGTGAACAAAGGCATCCTGTTACGAATCGATGCATTTTTGTAAGAAAAACATCCATCTTCAAAATATGATAATCTAGCTTGCACTCACTGTTGAAAATGGAAGCAGTTCTGGGCAGATGACATATGAGTTCAGTTTTGCCCATGTGCCACTCAGAAGTAAAGCATGTGGAAATGCAGCAGAGAGATCAAAACAAAACAATGGTCACTAATTAGAAGAACAAAACGAGGATTTGTAAAGAAGAATATCAGAGAATTTCGATATAAGCCAAGAGGAGACTGGTTTTCCTTTGCTAAAGTAAGGAAACTTGTTTTAACAAGTTTCCTTACTCACTGGTGCATGCGCAATGCTGACCTCATACATCATCAGCCCCGAGGCTGCTTCTATGTACAACTGTTGGCTCAAGCTACATTAAAGTGATTATTAAGTTTTGAATATGGATATTGTTCTTACAAAAAGTCCCGAAGCCATATGAGACACTTTTATGGATGGGCCAATTTTTATTTAACTTCTTTTGGACTGATGCATGCAACACCCGCTGAGTGGCATTAAACAGCTTGAAAGATAACTTTTAATATATCTCCGACTGGATTCGTCTGAAAGAAGAAAGTCATATACACCTAGGATGCCTTTGCAGTGAGTAAAACACAGCCTCGTTTTAATTTTTGGGTGAACTAGCACTTTAACTTAGCTTAACTTGAATCCAGAATTGGGTCAAATGAAATTTAGGGGTTATATGTATGTTATTATACTTTGATGTTAATTCACAGGGCTTCACAGCATCAAGATGATCTCCATATAATATCATACATGTATGAATGAATTCATTTCCCCTGTGGAAATGGCATCAGCCGCCGCCTTTGATGAATTAGCATTTAATTCTCTCTCTCTCTCTCTCAGCTGCGGACAGGCCCTCCTCAGCAACAAAAGGCAGACGTTTTCTCCTGCCGCTTGCGACTGGGACATGTGGCACACTGACATTCCCAGCACCCACACTGGCAGGGGAATGTGCCAATTAGTGGCCATCTCAGGGAGGGGGATGTGGGGGGTTGGTGGGGAGATGGTCGGGCTGGGGGAGGGGTGGTGTGTTGAGCCGTGGATGGAGGTGGATAGGGGTGGAGTAGTGGCATTGACACCAGACCTCAGGAATGCCTTTCACTCAGATGTAGTGTGTAATTAGCCAGCTGTCCCTCCCCTCCCAGCCTGCTTCGGCGGAAGTCACAGCCCACGGCCCTGTGCTGTAGGTGGGCAAGGCCATGACCTGCAGCGGCCCCACCCAATAGACAGATGGAGGCGTTCGTGTGGTGAGCGTGTGCTCGATTATATATGTGTGCGAAACTTATACTCTCCCACGCAAGCCTCTGCTGTCATTATCCAATACCCACTTCAGGTCTCACACACACCCTAGTCGCTCTCCCTATGGTCAGTGGCAGAATCGACATCTGGAGCACCAGGACTTTTCCCGGTGGGCAACTGTACAATGTAGACCGGCCCGTTGCGTAAATATATATAAAGAATGAATTATAGTAAATGTACGTAGCCTATATAACTCCATCTGCCCAGACAAATGGCCCGCGTGGCTCACTTGAGTCAAAAATTCTAATTAATTTAGCATGCTCTGGCTCAGTGCAGCAGCACAAAGGCACGTGTCAATGTCAAAATGTTTGAAATATCCAATCAAATCGAAAAAGGCGGGATTTACTGTTCACAGAAGCTGAGCTGTGCACCACTTGAATGCGAGATGAGGAAAGATAAGCAGCTAAACATGATGAGACAAATTCTAGCAATATTTGCCAACTGTTTATGATTAAAAAAAAAGTTAAATGACAGACATTAATTTTCAGTGATGTTTGTATATTGTTATATTTCTTCTGTACTTTCATGTGTCTAAGAAAATGTTTTTCAAAAACTGTAAAAACATAATTCTCAAACTCTAGATAGAACATTGTAAATCTGAAAACTTTCGCTTTCAAGTGCCATGATTAGTAAAGATATGTTGTTTGTTTGTTTATTTCTTTCTTAATCCCAATCCAGCATCTATGGCTATATTCATGGTGAGAACCAGTTAATCCATACACAAGTCTTGTCCTTAAACACACAGCAATTTAGAATGTTAAATTAACCTAACTTGCATGTCTTTGGCTGTGGGAAGAAACCAGAGTACCCGATGTAAACCCATGCAGACACAGGGAGAACATGCAAACTCCACACAAAAAGGCCTCCTATCCTTGCCGGGGCTCGAACTGGGGACCTTCTTGCTGCGAGACAACATATTTTAATGTAAATGTTTTAATGTTACATAGTAATTTATTTCTTTGATCAAAGCTAAATTTTCAGCATCATTAGTCCAGTATTTAATGTTACATGATACTTCAGAAATCATTCTAATATGTCGATTTGCTGCTTGATTATGATACATTATTATTTATGATCAATTATTAATAATGGTTATTTTTGTTATAAATACTGAAAACTGTGTTTGCTTCTTAATATTTTTGTGGAAACTGAGATACTTTAACCTTTTCATGATTATTTGTTAAATACAAAGTTAAAGACCAGCATTTTTAAAAAATACATAAATAATTTGTAATAAGTATATCTTTACTGTCACTTAAATCAATTTAATGCAACTGTTGAATAGAAGCATAAATTCTTATATATATATATATATATATATATATATATATATATATTAGTCCAGACTGAATTGTGTCATATTTTCCACAACAATATGAAGCAGCACAACTGTTTTCAACATTGATAATAATCAGAAATGTTTATTGAGCAAATCAGCATATTAGAATGATTTCCGAAGGATCATGTGACACTGAAGTCTGGAGTTATTATGAAATAAATATAATTTTTACTATATACTGTACAATATTTGCATAGAAAACAACTATTTTAACTTTATATATTTTACATACTGTATTATTCTTTACTGTATTTTTCATCAACATAAAATTGTTTATACTCGTTTCAACAACTGGAACTCTATTCTATAAATGACAGGAGATGTCAGTCAATTTAAAGGCACAATAAAAACAGTCCACATCTTGCACTACATTCCAAGTCTTCTAGAGCAGAGCAGAGTATGGTCTGAGATTATGGAATGGCATTTAACTTTAGTGATATTAAACTGTGCCTCTATGAAACACAGATGTGTAAAAATATTATTTAAAATTTGCCATATGGACCAGGAGACAAATTATAATGTAAAGAAGCATGAAGATAATTCATTTATGTTAATGATAAAACTTTTTTTAAGCACTTTGATTTCTGTATTGTTTATACTTGTACTGTATATGTTAGTAATTGGTGTTAAAGTAGCTCTTATGAGCTGGTAGGTTTATGATGTGGTGGGCCGCTCTGTGTTAAAAAGTCCAGTGCCATTTTTTAGCCCCTGCCTATGTTAACTACAGTATAAATCCACAATCACCCAACTGCAAGTGATGCCACATGATCTTCCCCATCCATATCCAACACAACAACTCCCTCAACAGCTGGTGGACTCCAGGAGATGCTGGCAGGGGGTAGCTGGGACTGTCTGAGACACGACAAAGACATTTCTAGTGATGTAGATGTCAGAGTTATCTTTCATTTATGTCGGACTGCCATAGAATAAAGCAATAAACCATGTGAAGCCATGGTTTTCTGGTTTACAGTGAATTAATAACAGCTATGTGTTCGCGTCATGCCTGACAACAACCCTTAACTGTTATAAATTCACTGTAAACCATGGTTTCACAGGGCTTACTGCTTTTATAAAACGGTTATTTGATATATGTTGCAAGGTTTCACAAAATAAAACAAAACAAATAAAATGTAATGATATTAATAAAAACATTATTCTTCCATCAAACAATGTAATTCATCAGATCAGTTGTGGTTGCAACAAAGTGGTTGCTGAGCAACACACAGATGTAAACAAAGGTTTATGTTTGTAGAGTAATTTCAAACGTTGTTTCAAGGACACGCCCACAATAAGGGAACTAATGAATATTCATGTTAACTCCACCCACGGGAACAGTTTTTCACGGAACCGAATATAACACAACACCGGGCGATTCATGATCAGAGTCAGAGGTCAGAGCAACCTCTTGAACCACCACTACGTTCGCGCTGGAAAACTTGCGCAGTCCCCAATTGGCCAAAATGCTCTGTTCGACTTTTCTGAGATCATCTACTCTTCCCTGTGGATGACCTGTGACCTACTTTCTGTAAGATCTGAATTTTTGAGTTTGAATTTTTGACATTGAATTTTAGAAAACTGAATTTGAAGTTCCGAATTTCTTCATCTTGAAAACTTGAATGTGAATAAATGAATATTTGCAGTATAAGAATTCAGATAAAAAAAAACTAGCTGTTTGAAAATACATGTCTATAAAATTCAGCCATAAAAACATTTCAGTTTGTTAAATTTCAAATGTTCAATATTCGTTTAAAAAAATCAAATTCAGAACTTCTTTAAACTACCACCTAAAATTCAATTTTGTTAGATTACACTTGCAAATAATTCAAATTTACATAATTCAAATTCTAATAATTTTGTCATAATAATAGCTCCATAGGAAACAAGCTTGCATAAACAATTAAATAACCAATATCAACCTATTTTATAAAAAACATCTATTATCCGTCAAAAACTGCATAACTCTCAAATGCAGATTCATGAAAGACTGCCTTTCTGGTGGATACCGCCAAATGTATGCGTAGCGTATGTTCGTGTGATTCTTGCGAAAACCATCATTTGTTTACAGGAGCAAAGGAAGCAAAGTTTCCTTACTTTACCAAAGGAAAACCAGTCTCCTCTTGGCTTATATCAAAATCCTCTGACATTTTTCTTTACAAATCATTGTTCCCTTTCAAATGGTCTCTCCCGCTGAGAATTACTGCCTCTGTAATTCCTCTGGTCCTGCTTCACATTCAACCCCAGGCCTGGTGACTGGGGCAGCAACTTGTCAGGGTAGACCACCACTGTATCAAGGCTGTGGCAAATTGGACGACCTCTTGTCTGTTGGAAACAGGAACCAGGTTAGGCCTGACCTTCAGAAGAAAGGTAGTCACAACGAACGCACCCAACTCGGGTTGGGTAGCCATGTTGGAAGGCAATCTGGCGTTCAGCTCCTGATCAGTCCCGGAGCAATGCCTGCATATCAACTGCCTAGAAATTTTTTGCAGTTTTCTTGGCCCTGAAAACCTTTCTTCCAGCCTTAAAAGGGCACCACTTCTTGGTCCGGTTGGACAGCATGACGGTGGTGGCTTACATCAATCACCAAGGTGGTCTCAAGTCACACACTCTTTACAGGATGGCTCGTCGCTTCTTTTTTTGTGTGTGTGCACAGAAAGAACTCCTCTCATTAATGGGAGTTCATGTGCCAGGCAGATTGAACCTTGGTGCAGACATGCTTTCCAGAGGCAAGGTAGCCCCGGGCGAATTGGCGCTACACCCTTAAATGGTTTAAGAGATCTGGTCAGTCTTCAGGAGGGCAGAGGTCGACCTCTTTTTCCTCAGAAGACAACTCTCTCTGCCTAACATACTTCTTAATACAGCAAGATGCTCTGGCCCAGTGCTCGCCAATACACATTTCCTCCTGATCACCCTGATTCCTCAGGTCATCAGGCAGGTCAGGGAGACCAAGTGTTCTCTCCTCCTAGTGGCCCCGCTCTGGAGGAACCAGGCCTGGTTAATGCAGCTCTGGATTGTTGATGCAATAGCCTTGGCTTTTGCCTCAGAAGGCTTGCAGTGCCCTAAAGGTGTGAGTGCCTATTCCATAAGATGGATGGATGTCGCCATTCACATTTGCCAGATTCTATAGCTTAGATGTCTCTGGTTTACATGCATGAGTTCTTTCAGTTTAATGAACCACTCTTCCTCCTTGGGTGAAGCTATTAGATATTAGTGCTTTTCAGAAACTAGCTAGGGGCACAATTTACTCATGTTCTCAGGGGTCCCTATTAGTGTTCCGAGATTGGGCTCGCAGAGCAGGATGTCCTGTATCTGCTCATAGCGCAGCATGATAGGATGCATTCCTCTTAGCGTCTCACGCAATGGGATAGACCTTTCGAAAGGGATGTAACCTCAGTTCCCTGATATAAGGGAACGAACGTTGCGTCACTTGCCACGCTATAAGCTGCTAATGAATCGATGTCTGTTGCTTCAGCCGAATTATTTGATGAATGGCACTCTTACCTGACTTATATAAGACCACCCTTCTTGGCGAGCTAAAGCACCATTGGTTTGTGCAGCTACACAAACGTGAACAAATCAGGCTATAGTACAGAGTAAAACAGGGGTTTTCCAATTAGCGTCTCATGCAACGTTCGTTCTCTTATCTCAGGGAACCAAGGTTACATCAATAATCGGAGCATTTTATACTTCTAACAAGCGCAAGTGTTTTGTACTTGTGTTTTGTTTTGTTTTCTTTCCATTGCACTTCAGTGCTCATCACTACTCACCAGCGTGTGTGTGTGGATGACACATACATTCTACGACATCCGTCGGAATGGATTCCACCTACGGCAGTTAGCAGAAGTGAAAGAAAGGTGTTTATAACTTTTTAAATATGGAAATTTTCGGAGGCCTGTATTCACCTCCCGGAGACGTGTGAGGCACATTTTAACCCTCTGAAGTCGATTAACGCATATACGCGTTATGAGGCATTTAGTCCTGATAACCCTGAAAAGAACTTAAATTACACTTTCAGTTTTTATCTTACTGTTAAGAGCAATACATCAATTGAATCTGTAAAGGGTCTACTTTTTTGTATACAGACATAATAACAACAAAACTTTATGCACTTATAAAATAAAGATAACAAACAAGGTGTGCTGTCTGCAGCCTTTGTCTGTGCTGATCTTCATTTACAAAGCCATTAAAATGAACTGTAACTTAGTGAATATGTCAAGGGTTGACTCAGTATTTTGTTTGTTTTTGATCAGAGACATTTGGGCCTTATATTGTGCAGTGTCATGTGTGATGGTGTTTACTGTGTGCATTAATATATTGGCACTCTGAATTTTAGTGGTTATTTACTGTGCATTTGCATCAAATTTGTAGTGGGTTTCTATTTCTTAATCTGCCCTGCTTGACTCTTTATAGACACCTATTAATGGACAAACCTGGCAACCCGCTTCCTGTTTTATTATTCTGCCCATATTTGGACTGTGCTTCCTCCCTGCTAATGTGACTTAATGAATTCATTAGAACTTGTCACCATGCTCCACCTTTTTGCCCATATTTGGACGACACTTCCTGTGATTTGAGTAACTTTATTATTGCCTCTGCATTGCTGCTGATAATGGCAATTAGTGACTAATTCTCTAACAGCTGGCCATGCCTAGTTTGAAGGAGATAAAAACTGACTCTTTGGAACAGAGAGGGGTCTTGCCTGGTGGCTGCTGTTCTGCTGCCATTTTGTGTTCTGTGCACTTCCCTGCTCTGTACACGAAGCCCAAGTTCCCAGGCATCTCTGTTTGACCACCGGTATACTGCAGCTGGATTTTCTCAACGCTCTCTAATGTTGCCTAAAGGGCTGTAAATATATTTTATTACCACACATTGTGAATGCGTGTCCATTTTCTGTGGTGTTGGTGTTCATTGTGGTCGTTTGCTTTTAGCCTCAGCAATACCTGTCTTATGGTTCCAGTGGTTGGCATTGTCCTGAAGACTGTGGCTATCCTCGAACCTCCCTCAACGCTCTCTAATGCTGCCTGAAGGGCCGTAATTATATTTTATCGTACTACAGTGTAAGTGTGACCCGCTATCTGTGATGTTGGTGGTCATTCGTGGTGCTCTCTTCTAGCCTCTGGATTATCCACCTTGGATCCCTGGGCCCAGTGTTGCTGTGAAGACTGCCTTGGTTACACCGGAATCTCCCTCAGCGTTTGCTGTTTGCCGCCGAGAGTATCTTAACGTTTCCCTGTGGGTCGGACGACTGCCGTGACCTTCTGGACGTGTCCGCTTGACTTTTTGGAGGGAGGACCGCTGGAGCGAACTGTCGTGAAGCCACCGAACCTTAGCCTCTTTCCAAACGGCTTCAGAGACATCATTTTAGTTAACTCTTTCCCCCTACGTAACACTATTTCTAGTTAGTGCTTGCTGTCCCAATAAAGACTATTTGTTGTATCCGCACATTGACTGTCTGTTTTGTTTCTGTGGCTGGGACCGGATTTATTTTATGTAATGTTGGTCACTAGGTGACAAATACTCAATGAAGATACATGAGAGGTATATCTATAGAAAGCCTGACATGTCTACTTTTAAACTAAACTAGTGCTGCCGAAAACCAATATTCTGTGATAAAGTAATCCATATGAAAACAAAGCGATGTCCATTTTTCACGTCTCCCTTCATTATCTTCTAATGTGACCAAGCCCCCGTGCTGAACGCTCTATTCAGATTCTAATGTGATTCTTGAATACGCCCACACGACAGAAGACAAAATAAGATTGTTAAAAGGATTTCTGAAGGATTGTGTGACTGGAGTAATGATGCAAAAAATTCAGTTTGAAAGTCCGCTTTGATTGTTCCTAATAAACTGTTTAACTGCACTCCCAAGTGGATATTAAATTATGTTGTGGGATAATTAAATATATTCTAAATAAACTACAAACACAAAATTATATACATTTATTTTGTCCTCACATTCTTTCTTGCTACTCCTCCCTCTCAGACACACAGCTGACTGAAAGGCTCATTATGCAGCTCATTATGCAGGCCTTTGTCTTATGTGTAAATCACAATGATATTCATGATAGTTGACGCCTACTCGCATATGTCTTTTACCAACAAAAAGTGTCTTAGAAAATTTAAAATCAATATATTGTTTTCTGTAAGTGAATAAACAAGATGATTTTCACATAATTTAGAAAGAAAAATTCTAGGCTACAAGCTCCAGTTCTCAAAAGTCCCGGGAACCAATGTTCTGTATGTGTTTTATGGCCTTATTCAAGTGATTTAACATTTTTAGTTTTTCACTAACCATGCATAACATTTTTTTTTCTTAAAAACACAATCATGTACATCCATGCTGCTCACATATTATTATAGCCCAGTTTGTGCAGATTACAGTGAGATTAGACTAGCCATTTATATATTTATAAGAAATTGAAAAAAGCACAAATGTGAGGGCATGACAAAACTTCTCCAGGCCCCAAAAATACCCTTAGACTCCAGAGGGTTAATATGGATGGATGCGCTTTATTTGACTACTTTGGGACTGTAGAACAAAAAAACCCGCCCATGCCATTATAAAGCTTGGAAGAGCAAGGTAGGGATGTCAAAATGGCTGAAAAACTAAATTCTAATTTTGTACTTAAATATTATCCATATTCAAATTATATTCAAATTTAAATGGCATAATTATAGTTAGAGGGAAAAATGCTTTTGGCTTCTCTCCTGAGGCCACAAGTGGGTGCATCTAGCAAAATAATACTAATGCGCATTTCTTCAAAGCAATAAAATAGCACAACTATCTTTAAAAAAAATGTGCACAATGTTTAAAATAATGTTTAGAAACCATATATTATTAAGTTGCTTAAACAATTAGAAACAAAATAACATCATGTACTGTATGTATTTAAAGTTTAATACATAGAACCGAAAACCAAACACAAATATTACTTTTTTTAATTTAAAACATGAGGTGCAGTGGGTTGGGAATTAATTTTACATGGCTTTCTTGTGCGAGAGATGCGAGTGCACCTGTGATAGATTTCCCTCTAGAAAATGCAATAAATACGCGTTCTGTGTGAATGCCTTGGTTTCAATTTTAATGTAAACAATATCTTTTTAATATATATACAGTACAGACCAAAAGTTTGGACACACCTTCTCATTCAAAGAGTTTTCTTTATTTTCATGACTATGAAAATTGTAGATTCACACTGAAGGCATCAAAACTATGAATTAACACATGTGGAATTATATATGGAATTATATACATAACAAAAAAGTGTGAAACAACTGAAAATATGTCATATTCTAGGTTTTCAAAGTAGCCACCTTTACTGATTACTGCTTTGCACACTTTTGGCATTCTCTTGATGAGCTTCAAGAGGTAGTCACCTGAAATGGTCTTCCAACAGTCTTGAAGGAGTTCCCCGAGAGATGCTTAGCACTTGTTGGCCCTTTTGCCTTCTGTCTGCGGTCCAGCTCACCCCTAAACCATCTCGATTGGGTTCAGGTCCGGTGACTGTGGAGGCCAGGTCATCTGGCGCAGCACCCCATCACTCTCCTTCTTGGTCAAATAGCCCTTGATGCCTTCAGTGTGACTCTACAATTTTCATAGTCATGAAAATAAAGAAAACTCTTTGAATGAGAAGGTGTGTCCAAACGTTTGGTCTGTACTATATATATATATATATATATATATATATATATATATATATATATTTTTTTTTTTTTTTTTTTTTTTTTTTTTTTTTTGACAGCCCTAGAGCAAGTCTTTTTTTTATATAACTCTGTTTGGATTCATCTGAAACAAGAAAGTCATAAACACCTAGGATGCCTTGAGGGTGAGTAAAACATGGACTAATTTTTGGGTGAACTAACCCTTTAAAGTTGACATGAAAATGTTCAAATACTCAAAAGAACGTGGGAATAAGTTCTATAAAACAGTGGAACTGACTTTTAAAAGGGGAAGGTAACTGATGGTGAAGATGGTGCCATAGCAGGAAACATCATTATCATGGATGGATGGTAAGACATGAAGTGACATGAAGTTAGCAGGTATATGTGACCCTGGACCACAAAACCAGTCATAAGGGTACATTTTTTTTTTTTTTTAACAAAGACTTATACAAAATCTGGAAGCTGAATAAATAAGCTTTCCATTGATGTAAGTTTGTTAGGATAGGAGCAAAAAATGCCTTTAAAGTTTAAAAGTTTAAATTAAGTAATGTAAAAAAATATATAAAATATCTTCATTGAACATCATGGATCTTTACTTAATAACCTTATGATTAATGGCATAAAAGAAAAATCTATAATTTTGACTCATACAGTGTATTGTTGGCTATTGCTACAAAATACTCATGCTATTTAAAAAAGTGTTTTTGGACCAGGGTCATATACAGCTTATGCATTAATTATTCTCACAATGATTTGATATAGGTTCAAGTAAATTACAAGGCAAAACAGAAAATGTTATTATGTTACTCAAATATTACTGTAGTGCTCTTCCAGTTCATTATATTCCTCAAATCTGTGACTTAAAGAAAGAGTTTCAAAGTTTCATTTGAAGACTAATGCGTGTCCCCAGTACCCTTCGGCCAGCTCTGAGCATCTCTGCAGCATCCACCCATCAGTGACCTATTTGAGCAGCTGTTGGTTGTGTGGTCACTAAGGACACAGGCTGACTGGGACAGACAGATGTGAGCCGTGAGCTTGTGGCTAAAACCCAGAACACAACCACTACCTCGACACCTGCTCCTAAAACACCAGCAGACGAAGAAGTGGCCTCAGAGGACACTGGGATGGCTAAAACGTGAGGGCTATAGAAAGATAAAAAAAGTTTCATTATCCACTAGCCAAAAAGGTTTTTTATGGTGTTTGCATAAATAGAGAACTCTCTTTTTCACCCAAATAGGAATTCTGATTCTGTCATCAGTTACTCACCCTGATAGTAAACATGGAAGCTCAACTGTACTTATCTGACAAGCATGAACAAACCTCATTGGTTCTTAAACGTCAAGCATGCATGTTTGAGCTTCCATGTTTACCATATTTGATGTGCTATATATATATATGTACATTTATCAATATTCTCTCTTTGGAAGACTTGGATAAAATCGGTACAATTTATTAATTTTACAATCTTTTTTTTTTTTTTCTTTCTGAGTTTTTAAGCATCAGCGTTTTGATGGAATAAACTTTTATTGGAAGGACAAAAAAAATCCCATTCAGGTTTCATTTAAAATAACTTTATTTGTGTTTCGAAGATAAAGGAAAGTGTTATGGGTTTAGAATGACATGATTCTGATTAAATTATTTATCATTTTAGGGTTTAACCCTTTAGTTCAATCCAAACTCTTCTTGTTTGGAGGTGTTTCAACTAGAAATTAAAGTGACTCATTTACTTACCCTAACCGTTTCTACACAAAAAAAAGTGAGTTTAGTAACATCCTGTCAAATATTTTCAGTATACAATGAAAAAAAGTGACCATGTGTTATATTTATAAACCATTCAGTATCTTTGTGCTGTAAATATATTATGTTTTAAACAACGTCATTATTAAATGCAAATCTTGTCATCCACCTTGGATTTCGTTGACATATAAGAGTTCAAGGAAGCTGTAAAAATCTCCAATTCATAAATGAATCATTCTTTTGAATCAGATCTTATCAATCGTTTCATCCATTTCACAAAGCCATTATGAATAACCTGTTTAAGAATCAGACCGATCTGATTTTCAAATCACTGACTCGATGATCAGGGCTGTGTTTCCCAAAAGCATTGTTAGCCTAAATAGATCATAGAACCATTGCCATCAAGGGTCTTTAGTTCACTATGCTTTCGAGAAACATATGCCAGGTCACTTCGGTTAACAGCTCAGTGCAGAGAAAGATTATTATGAGCTATCATGACTTCACAAGTCTAAAATAGTGACCACAACATTATTCAAAGTTTAGCCTTTTCTGGTCCACAAAAGAATGTCAGTTTGGAACCACATGAGGTGATTAGATTTTCATTTTGAGGGAAGGAACCATTTCTTTAAAGAAATCTTAGAGATAAAGCATGCTAAAAGCTACTGTAGAAATGGCCTTAAATACAAAACACTGACCCTATTAAACTAGTGTGTTTTTCTCTCATGATATTGTATTAATGTATTTACCCTTAGCTTCCAGTTGACACTATCTCCTCACCCCTTTCTCCTCACCAAAGTCAAAGTGACAGTAAGTCTTCAGGCGACATTAAGAGGCCACAGAGTCACACTGAAGATGATGGTGTTTGCTAAAGGCCAACGGAGGATGGCCAAAGCCAGAGGGGGATATGGAAAGAAGAGCAGAAAGGAGAAAGGGAGGGAGCCAAAAGGAGTGAAGTATTCATTAGTAAAGTCAAGCTGACACTGTCACCTTAGCATTTTATAAGGGACCTGCTCTGGGCCTCATCTGTGGCCAGCAGCATAAATGTGTGTTTGTCTTGTGGGACATGTGTGTGTTTTGCACTATGTAAGGATTTACACTGTATTTTGTGCATGAGATGGTACCCTTTAAAGTGCCATGTTATTGTCAGTACCATTCACCCCATAGCTGGCTACACTAGATACTGCAATGATTAAAAACTGATCAAAATCCAAAAATCTAGAAGAATAAGTGCTTGTTTTGGAGCACCAGGGCTGACTGGAGCATTTCTCCCCTATGAAGAGCAGTGTACTATGTACTAACTACATTACACTTAGATCCAACCCAAGCAAGATAAGAAAGACTAAGGCAATGCAAACAACTTGCAAAAGCGTGTTACTACACCACACTTGCAACATCAAGTATTTTTTTTCAAGTGGCTCAGTTCCAGAGGGTTTCTGTCATCAATAGAGCTGTGCATTTGTCCATATGTCATCTTTTTTGTCCTCACCAAACCAGCTAGCAGGGACATACAAAGAATTGAGCTTTGCCAAGACACTGGTCTTGAATGTTTAAAATCAGATTCTCTCTTTACTGGTTTTCACCAGTCAGTTCCCAAATCATTAGCATTTACACATATTGTAATCTCATCAGTGTTGCAGTGTATAAAAATGGATCAAAACTTCTATCATTATTATCTACTTAACCAAATTACAATAAGTAGTCAAGGAATATTGAGTCAAGTCTCATGTATCAAAATGTACAGTATATGTACAGTATGATCAAGTCTTCCTCAAATAAGTTAATAGTAAATGGTCCTTTCAGTGAGGTCAAGGGCCTTCCCACTTCTCAAGCACTGCTTAAAACTGCTAGGGCACTTGGCATCATTGACATTTTCACTCTATTGGTAGAAATCTGAAATCAAAAAAAAAAAAAAAAAAAAATTGTTAATCTAAATTTCAAAGGTACAAAGAATTAGAGGTTAAACAAATACCACTCAGGACTGCAGATGAGGAACAAAAGCAAGTCTATTAACAAATGGCAATTATAATTATTTATACAAAGGAGATAATTAGTATGAGTGATGATAATTAGATATTGTCATGGTGATATTATCAGCAGTGTAGTGATATTGACCTGTGCTGATGAACTCGTGACATTACATTTGCGAGAATAACCCAACAAACTGCACTAATGTCTGAAATGCATGAAAAACATTAGATTCTTCAGCATTTTTATCATTCAGCCAAGTTGATGTACACCCAACCTCAGGCATGTTAGGTCTGTATTTTTTTCTCTTCCACCTGAATGCTTAATTACCTAAATGAACTCATTAAGTGCTTCATTGGACAAATGTAACACTTTTGGCCAAGGTCAAGTCTGACGAAGATTTAATGTGACCCTAGAAAGCCAGGGAAACAAGGTCTAAGCAGCCTTCTGGTGTCACATCTGAAGAAGATGGGTTAGTCTGAACGAGGCAAAAATAGACAGTATAGTTGTATGGTTTAAAAAAATTATAATAATTAGCATATACTTTCTTAATTAATCACTTTCTTTGTACTTTTAAAGATGGTTTGACATCCTGTTTTGCAAAGAATGTTTTTTAGTGCTTGAGTCTTTACTGTATTTTACAGTACTTTATGTGATGCACTTGAGCATACACCAGCATAACAGTGGCATAAAATCATAATATAACAAGATTAAAATCACAGTATTATCATAATTAAATCATTAAAAAAGGAAACTATGTGTCTTGTACTTAATGCTGCAATGGAAGATCAAAATCACTTTGCACCCTACTGATAATAAATGTTTTCAGTGTTTACACCGAAAGTGGAACAGGATATTTAATGAGGAAAAGGTTGAAACTTGCTTTTATCTATTTGTGAACAAAGTAAATGGTAAAAATGAGAGTTATACAATGATGCCAGTTCACAACAACGACAAAATAGGTACACAATATTATCCAACAGCCTACCTAGAGGAGCATTACTTTAACAGTGCCAAAAAAAGAGAATAGAATAGAATAGAATAGAATAGAAGACACACGTGAGCCAATTAATCATCCAGATTACAACCAAGAATGTGCATTATAAAAGTCAAATATTAATGTCATGTTGACATCAATGTGATTTTTATTTTTTTATCTTTGGCAGTGTTATATGTAGTTTTAGTAGGGAAAGACAGTATATAATATGCAATTACAATGTGAAATAGACACAACAGAAATGAAGACACAGTAATATGTCAACTCATAAAAAATTAGGCGTACTTTTTACCTAAATTAAAAAGACAACATAAGCAGGTAAAGTCAGAACCAGTAAACCGCCGGTGCCTTAATCTCCAACCCGCAGAACCTCACATTAGATTCTCTGACAGTTCTGTCTTACACAGAATCAAATGTGAAATGTAGGGCATCTGCGTTTTACGCCCAGTCCTGGTATACCTTTCTTCTCAGATCTGGTCTGGAGTTGCACTGCCGTTCCCGGGGACCATGGGGAAGGACAAGTCCTGGCTGTCCTGGCTCTTGACAGGGGAAATAAATCACAGTGCACACCGGAGGATACCCTTCCAGGCTACAAGCTGGGAACTTCATTATCCCGCCCCTGCTTCTTATTACTATGCATATCGGCTCTGATTGGTCCTGGGCTCTGACATACCGCAGCCTACTTCTGTCAGCCTTCGAGGAGCAGGGGATCCGTCTTCTGCCAAAGATGGTAAGAAAGAGTGAGGGGGGGATGAGCGCAATTTCGAATGGGCCAGGAAACCCTGGGAAAGATGCTGTAGATGAAAATGAAGAAAAAGTAATGGGATAGAAGGAAAAGGGAAAGAAAAATAAAAAGAAAATCCTCAGGAAGTTGCTGCCTGTCTATTATTTGTTTAAATACTAGACCACAATGAAGATCTTAGCGCCAAAGTGGTTGACCCTTTGCTTCAGGTCTGCTTTGATTTGTGTATTATTCTTTCCTGCCATTTAATTTTCCCTCAGAATGCTGAGAATGCAGAAGTGATTCCAGGCAGCGATTCTGAAGGGATCGACCCTAGGCTTCTGGTCCATGTATATTGATTCTTTTGATTCCTTCTGATTTCATGCACTGAAAATTGAACTTCTCTTGCATGTAAAACATATTATCTTTAATTAATGCTGTTGACATAAGTAGGATAATATTATTCAGTCTGAGCAGAGGTGATTTACTTCAAGAGAAGATGAGGAGAAGGAAAATAGAAGATTAGACAATAACAGCATGAGGAAACTGGAAACATCATGACAAAAAATTGCAGGATAAAAATGTAAGTCTTTTCTGAGAAAACAGTTTTGGTCTGCACAAAATAAATATAGTAAGGCTATGTTATCGTTGTTTGTTGTTCCTGGGCTAATGAGCCACATGATTCTGTCATATTCACAGGTAGCTCTTAATACTAAATATAAACACTGTTACAATCTTGCCACAGGGAAAGATGATCATTATCACTATAGGTGAAGATTTGAATGACACATTCTAGTACTAAAAATGCAATAGAGAACATGCTAAAAGATAGCAAGTCTCATTTAATTAGCCCCCTGATTGATGAGCCTGTTTCAGTAGCCAACACTTACTATTGCATGCCAAACTTTAGACTGTAAGAAAAGTACCTCCTTATGAGATTTATGTCATTGTTCTTATGGAATTAGATGCTCATTTTCCTCTCGAGGTGACTTAAATTATGGCAGAGCAGTAACCCTATCACATCGGCGATCTCTGAATGGTTCATAGTGAGCTAGGGCCTACACAATGCCTCTCTGAAGACACCTTTTTTCAGTGATGTGTGACTGCTGTTTATGTGGGTGTTAGAAGGGCTGTGATATTCTGTGTCTGGTTTAACCCCAGAGCTCGTAGTTGAAAGAGGGTATGTACAGGCACAATTGTGAGATAACCAAACACAAAATCATACAATAGTGAGGCATCGTCTGCACTGTGGTATTTCATGGTGTTTATCTTGTAAGGACACCACAACAGAGTTCTTGACCTTAACATGAGTATTTATAACAAGAATAAGTATCCATACAGACCATGAATACCTTCAGTGATACATCTTTTTTATAAATGAATACAGAGAAAATAAGCAAGCAAACAAACAAACAAACACAAACTTTCAAACTTTTTTTTTTATATTTGTTTCTTCATGTCTGTTATGCTTATCAAGAGCTATATATATATATATATATATATATATATATATATATATATACTGTATATAGGGGGAGCCATCTCACTCTCATGCCCAAGACGGTGAGGCGACGTTGGGCCTGGGTCGCTCGAAAAAGCCCCTGGAGCTCAGCCTCCACGGTTAATGAGAACCGGAGTAGGAGGCGCCATCTCACCCTCATGCCCAGGAGAGGGAGGCCACGTTGGGCCTGGGTCGCTCGAAAAAGCCCCTGGAGCTCAGCCTCCACAGTTACGGAGAACCAGACTAGGGGGAGCCATCTCACTCTCATGCCCAAGAGGGTGAGGCCACATTGGGCCTGGGTCGCTCGAAAAAGCCCCTGGAGCTCAGCCTTCAAATTTACAGAGAACCAGATATATATATATATTCCACAAGCAATGACAAACAAACCCAACTCTCGTCTTAAAATACTTTATCAATCTGTTAACTGTTTTAATTTTCTGGTCAGGAAAAGAATAGTCTTACAGCTGCTCATGCCTATTTTGGACTATGCCGATATTATTTATCAGAATACTACTGCTTCTTGTTTGCATTCCATTGATGTGGTCTACAACAATCTTTGCCGTTTTGTTCTCCGCTGTCCCTTTAGGACACACCGTTGTGTGTTGTACAGACATTTGTCCTGGTTTGCCCCTTCTGCCAGGTGACAGTATCACTGGTTACAGTTTATTTTTAAAAGTTTTTACTTGAATTGTCCAGTTTATCTCAAGCAACACTTAGTGCTTTATAATTCGTTATACAGCCTGCGACACAATGATCAGATCTTTTTTGTTGTTCCTAGAGTTAAAAGACAGGTAGGGAAATATGCATTTTGTTTTAAGGCTCCATATGATTGGAATAATCTTCCATTTTCTATCCGTTCTTTACCTTCACTTACAGAGTTTCGAAGGGCCCTCGAGGAAAATCTTCGGAACATTTGTCTTTGTTTCTAGTTTTGTTTGTTTGACCTTGGACTTGGACTTGATTGGTCATGTATTTACTATTTCTCATTTTTATGTTCTCATTTTTATTTATTTATTATGATTATTATTGTTATTGTCATCATCAATGTTCTTGTTTGTGTTCCTCTTAGTCCGTGATCTTGTGCAATGCTAGTCATGTGGTTGTTTTTTGTCATGTCACTTGTGGGGTTCGTGCTGAGTGGGGTTGAGCATTGTGAGCTGGTATGTGTGTGTTGTTGTGTTTTGATGTGCTGTTTTTGACCGTGATATTTGCTCTGCTGTTTTGGTTCATTTTTTTTACTTTGATGTACTGCAGGACCCCCTCGAAAACGAGATGTTTCATCTCAAGAGGTTAATCCGCGCAATAAAGATATGTTAATAAATAAATAAATAAATAAATATATATATATATAAGCTAAAAAATATATATAATAATACTATGAAGTATTTACATTATTTTTTACATTTTAATATAATTTTAAATGTAATTTATTCATGTGTTGACAAAGCTGAATATTCAGCAGTCATTACTCCCATATTCAATGTAACATGATCTTTCAGAAATCATTATAATATACTGATTTACTGTTCAAAAACTTTTAATTGATGTTGAAAACAGCTGTACTGCTTTTTTTTTTTTTTGGCGGAAACTGTGATATTATTTTAGGTCTCTTTGATGAATAGAAAGTTCAAAGGAACCCAGTTTATCTTTTTTTTATCAATTTAATGCAATAATACATTGGTGAATGAAAGTATTATTTATTTTGAATAGATGGATAGATTAGATTCAGCTTCATTCCCATGATGAATGACTGAATTGCTGAATGGAACCAGTACCTGAGCCTGCATGTGCATCAGTGAGAGGTGCATGCATACCCCTTGTCTTCACTCACCAAGAAGAAGCAAGGAGGAGGGAAGATTACCTCTGGCTCCCTAACCCCCATCCCACCCACCCGTTCCGGGCACAGTATGGGAATCCCTGGAGCTCAGCTGGGCTAATTAGGGTGAGTTGTTAGGAGAGAAACACATGTGTTAGGCTGAGCCACTCGCTGTATGGAATGATGACTGTTCCCTTACCCTGTGCACCCCCAGTAATTTGTTCGCACCCTGTGTAACCATGCATCTCTCTGCTCCACTTCTATGCACATTTCATTAATTTTCTTTATGTGCCTATTCGTTCTCATTATTTATTGCCCAAACAATGTTAATGCCATTAGCAGGAGCCACAACAATGACTTTGCCTGTGTAGTCCTTACCTGAGCCATGGGGAGCTTGCTGGATGTGGTTTATTGGGTCAAGGTTCTGTGTGAGGCAAAGGCTTAGGCAGAAACCTTTCTGTGTGAAATCATGTGATCATGCAAAAAGGATATGCTCCAAATCAATAAGCCAATTCAATTAGCCAATCCTTTTCTTACATCATGGCCAGAGGTTAAATTGAGCCAGACTCAGGGGCATAGCAAACATATAACTGAAGAGGACAAGAGCAAATGACTCTGGTTGTGTCAGTGGCCATTTAAAAGAACAAGAAATTGAAGAAACAATCCTGAAAGTGTTATCTGCTTTTCCGCAAATCAGTTACAACTATGTTACATTACCTAATTAATACAATGATACTATAAAAACGTGTTACCTAATAAATTATTTATATCTATATCCATGAGCCAACATGATATGGTTTTACATTTATTACTTCTCAAAGCATCCCATACCTCTCGCCACACAAAATACTTCAAATAAATAGATAAATACCCTAAATGTCATAATCTTTAATAACCATCAAAATGCAAAACATAGGTAAATAATTTTCTGGTAAAAAAGTTTAGTGGTAGTCAGATTGTGACTGAAATTGTCTTGAATGGATTTGGTTCAACTGTGATCAGATTCTTAGAAAACTGATTATGAAAAATTACATCTATGAAAAAAAACTCATTTTTCTCAGTTTTTGTAATTGCTGTGTTTTGAGGGTAGGTATAGTTGTTGGTAGGGTTTTTGGGGGAGGGATAACATTCCTTGAGCAGCAAATCAGCTTAAAAGAATGATTTCTGAAGGATCATGGGACACCGAATACTGGGGTAATTCAGCTTCACCACTACAGAAATATTTGACATTTTGAAATATTAGAAAAAAAGATTATAATAATATTTCACAATATTGCAGTTTTGTATTTTTGATCAAGTAAATGTAACCTTGGTAAGCTTAAAAAATAAATAAAAATATACCGACCCCAAACCTTTGAACACTAACGTACAGTTGTGGTCAAAATTGTACATACACTTTGCAGTATCTGCAAAAATATTATTTTTATATAATAATATATTTAACATAAAAGACGTTTACATATAATCCACAAGAGAAATGAATTCTAACACATTCTTTGGTTTTACAGCCACTTTTGCGTATTTGAACCCTTTCCAACAATGATTGTATGATTTTGAGATCCCTATTTTCACACCGAGGACAACTGAAGGACTCATTCACAACTATTACAAAAATTTCAGATGCTCACTGATGCCCCAAAAGGAATAAAAATCAATGCATTAAAGCTGAAGTAGGTAACTTTTCTAAAAATGTATTTGTGAAACCTGAACACTTCTCAAGCGAAGAAACCGATCTGCTCGTGCGCAAAGTTAAAGAACGCGAGCAGATCATCTACGGGACAAGCAGGAATCCTCCAAAGCTTCCTGAGGTGAAGAAGGCGTGGGATGAAGTAGAATTTAATTTATCATTATAAGTAGTAATAGGCTGAATTGCAAATAGGTAGCCTAATTCTAATACACACAATAACAATCCATCATTACATTTTTATATTTATGTAGCCTACAAAATAATATTCTTTTACACTGTAATCCTTTTGTTTTTAATATTTGGCATGTTTGTGTGATGCGCATCCCTGTGTGTAATAAGCAAACTCAACACGCACCATTTCCATTTTTTTCACCCCTGTATTTCACCACTCATTACCACTGAACAATAACCACCCCAGAAGAAACCCAAACAGAATCCACTGTGTACATTACTCCCTCAGAGCCTCTTCACATTCTCATCAGGGGATCGTGTGTTTGGACCCACACAGAGGCGCATTTTCTACCAACGTGCTCTTTAAATAACAAAAAAATAAAGCGCCATTGACTTTAGACTTTAGACCAGGTTTGAGTTGGTCTATGGCGCAGTCTATTTTCAGCTCCTTAAAACACACCTCTTTTTTAGACCAGCATCCCCATGGGCGCACAAATGGGCGCAAATGCATTTGCTAATTAAACGACGTGGCGCTGGATGGGAAAATGTGAACAGCGCCAGACTGAAACTAGCAAACACACTTGTGCCACATTGCGCCGGGTGTATGATAGGGTCCTTAATATTTTTCAGAAGACAAGTTAAGTTCAATTTGCCCTGATTTTCAAATTCAAAAAGTTTTCACTTCCAGGCTCTTAATACATTTTATTATTATGATTATTATTATTATTATTATTATGTATGTGTGCCACATTTCTCTTGCACACACACATTCTTGGTTGCTCTAGCTGCTCTGCTGAGAAAGTAGTATTTTTGCCATTATTCTAGTCAACATCTTTCTTGAATATGTGAGTTAGGGGCGTGCCATATTATACCAGAATCACCTCTGACCTTATCCGGAGAACTTACCTGTTACATAACAATGTTTTGATAACCTGGCTACCATTCTGAGTGCATTTAAAAAGAAAACTCCAAGAAGTGAGCTGAACACTAACTTTCAAGCTCTTCTAGTCACTGGCTTTGGGAAGATAGTCCCTGTGCTCCATACTTTTGCCACTTAAATAATACATGCAACTCCTCATGCCATATTTATGCACACAAATCGACAGAGAGTCAAGAAGGAGCAGAGAGACAGAGATGCCTGGGCCGATTCACTCAGGGACGACGTGTGGAAAAAGAGGGTGTGGAGAGAAATGCACACAAAAGATGCGAAGAAGGTGAGGTGCACCATTAGGGGCTTTAGTGCGCAGAAACACTCTTTCAGCTCAGAGCTGGTCTTACACTCAGCAGTGCTCACCCAGGCAAAAGCTTTAGCTCTGACTCAGCTCATAAACAGATGAAACCATTCCTGCCTTGTGATGGACGATGAATCAATTGCATCATGCTTTCTCAAGAGCTTCTATTTCAGGTGTGTCGGGGGGGAAAGAAAAGGAATGAAAGACAATGTATTTGCAGCCAGCTGTGAGTTTTCTAGTGAAGCAGGCTATCAGCTGACATGGAAGGTTGTTTTGAAACAACCTCATTGTTTCAAAACACTCAATTTATACTATACTACCAGTGAAAATGGAAGACAATATAGAAGGTGATTCATTTACATTACATTTAGTCATTTTGCAACCACTTTTATCCAAAGCGACTTACAATTGGGTGATACATAAAGTGATTATTCTTAAAGAGGCAAACAGACATAGGAAGTGCTTGTAATACCAAGTTTTAGACATTGTTCAAATAAGTACAAGTTTAAAAAAACTGAACAGAAGGTTAAAAAAGCAGTAGTTTTTAGAGAGAGCAGCAGTGCCATGAGATGAGTATAAACTGAGCCTGCAGGAAAAAAAATACCTCAATTGTTTCATGTAGACCGCACTGATATTACAGGAAGTTCAAATGAAGTCTTTTGCTTCCTAAATCCCTCATTAGTCTCACATGTGTCTTTTCAACAGTGTTTCAAACTGTGCTCAGATTTACAAAGATACTAAAATCTGATGTATGCTTTATACACCTACTATAATATGTGGACAATTTTTATAGCCGTATTTCTTTTTCTTTTTTTTTTCTAAAGAATTTTGGAGGAAATATTTGAGGCCAAATGTGAATTATTATTTTTATTTATTTTATTTTATTTTTTTGGAAAGAAATTAAGATTTTAATTTTTATTTTTTGCAATGATGCACTGTTTTGATCAAAATCTTACATTTATAATGTTACAAAAGATTTTGATTTGAAATAAATGCTGTTCTTTTTCTACTCAACGAAACATTGGTAACATTGTTTGTGTTTCTTAAGTACCAAATCAACATATTAGGATGATTTCTGAAGGATCATGTGACACTGAGGACTGTGAAGACTTAAAATATATTCAAATAGAAAACTATTCAAACTATTACATTAAATTAAATTGTAATAATATTTCAAAATATTACTGTTTTTACTGTATTTTTGATTAACTAAATGCAGCATTAAGACTTCTTTCCAAAACAAAATAATTTTTTTTTCACACTAGTGTATACGCTATTGCTCTACACAATTAATTGTGGTTCACATATTTCTCCTTTATATACATGTTCCCCCCACTGACAAAGGCCCTATTTGAAAGTGGTATTCTTGCCATTATTCTTGTCAATTTATATTTCTAGAAAAGAAAATCACCTTCATTTTCCTTGAATATGTTTGTTAAAATTGATGTTTTCTCTTCATCCTGGTTTATCAGTTCAGTCAGCACAAGGAGGCCTCAGTGGTCCTGACATAATTTCAAAATTGATTTCCATATATATTTTTTATTTACTTTTTCCTCTCATTTGGGGAATAATCTCACTCAGTTAAAGGAAAAACTTTACAAGCTTATTCCAAAGGCCCTTTATGAGAGAGAACACACCAAGCTCTGATCCGTCTGCACCTTGAATGCACGAGTAACACGTTTAATTGATATGTGGTAATGGTGTCAAAGCACCAGAGGGCACACACACAAACTCACACGCTTACAGTGTTAGCATAGGGAGCAAATGCCATTTACACTAAGTGAAGGCTGAATTCTCTGAGAGCCACGACATCTTGACATAGCCCCAGTGGTGACACACTGCTGATCAGAAGGTAGGTTTTGTATCCCAGGGGTATGCTGTTCATTTACACTCTGCTACTTGGGTGTGGATTTCTGAGTGGAACTTCAAGCTGCTACTAAACTTAACTTTTGTTCATTAGTTAATGTCAGCTCTTTTCATTTTTAATGTCTTCTGTACTTTTCCACAGACTGCTATTTGGGAATGTGAAGTTTAAGCTTTAATGAGTACAGTTAATTGACGACACAATAAAATGAGGTGGTATTTCTTTTCCTGTGTTTTTCTTCTTCTTCTAGTGAAATCACAATAATGGAAAAGTTACCTTTCTTTTACTTAATAAGGGAATTGCATGTAATTTATTAACATGTTTACTGACATCATTCGAAACTTACTGATATAAAAATTATAGGTAAACTTTATTCAGAGTATTACTTGGGCACAATGCCCATTTCTTAATATTAAGCCTAAAATGTGTTTTAATGTCACTGTTAATGAGGATTGTATGATCTTTGAATAATATCAGTCTCTAAATGCAAGATATTTAAAGTTTACCTGAAATATACTTGCAATAGTTATACTTCAGCACAATCAAATATACTTTTTAGTTGGACTGCAGCATTATTTCCGCATAATTAGAGAGCATTAAGTACAAAATTAGTTTTCAAATTCCAGTTGAGCAGACTTTAAGTATACCAGTTTAGTGTACTAAGAGTACAATTGCAGGGTAATTTTATTAAGTGCATAAATATGTAAATGTATTAATGTAGTACACTTAGAATGAAATAAATGTATTTCACTAGGGATGTTTTGTGTTTTTATACATAGAATGAAAGTCAGTGGGGTCCAAAAGGGGGAAAGGGTTCTGCAAAAGAAATAAAGTCATACAAGTTTGAAAAACATGAGTATGAGTGATGATGACAGAATGTTTATTTTTCGGGTGAACTATATACCTTTGAATTCAGAATTTTTATAACAATAATAGATTATTGATAGAATGAGAGGATGAAATCATCATCTGCATATTGGCAATATGCAATCAGTAAGGTGTGAAAATGTCACCTTCCCATGCCATATCTGCACTGGCTCGGTAGGTGAAAGCATGGTAATCATAAAGACCAGATGTCAGGTATTATTATCTTTAAATGTTGTGTATACATTAAGAAGTGCCTAACCTGTTAATGAAAGTCTAAGGGTGCCTCTGGTGAGCCTTGCATGTGAGACAAAGATCCCAAAAGCATTTAAACAATCACAACTTGTTAAAACTTGTTTGAAATGGAGAGAAAGCCCCACAGCCAAAAGCTCATGCTGATATTTTTATTACATAAATGAATATTTCATCTGCCTCAACTGGGAATCTGAATCTTGCGAAAGCAACATGACAAAACCAAGAGATACTGTATTTTGGACTTTTCTACATCCAAACAGAGATATGTGTGAATAGTTTCTCATAACAAAATTCCCTCAATTTAGCAACCGTTTTGTGCTCTTTTTAGCATCCATCTTTTAGAAATACATATAATGTAAGTGGCCAGATCCTATTTGGCCAAGAGTGTGATGTCCCATCTGGAGCAGGGCAGAAAGAGATGCTCAGGGACGTGCCTTGCAAGTACTCGAAAAACAAGGGGAATATAAATGGTAAAGTAAAGCATTATCACAATAATGCTCTGTTTTCAGGGGGTCATTGTTAAAAGCACTAAATTGAGGGACAAGCAAAAAGCTTTGGTTTAGTACTTTGCCTCGCACCCTGTTGTCTGAAATGGGACAGGAGAAAGAGCTCTCTTACAGCATTAAACCATTATATGTTTGCCGTCTTCTCTTTTTAGACACGTTTAAAAAAAAAAAATCTGCACAGATGGAATGCATCAGGACCGATGTTTTCTTTCAAAATCCCCCAAATCCTTGTAGCATCAAGCTGCGCTTTGCAACTTATTGTAATATTCCTTTGTATGGTATTTTATGTAAAGTGCCAACATTTACATCAGTATATTTGCTTTTATAGGGTTTCAAAAATCCTGTAAATGTTGTTCTTGTCAGAACAGATTCCATCAGTCCTTCGCAGCCGCATTGCTCTGAAACTATCAAACGGCCTTAATTTCAACAGCCGAGAGTAAATCAAAGAGCCCTGGGTAACGTTTCAAAGAAAAACTCCCACAGAATGGTCATTTACAGGCCTATAGCTTATGTTTGTCTGGTTAAGACACATGCCCAGAGGCAGGTTACCTTCCTTAACAGTGGTGTTGTCTTGAACGTCAAGAGAAACCCTCTGTACCCACAATTCATTTCCCTCTCAGTCACGCCACCCTGTTGGCAGCCTGGCAGAATTGGCCGGGACCCGAAAAGCCGTCTCGGTGTGAATGGACATCTATTTTCACTTCTCAGTGGGACTGCCAATTCACCTGGGCACGTTTCCATGCTGCTGTCTTCAAAGGAGGCAGGCCTCATCCTAAAACACATCAAGTAAGACTTCAATTCAGTAAAGATTAGGAGGTCTACCACAATGTTTCGACGTCCTATAATTCTCATAAAGTTAGTTACATGTGTGTAAATACATCAACAAATTTTACTGACACCTCAGCCCGGTCTGCGCTTTGATGACTTTTCTGTATTCGTTTTCAAGCTGGGAAAAGTGAATGAAGGCTATTAGTTTGAGACATTTAGAATTGCTGTACTGCCTGGCAGCGCATTTGAGCACCGTGAATGAACACAGCTTACACATACAGACACATCTTATATACACCACATCCTAACCAGTCAACGGTTTCTGGCTACAAGCAATTTGTTTTTCCATACTGTTTAATGTACAGTTATACAGAGCACAGTTTTGGACCAATGGGATTTTACAGTGTGTGGAGCTACTCATCCCATAGCGCAATGCTGCTGAAATAGAAATCAACTGGCTCATTAGAACAGGAACTAAAATGTAAATTGAAGACCTTTTATCACTTTTTTTTTGTTTAAAAATTTGGGATAAAAAACTCTTTTGCCCTCATGCTCACCAAGGATGCATTATATGATCAAAAATACAGTAAAAACAGTAACATTGTGAAATATTACAACATTACAAAATTAAATTAAATTAAATTTATGCATTTAGCAGACGCTTTTATCCAAAGCGACTTACAGCGCATTCAAGCTATCAATTTTTACCTATCATTACAAGTTTTCTATACTTTAAAATACCATTAATTCTTGAATTTATACTTACATTTTTAGCAGCCATTATTCCAGTTTTACATGATCCTTCATTTAGCAATTGCCACAGAACTAATAGAATTCATTAGTAGCCAAATAATCAATTCATTTAAGTTTTGCATAATGTGTGTGTCCTAATATTCACATGCATTGGATTATTCTGTCTTTCTGTATTTGAAATGAAACTTGCATTACATTTTACAAATAAAAGTCATGATCCACTTTGTCTCAATTTAGTATTTTACACTTTAGTAATTTTGCCATATGAACCTCATGAATTCAATTGTGTGACTTAGCAAACAGAGAATGAGTGATATATATAATTACATGAGCAACATGGCACAATATCACTCTGGGTTTCTGACCACACGTGCAATTGTGCATTATATCTGCGCGTCACAGCAATTAGTCACTCTCTGTTGCAAATCAAGGCCTGAGGACCAGATGTGAATGGTGCCTTTGTGACATTTAATTTATTTTCTGTCGCTAACGTCTGTAATTGAATACAATGCTAAGAATGTTAGCTGTGTGGATCAGACGTCGGTGTAATTCAAGCCACCTGGGCTCCCAGGACAGAGAAAGTGAGGGATATTGTTGTTGCAATTGACCTTCTATGGCTTTTTGAAGGGGGCTTTGGGCTATGATTCTTGGAATAATAGTTAAGATCAGGATACAGATACATGTCACTTTTCCAATCATCCACATGCTGAGGGATGGATTTACGGAACGTCCTCGTGTATCAATGCCTCTTGACACCTTTCACATTGTATTGAATGGATTCAGTTGAGTAAAATCCCAAATGAATGTGTTAACAACAAGAAAATGAATAAATCTAATAATGGATAATGTAAACAGAAATATCTCTCTGAATGAGTCTAATGGTTTTTCAAGTCAGGTTGAAGGACCCAGGGGAAACGCTTTAGACTAAAGCTATTGGCTTAATATAGACAGCCATTAGGCTTTTTCAGGGGATTTCCAGTGCTTGGCCAGTCTCTCCAGCTAATGGACATTCAGGAAAATTGTGGCCAAAAGGTTAATAAGAGAATGACCATTTCTGTTTACCAAACTTATGTCCTTTGGGACTCCTGACAAAAAAAAAAAACATTTAGAATAAGCCTTTACACTCACACAAACAAGTTAATTAGTAGTTTCTCCCTTTTCTTTGCTGCTGTTTTTTCTTCAATTTTCTTTTTTAAATGAAACTCAGCAATACTGACCAGGAAAATAATGTTAATACTTCATTACACACAAATAAAATTGTGATTCACTGATTCATGAGACAGGGGACAAAACATGTGCCACATATTCCTGTCATTAGTAAAAAAAAAAAAAAAAACTATATATATATATATATATATACAGTACAGACCAAAAGTTTGGACACACCTTCTCATTCAAAGAGTTTTCTTTATTTTCATGACTATGAAAATTGTAGAGTCACACTGAAGGCATCAAGGGCTATTTGACCAAGAAGGAGAGTGATGGGGTGCTGCGCCAGATGACCTGGCCTCCACAGTCACCGGACCTGAACCCAATCGAGATGGTTTAGGGGTGAGCTGGACCGCAGACAGAAGGCAAAAGGGCCAACAAGTGCTAAGCATCTCTCAGGGAACTCCTTCAAGACTGTTGGAAGACCATTTCAGGTGACTACCTCTTGAAGCTCATCAAGAGAATGCCAAAAGTGTGCAAAGCAGTAATCAGTAAAGGTGGCTACTTTGAAGAACCTAGAATATGACACATTTTCAGTTGTTTCACACTTTTTTGTTATGTATATAAGTCCATATATAATTCCACATGTGTTAATTCATAGTTTTGATGCCTTCAGTGTGAATCTACAATTTTCATAGTCATGAAATAAAGAAAACTCTTTGAATGAGAAGGTGTGTCCAAACTTTTGGTCTGTACTGTATATATATATATATATATATATATATATATATATATATATATATATATATATATATACATATATATATATATATATATGCATATATATATATAATCTTTTCTTTTTTTTTCTTTTTTTTTTCCATGAAATAAATCCAAGATGATCACTAGAAAGATCCTATCACAAATTTAATACCATTTTGTTTGACTGAAAATAATTATTTTACATTACCACTCACTACCCCACCACCTTTCTTAAGACCATAAAAACAATATTTCTGTTAGATTCAATTATTACTTTGTCCTCACAGAAAAACAACAACAACCAAACATACTTTTTTTATAAGGTTTCATTTGTGCCCTTACATTTTGTCAACACCACCAAAATATCAGATCATACACCATTTTATATATTCATTTACATATTATTTTATATTTTATCACTTGTGTTTAGCCTGTTTGCCCCATGTCTCAAGAATCGATCAACAAAATGTGCCTTTCATGTATTTTTGGTTTTAAATAAAAAACAAATACATTTGATTACTGAATTTTCCCAAAAAAATTGTTATATTCAAATCTCTACTCTTAGACGCCTGTATAACCAAACTGTCACTAACCTTTCAATATGTAAATGCAGCCTGTTTTGTTGTTATAAACAGCAAAGGTCATCAGTAGGTCATTATATACTCATATTAAAGTTTTAAAATACTTTAAGAGCCAAGAAATAAGCATGGCCAACATGATTACTTTTGTGGTGTCCCTGCATAAAACTCTGATAAATGCAAGCAAGAGAGAAAATTACTGTGAATTAGTTTGTCGCTTTGACCAGCCCAGAACGTCAAGTCTTGGCTGGATTTTGAAAAGGCATTTTTCCTGCCAATTAGCCTCTATGCTCCGTGCTCCTGGCATCTCTCAAATCCTGCACAACCTGTTGATATACGGCTGGCAATTTGTCACAATCTGCCAAAGCAGTGATATACAGAAAGTCCCTGGTGTGGCCTCCCAGAATGCCCCGTTGCAAAAACTCAGGTCCGTGGGAACAACAAATGGGAAGGAACGCGACGCCACTTCCCACAGGCAAAAGACAGCTGTAATCCTGTAACCCTTCCCTAGATGGGCGGCATACACACACACAAACACACACGGGGGGACAGTCATTCTTAAACACTTGGGATCAGGCATTGAAATATTGGGTACAAAGTGGGTACAGAAATGGAAAAAAAAGAGAAAAATGAAGAGCATTCAAGTACCCAAAGGATGCAGATATTTTCTGCAAAACATCCTTAAATGCACAAACACATACAATGCATTCACACACAAACACGTGACGTCTTCCCACTCGATTTCTGATAGCACGGGAGAATTTATGGCACTTCCGTCGCAGTGTCCTAGATTGGCTCCGCACATTCATCACACGAGTCCTCAGAAGGAAAAGCTGTGGCCACCGGCTGTCATTCAGCTCCGCTCCCACAGCGCCACAGTAGCACTGATAAAACAAACAGCTCTGGACTAGCAAAACCCACTCGTTAGACCCCTCTCTTCTCTCTCTCTCACTCTGTTCTCTAAGGGGGTGTAATCCTGAGGACTGGGTTACGGGCTTAAGGAGAAGGGTTGAGCGTTGTATGAGCTCAGTAGCCTCAGAGGAGCAGATCTAAGGCCAAAAGTGTAGAGAGGAAGTTGCTGGAACATTAATCTCATTAATTTAAGCACAGTCATCATTTTTCCTCTGCAGACTGCCTGTACTGCGAGAAGCACACATATAAACTTAGCTGCCACCACATGCACATATAGAAATGGTATTAAAGAGAGAGAGAGAGAGGGAGAGAAAAAAAGACACCATATGTATTAGAGTCCTGAATGACTTTCACTGTTCTCTGGAACACAAAACGAGATGTCAAAGAATAAACTGAAACGCTATTTAGTTAACGCATTACCAAAGCTTCGGGTCAATAATATTTTATTTATACTTTTTTATATTCCTTCTTTAATTTGAAGGAATTGATGTTTTTAATTAGTAAGGACACATTCAATTAATCAGAAGTGACATGAAAGAGAAACATTTTCATTTCAGATAAATTATGTTTTTTAAACTGTTTATTTTTCAGATAATATTAAAACAAATGGACCATGGTTTTCATAAAAATATATATTAAGCAGCATGATGTTTTAAAAAAACTGATAAGAAATGTTTCTTGAGCTAAAAAAAACAGCGTAAGCATATTAAATGATTTACGAGTAATCATGTGTTAATATCATATTAAAATAAAAAAACTGATATTTTAAATTGCAATAGTACTTAATAATTTTATTGTTTTGCTGCTTTTTTTGGTCAAATAAATAAGTACAAGAGATTTACCAGGCTGGCCCCAAGCTTATAAAAATAACGATAAAATATTATTACTATACATGACATATACAGTATAAAATTATCAAATTTGAATCTTAACAGTTAAAAAAACACTAAAGCTCTCTAGATTAATATGTAGAATAAAAGCAGTATATTTTAATAGTGAGCAGAGGAAACAATTTTCAATGAATATCTTAAGCTATGAGTTCAGACAATTTGGAATACATCATATGAAGCACTTCTATGAAAACTTTATAGTACTTTTTGTCATTTTCTTTTACCTTGACAGTTCCCTTCACTTTTATTGCATGTAGAAACACAGCCAGCACATTCTACAACATGTCCTGGTGGGTGTTTCATGGAAGGAAAAAAAGTCAAACAGGTTTAGAATGACATGAGAGTGAGTAAATGATGAGAACTTTTTTTGGCGATCTACACCTTTAAAACAGGTCAACTAACCACCAGATGAGGCCATAAAAATAGTTCCACTCAGATGGCTTTTTCCCTGTCCAAATCACAGATGGTACCTGAACTAAATGCATAATCACTTTCCTGACTCTGGCAAAAAATAAAACCGCATCAGCCCTCCGAGTGCGCTCAGGTCATTCAGAACTGCGACTCCTGCACACGACCCGACTGATCAAAGGACAAGGAGGAGCGCCGCTCTCGCCCGAACGCTCCTGGTTAAGATTGCCAAGGTACAGAGCTGCCCTCACGCAACCCGCTGTGAGTTAGTCACGCCTGGGAGAGGTGAAGAGAACCCCTCACTGTGAGCAAGGTATTGGTAATGAGGGGTGGGGAGAGAGGTGTTCAGAGCAGGGAACAGCTCAGTGAGCAAGAGTCAGAGAAAGGCAATTAAGTGAGTATCACAGATACTGAGAGAGACTCCAAGGTGCTGAACCCTGGGTGGTAAAGATCAAGTGCTAGCAGGAAGTCATTTCGTGGTTGTAGTTGTATGACGAAGGGCAAGCGGAGCTGCGCTGGGAGCTCATTATCTGACAATGTATGATGACTAGCCGGGAGGACAAAGTGAGCATGTGCTTTTGAATGCAGTTTTGAGTAAAAACACTTGTTAGACATCTGCAACTTCAGGCATCTGCAACAGTGCATTAGTTTTTCTCAAATACAGCTACTGGAAAAAACAACAAGTTCAATGCTTGAACCTATAGATTTTAACAGGGAGGAAAGAATTAGAAATTATTATGTTTAAGTAAGAAGTACCACAAAATATTTCACATGCTGTGTGGCCTTGTGTCTATGGCTGAATAGAAGCAATTGTGATATCCATTACAATGATTGTGAGCATGAGATTACTCTGAGAACACTGTTTAACAAGTGCTCTATAAAAGAAATATCAAGTAATTGACTAATTTTGTCAGTTAGTTTGTCAGTTTTTACCTCCACTAAGAAAAATAGGTCCAATAGTTGTGTTTATTACATGGAAATGGATATAAAGTGGAAAAGTCTCTGTACTCTGGAATTTAACATACACTATTCGAAAATGTGGGATTGGTAAGAAGTTTCGTATACTTTGCAAGACTGCATTTACTTGTTTACAAATACACTCAAAACTGTCTTTTTATGAAATTTTGCAGTTTAAAGGAACACTCCGAATTTTTGGGACTTTAGCTTATTCACAGTATCCCCCAGAGTTAGATAAGTCCATACATACCTTTTTTATTTCTGTGCGTTCTGTAAGTGTTATTTGACGCACCCACCGCTAGCCTAGCTTAGCACAAAGACTGGATGTAAATGGATACTGGTAGCATAGTAATCCCAATAAGTGACAAAATAATGCAAACATTTTCCTATTTACATGTTGTGATCTGTATAGTCACAGCGTGTACAAATAACAAGGCTATATGAGACAGAGAGCATGTTTAATCGTATAAATACTGGGAACTATATTCTCACTATCGTAGGAGCACAGCTAACGTTACTTGGGCGGAGTGATTAGCGCAGCACACGAGACGCGCCATGGTGAGGAGAAGAGAGTTCGCTCAGAGTTGGAGTAATAGAGTCAGCAATTACTAGATAGTAGATTTATAGTGTACAATCATGGATGATCGCTGTATTGTAAAGAACTGCGACAATAAACAGGGGAGACCAGGTATTACTATGATGTTTCATAGAATTCCAACCAAAAACGCTGACCTGATAAATCGATGGCTACTTGCTCTGGAAATAGATCCAAACACACCTGTAAACACCATCACGAAGTATTTTGTTTGCTCTGAACATTTTACTGTAGACGACTATTTTGAAAAAATGCAAGTTGCCACACGGACCATGAAACGTGTGCTAAAGGATACAGCCATCCCATCGATAATAAAGACAGGACAAATTGGATCACCTGTTGCTGCGGTAAGTGTTCCGTTATGTTTTGAGATGACTAACATTAGCCATACTGTAACAGTGCCATGCTAATGTAATATAACCTTAGTAGTGACACTATTACGTGAATAGGGGGTCCGTGTATCCCCTTTATTGTTATTATTGTGACACACTGTATGCAATGGCTATACTACAATTTCATTGAACTATGAATGATCATTATAACAAAATCACTTACTTGGTGGATAGCTGACCATTAGGTTCACTCGGCATGGGGCGTTTCTTCCAGTTGATCTTGTCACAATGGGGAAAAAAGACAACTGCCGGGTGTATTAGGGCAGAGAAATCTTCCGTGGTAGTGACGCAAATATTTTGATTGTTATCAAGCCTTGACATTGATGGCTATACCCGGTCCCATTCATTACAACAAAGGCACTCGGTTTCTGTCGGCATAGGTTGGCATGTTCCACATTTACACCACCAGTCCGTGTTCGTTCTGATTCTCCCTTCGTCTTACAGCTTCCAAAGTTTGTAACTCCTCGTCTGTGTATTCTGGCTCAAAACTATATGGTTCTGGATCTTGGTTTAATATACAGTAAAATTCCTCTGAGTCTGACAATTCCTCAAAGTCAGCCATGATCACGAGTCACGTCTAGCTAGTTAGTCACGTTTGTTTTGTTTACGGTCTCGTGTGCTGCGCTAATCACTCCGCCCAAGTAACGTTAGCTGTGCTCCTACGCCTAGTGAGAATATAGTTCCCAGTATTTATACGATTAAAAATGCTCTCTGTCTCATATAGCCTTGTTATTTGTACACGCTGTGACTATACAGATCACAACATGTAAATAGGAAAATGTTTGCATTATTTTGTCACTTATTGGGATTACTATGCTACCAGTATCCATTTACATCCAGTCTTTGTGCTAAGCTAGGCTAGCGGTGGGTGCGTCAAATAACACTTACAGAACGCACAGAAATAAAAAAGGTATGTATGGACTTATCTAACTCTGGGGGATACTGTGAATAAGCTAAAGTCCCAAAAAGTCGGAGTGTTCCTTTAAGACAGCTATTTTCTATTTGCATATATTTTAAAACATAATTTATTCATGCGATGGTAAAGCTGAATTTTCAGCAGTCGTTATTCCAAACTTCAGTTACACATGATCCCTCAGAAATAATTTTAATATGCTGATTTGGTGCTCAAGATATTATTATCAATGCTGAACAGTTGTTTTCATTCGTATTTTTGTGGAAACAATGATACTGTAGATATTTTTCAAGATCTTTTAAAATCAAGTTTGTTTTATTTATAATAACAAACTGCACACAGTTATAAACAATATAAAGAGGGAAACAGCAAGTGAATGAGACCCAAAAGGTAAGGTTAAAAAAGGAACTAATAACGTAAAAAAAAAAAAAAATCAATCAATCAGTCATCTTTACTCTTACTCTCAAAATCATCTGTTCCACTAAGTGATGAATTTATGGACCATGGAATGTTATTAAAAAAATACAAATATTTTAAATGGCCAAATAAGAAGCAGATGTCTTTCTAAAGCTGCTCTTTGTCTCTTACCAGGTAAATTCTCTGTCCGCACATCCATTTCAGCCACTTTAGTTTGCTAATAGCATTTAGCTAATCAAAGACAGGGACAAGAGCCAAAATTCCTGAAAGCAGAAAAAAAAAACCTCCTCATAGATGAATAGCAATTGTGGCCCATTTGGAAATTTAATGTTGGCCACGGCAATTGCAAGAAGCCTCTGCGATATCTGCGCCACCTAGACATCTCTCACGCTGCAGAGCTGTAGCATGTCAAAGGGAGACTGTGCGCCGCTAGGTGACTCAGATTCTGAGGTGGGTGGTACGAGAACGGGGGACGTGGGTGGATGAATAGGCTGTCATCTCTGAAAAACATTCCTATGAGAATATAAGCCTCATAAGCAGCTCAAAACATCTCAGCTCATTCCATTGACATGTTTGTAACAGGTTTTCGCAAATTAAAGCTATTAGCTGCTTCGGAACAGCACAAATTACTACATTTGAGGGGGCAGCAAAGGTAAAAATTCAAAGGCCTGTTTACTAAAAATTGTTGATGTGCTTGTAAAATCCCCGTACTTGATATGCGTTTGGATCATCACGGTAGAGTATTATGAGGTTAAGAACACCTGCACTTACAAGACGAATCTCATTCTGGCGTAACGCAAACCCACACACCCTATGCGTGAACACACACACACACACGCAGTCTCAATAAGGTGCATTCAGATAACAGAAGTAGAAACTCTTGGCTAACCTTTGCAATAAATGGACCACATTTTCGATAAATGATGGCGGACAGCTGGGGTCCTTTGCGTAATGTGAGGATGCAGAAAAACGTGCCCTACTGGTGCATTCATTTCACTGTCATGTCAGCAATTGAAATACTCTCTGACAGACTGAAGTGACTAAGTAACATGGCGTGTGTGAGGGAATATATCAGGCTAATCTTTGAATGTGGTTATAATTGGATAATTTGGCTGTCCTGAAAATAAATGAGTGATTCACCATGTTCGGCAAGACTGTCTTAAGGCTATGTGATTATTTTTTTCTCTCTGATGATAAGGTCTTCGCATGAATCCACTTGACATTCTAATCTCAACTGGGTAAAGGCCAATGATAGTCTGGATGTAATCATAACTCATATCAGCATATGTTCAATTCCCAATGAAATGAACACTAAATACCAAGACGTTGTTTGGCAGAAGAGCATTTCTTAGGATGGATGCGCCACTAATTTTGTCTAAAAATGTTTACTAGTGCATTATAGAGTATCAATGTTTTGTTTGTGTATACAATGGTCCACTCCATAAGCTCCCCTCAAGGCGCTTTATTCTGTTCTTGAGAGACTGAACAGCGAAACTGCTAACAGGCTCTTCAATGCCTTTGAGAGGTCATTATACTCTACAAAATGACTACAATGATGCCATGTGTAGGAAACTACCATATAAGCATGTGTTGCTCTTGTCAGGGTCCCAGTAAATGTGCAGGAAATTACTGGTGTGCATGCATCTATGTTGCCATTCCTTTGTGAATACACATCTCAGAGGCAGTGTTGTGACCTTTTCAACTCGTGAGCGTTTACATGGGAAAATGCCAGTCCTCTGAGCAACGATGAATGTGCTACCTCACAGAGTGACCTTCTGACTTTTCACTGCTTCCGAAAAATGCCCACTCTGCTGTGAGAATATATTCAAAAATAAACAGCAGAATATTTTGGCCGGATATGACTTGCAGACATGCTTCTGTGCCACAGGTCTAACATAAAAATAATACTAATAATAATTAAGCAGTAATCAGTGTCGAACAGTAGTTTATGTAATAGTCTGTAACTAAAAGTTTGTATTTTTACTTTTTTGAATTTTGAACGAACTGAAGCAATTTCTCAGCAAACCTAATAAAAAATAATAATAAAACATAGTTCTCTCTAATTCTATAAAGTTAATTCTATAAACTTATAATTAAAAAAATATATATATATCTTTATTGTTTTCATCCTTGGTGTGAATAGGCCTTTAGTCTCAATTCAAGATCATGAATATGTGAGCATTCAGTATGTATATATCTGTCTGTAACAGTATCACTTTAAATAATAATAATACCACCAATTGTTTTTTTCCTCCAAGATCTACACCTAAAGGAGACATTAGAATAAATATGGGACTTAATGGAAGTATCTGTGATGGGATGACGGGACCAATTTAACTGGATGTGTGAAAGCTAATTTCTGGCATTTTAGATGAATACTATTTGCATTTGGAAAACATATTTTTCATTATGGCATTTTCCTTAACTTACAGGATTTCTAGTTCTCACCAATGAATTGTAAAAGGCACAGATTCCCCTCATAAATACAGTAATTACAACAAAACAATAAAAATATAATTCCAAATTATATATCCAAATTCAGCAACAGTCATAAAGAAATAAGCATGGCACAGAACAAAGTCCCTAATCCAGTTTGTCCTTAATTTGTGAGAAATGTTTCAAGTTCTGATTGCTGTGTGAATCTATTTGGTAGACGATGTTATTGAAGTATGAGACAGCACAAAGTATGTTAGACTTAAGTCTTAAAGAAATGGCTCAAGAATAGGGACTATAGCTGATTTAACATGCTAAGTTTATATAGAAGTCTTAAAAAGCATGGTAGCATAAAAGCCTATTTAATTTAATTATAAGTAAAAAAAGATATTAACATATAATATGGTGCATTTAATTGATCTAAGAGTTGGGTTATTTCACTCCACAGGAAGAAGGCACGTGACACTAGTGAGTGCACTAGTTACAGTAACAGCTTTCAGACAGCACAGTGCAGCATATAATAGCTGGTTGTTAATACAACTAAATTACCTAATTATTCAAGGCATCATCAACACAGAAACTAGGCCAAGACTCTCTTTCAACTCTTCTATGGAGAGTAAAGCTGTATGAACAAGTTCAGCCCATCTGTACTCCAACCCTGCTCTTTACTGCTCCCCGCCTGGCCACACTCGGCTGAACCCTGGCGGTTATCAACACGTCTCGCAAGAGTTAAAAGGACGCCTGTGTTATTAGCAAAGAGCAAATTGAGATGTATGTATTATCTGCTGTGCCGCTGTCTCTGGGGGACCAGGGGTCTCAAAGAGGTGCGTGTCAAATCCCACCAGGCACACAATGAAGATTCTGTCCCGAGCCTGCAGGGAACAGGGAGAGGGAGAGACATTGGTGTCATCTCGGTATACGCCCCAGCCACTGAACCAGAGGGGTCCTGTCAAACTCCACCTGGAAGGAGCTTGTAGGAAGTGGCAGGGGAGAAACATGCTCTCTGCCACATGTGCATGTGGGACCGGTCTCCTAGGGAGCGCTTGTACAGTAATCATCATCATTGCTGTCTTGAAAATGTGTAATCAGCTATTCAGGCTGGCTACAGTGGCTTTACAGTGTCTGTCTGCCTTTGCTTGTGAACAGGAAAGAAGCTCGCAGGGGAGCCGCTGGATTTCGAAGCCAGAGAGAAAAGGAAATCAAGGTGTATTGGGACATTCTTTTTAATTATGAGTTCTCACAAAAAGTTATTGTAGAAATTTTATGGCTAAGTGATGCTATCACATTTCCATTGTCATGGAACTTTAATATGCAGCATGCTACTGAATGATGCATATTGTATATTACAAGTTACTTCAAAGAAGTACGGGTTCCATTTACTCTTAATCATTTTTGTACCATTAACAGTTCAGATCAGCTCTGTGGCTGGGATCATTTCGATAATTAACGCAAAACAACAGACCAGGAAAAAAAAGTGGTATAACATATTGCATTCGTTTCTACTGACAAAACTCACAATGTGTATTTTTTAACTACACACTGTCAATAAATAATCAGTCAATAACTACTCTGATTTAGGTCTCACAATCTTTAAGCACAATATAATATGCAATGTGGTATATGCAGGATTAAATATATGTTTTGGAATTTGGCAAATCTTTGAATAATCAGTCAAAAACAGGGCTACATTAAATTCAATTTATTTTCTTTTTTTAAATTTAAACAGTGAACTTCTGTGTGCCACTTTATTTGACGCTTTTGTTTTATTGTAAATGAATTAGTATTAGTAGTATTTTCATTTAATTACAATTTACAAGATTCATTATATTATTAACATTTTAAGAATTCATTGATTAGCACAGTTTTTGATGATACATTTGCATTAAATCATAAAACACAGAATCCAGAAAATAAAAAATGTATAAATATATTAAAATTACAACAAACCATTAACTCAATTGTTAATGTTTTGTGAATTCAATTAATTAGACCTTCTTTTATTGATTAAAACATAAAGATATTAAATCAGAATCTAGAAAAAAAGAAAGGAAAAAAAATTGAGAAACTCAGAAACTGTTTAAACTGATTCATAGCTGTTTTTTAAATTTACTTCAAAGAACCATAATAGAAATTCACTAGAGAAACTAGAGACTTCTCAGGTAACACTATTTTTGATTCATTACAAAGAACCAGCTCATATAAGTCAACCGCTTGAGAATCAGACTTCTACTTTTTTTTTTTTTTGCAATGAAAAGTACAGTAACACAAGGCATGGAAGATTGCACATACAAGAAGGGTAAGCCAAACCAAATATCATTGTGTTATTAAAATCACTGACACAATATATATAGTATATAAAGATTCAGATTGCTCAGATATCTCAGATTCAGATATCCCTGCTCAAAACTGGCCATATATTTTCACTTAATCAGCGTTTTATATAACACATATTCCGTTAGCTCAAACTGTACATCATAGAACTAGCAACATCAGGGTAATGGGTTTGATTCCCAGGAAATGAAGAAACTATTAAAATGCATAGCTTCAATGCAATATAAGCTGCTTTGAGAAAAAAAAAAGTGTATACCAAATGCACAAATGCAAATGTAAAATTCCCAACATTACCAGTCTGTCCCTAAACTACGACAAGGAAAATTATGATGGCATTCTCCTTCCAAGGGGTATAACCCACTTTGCACCACACCATGCATCAAAAGCAGCAACATTTTAATCCTACAAATTCACCATCCATTTTGAAATCATAAAGCACTGAAGCACTGCCCTGTGTCAGGCCCAGTGGGACACTGCAACAGATGGACTTGGTGCGCAGGTATGCTTATGCGCAGAGATGAAAAATCCCAAGAGATATGAAGACAACTAACTCCCGCTGTAACTGTTAGCTTAGTGTCCCCAATTAATGATTAAGCATCTTTCAGAGATCAGAGGGAAAGTGTAATATGATTTGGAAACATTGTTACATATGCAAGTTACAAAGAAACATAACTGGGGCTTAATTTGTGTCTGAACGAGTTGGATTCATATCCAGCACCTGTGGATTAGAATTTAGTTGACATCCTACCTCATACACCTCAGAAATAAGTTTATGCTCTGACCTGCATATACAAGTTTGGGTGGGCAGTAATGTTTAAATTTTTTTTTTATTATTAATTTAAATTAGTCTTTTTAATAATAATAAAAATAATAAATTGTCAAATATTATTACATTATTAAATAAAATTTTCCACTTGAATATAAATTTAAATGAACAGCATTTGTTTCAAACAGAAATCTTTTGTAACATTATAAATGCATTTTCAGTCATTTTTGATTAATTTAATACATCATAGCTGAATAAAAGCATTGATCCCTTTTGAATTGTAATATATTTTATTATGCAATATCAAAGTAATAGTAGCAATACACTTTTTTGATAATCATGTGTAGTTTATGCATACCATGGCATAACATATGGATGCAAGATGATTGTTGAGGTCTTAATTACAGAGGATATAAACTTGCTTGTTTCCTTTGCACAATCTACACAGCAAGCGAGAGTCACAAAGCTACAAAACTACGTCAACTCCCACCATAATCAACAAACCCGTCCACACCAAGCATCCGCCATCTCACTATGTGCAGTGTAGACAGTTTTGAGGATTTTAAAGACAGTGAGATAATTGTTAATTTGTCGATTAGGTGTTAACCACACTCTTTTGCATTTACGATTCTTTTACATGCATGTCAGAATATAGTATGCCTGCTCTATAACGTAAGAAATGGCAAGTTCCCGCAACAGCTGCTGTGAGTCTGTGTCGGTATGACAGATTTTGGCACCTTAGCAGGAAACCGATGTATCCCTCGTTAAGGCAGATGGTCAGGAATCTCTTGTTCAAGCCGTGCTGAAAAGCACTCGTCGCAGCTATAGAGATATCTGGCTTCAAGATGGGCTCTCTGACCTTCCGGTGGCATGCCGCCCACAGCCTGACACTCCCACTCAATGTGACTGGTAGATCTTGGCTGAAGCAGGCGCAGAGATAATTGTGCCTCGTGTCCATGTGAGAGAAAGATGTTTTTAAGGACCCTGTCTCTCGCCATTTCCAAAGTGGCTGACAGAAAAAGAGTAATATTCGCCAGAAATCTGGCACATTCTGAAGGCCTCTTTCTTTTGGTAAGAGACAAAGCGAGACACTGTCTGCAAGAGTTGACAAAGGCTGCACTTTGCGATTCGTGGGGTCATGCTCTTGTTTCAGTTCTCAGGGGTATGAAAATGAAAATAAAAATTCTGCCATCATTTACTCAAAAACAAAAAAGACATATAACATGAGATTGAAATAATTAAATTAACATAAAATTTTCTGCTGAACTATACCTTTAAGTCCATTTTTGACTGTAAAAAATAGTGGTATAATTAAAAAAAATAATTTAATTACCGCATCTTTAAAATGACTCGGTCTGACCTCATATTTTTTATTATGAGTAGTTGAATAGTGTTATATGGGTTTCGTGAATCCTGGCAGTCTTTGTATACAGGACAACAGCAGCATGTGCTTGCAGATTGCAGTCAGGGTGAACTCTGTCATTGCTGAGGAAGACACAAATAAAAGCAGACCATTACGTCCACCCCAGGGTGCTCCGTGTCTCTAAGTCAGGGCTCAATCTCTCACCCTGCCCTTGGTTCCTCTTTCACACCACGTCTGTCATGACAGACACATCACAATTAAGTTGCAATTATCTTACACAAGAGGATAAAACCTTGGCTGGCCTTCCCAAATCGCCGGTACAATCACTGAATGAAGCCTGAGTACAAAAACACAGTCTTACCAAGTTACTTTCTAGATGATAACTTTTTTTTCAGAGCCATTAAGGCTGTAAACAGATACAAAATAAATCAAAATCTTGGGTAAAAATATGAAATATATATATCTGACAGTCATTTCTCATATGGTAGGCACATGTGAGCATGCACAGACTAGCAGTTTTGCTTGAATCTGTCTATCAATATTCTGAAGCAATTGCGCTCGACCTAAAGCGAAGCACTAGCCTAGAGGCAAAGGATAAATTAATTTTTGTTGCACTATACAGTCCTTAAAGCATGTAGAATTGTTCATCTCCATAAAATGTGAATACTCCCAGCACATCCTCCTACTCACGAGCAGTTGGTAAATCCTCGTAGGCTTTGAGAGAATGAAGACCTTTCTCTTCGGGTTGGAGATTGAGTTTTATTGTGACTGACAAGACAGTGTTTGAATGTGAGGGTCTCCTTGGTAACTGCATGCTTCTTTTCAAAGCCTCGTTGCAAATATTTAATCACTTCAATCACCCAAATTAGCATGACAATTAAATAAACAATATAAACATCTCTTTCCCCTCCTTTACATGGTTGATTTGATCCTTGTGAAAAAGGGAGGGGTGGGATAAATTGCCAGTAAAGTAGAAAACAACAGTGGCCATATGCCAACAGAAGGAAGATCTCTCCAACTTGAAGGAGCTTAAGTCAGCTAAATGCCCCCGAGAAAATAAGCCTATTCAACTGCTTTTTGATTTCTGTTTTAATAAAAAATAAATAAATAAAAAGTGTGCGGTGGTGGTTTATATCTGCCCTCCTTCAATAACATTCTTTGATCTTTAATTTTCAGAAGGGTCTAAAAAGACAACAGTCAGCAGACATGGCGATATAACAAAGAAAACATTGCAAATGCCTCATCACAGTGCTAAAGTTAAAATGTTAAGCAACTTAGATTTTAGACTCAATCCCAGTTCCAAACAAAGCCAAGGTGGAATTGAATGTTATGTATCTCCACGTAACACACAACTGTGGCCTTTTGTTCTTTGAATCAGTGAATAAATCAGTGTTTTTGAACAAAAAGGTTGAGTGAATGATTCAATTACTTACTCATATAGAGTCAGTTGTTCACTCCTGAAAAAAATTATAGTGTTTGACCGAATCAATTGAGTGCATTATTTCAATCACATATCGGCTAAATCAGTGGTCACCAATCTCGGTCCTGGAGGGCCGCTGTCCTGCAGAGTTTAGCTCCAACCCCAATTAAACACACCTGAACCAGCTAATCAAGATCTCACTAGGCATACTGACTTTCAAACAGGTGTGTTGGAGTTGGTTGGAGCTAAACTCTGCAGGACAGCGGCCCTCCAGGACCGAGATTGGTAACCACTGGGCTAAATATCACCACTTACTGAAGTATTGATTTAATGTACAGAATAACCCACTGAAAAATTCCCAATCACTAATGAACAGAATGAAGAAAATGCAAATATGGACAAGAAGAGTGACATAAACAATAAAAAGTCCCAATGTACTATATCTCAGACTTGGCCAATCCGATTCAGGGACCAGAAATATTGAATGGCATGACTGAATCAACCGAACTACAAGTGGTCGACTTATTGATCGGTTTTGCTGATCACTCAGTACAGATAAATGATATAGAGCCCTGTATTTCAGATCAGGCCCAACAAGCCCAGACTTTTTTTACCCCCCTTGGGCCGGATTTCGGGCCAATTTTCACGTCATAGTTCAGATGCAGGCTGGGCTACGGGTCTGTTTAAGGCGCAGCTGAACAGTTCTGCATTTAAATCCACACAATAGGCTTAAGCTTGCAGCAAAGCACCGGCAAAAGTAATTACCATAAATGTGACAGGGAGAAATAGTAAGGAGATATTTGAATTATTTACTAATAAACTAGTGTTTTCTGAGTCTGTGTCACAAGGATGCAGTTCCTGATCCTGACTCGATCTCCTCAGACGTGCCTTAAGGGAGAAGTGCATCTTTATGGATTATGATTATAATGAAAGAGTTTTTGTCTTCGGTTTTTTTTATTTTGTTAAGTAGTAATTTAAAGCTTTCTATAGACATATTTATCATGTCTGTAAGGCATGTATTCGCTGAGTTTCAGTTCATTTTTGAACTTCTGTTAAAGACAAGACGGCAGAAAGCACATCATGTTCGTTTTCTTTATTTGATATTGTGAGTGCACACAAATAAAAGTAGACCGTTTGTAGTTACGAATGATTACTCACCTTTATGAACAAAAATGACAGCATTCAAAAAAATTCAAGTGATCGTGCTGGCACCTCCATATCCCGCAAAGCGTCTCCGCACAGACTATTGAATATGGTGCACATTTATCTAGGTTTAACGTTTAAACCTTGTTATATGCTTGAACTGTTTTATATCTATAGATTTTATTTTAGTCAAGTAATGATGATTTGAGAAGGCTAAATTGATCAAACATACAGTAGGCTCACCGTCGCTGGCCACTTGGTCATTACTTAAAAAAACAAAAAAATAATAATAATAATATATATATATGTGTGTGTATATATATATATATATATTTAACGAACAAAAAATGCTCCAAATGTTTTTCTAAATTGACTATTTTTTTATATTTTAAAAAATTAAAAAATAAATAAAAATGAAATGAAATATATTCACTTTGATATTACATACAAAACTTAACTATTTTAAAAGCTGAAACAGTAGTATGAGCTGTTTTGGGAGAAGAAGAAAAAAAAAGGCTCTGGTCGGGCTCAGGCCAGTATTTCTGATAAGCTGTCGGATGTGGGCCGGGCTAGGGCCTGAGCGTCTCGGGCAGGGGCCTAAATCTGAAGCCCCTGCAGGGCTCTAAGGTGATAGCTGGAGATATCATCTATCAACAAAAATTTGTACAGATAGTTTTTCCGAGTTGCGTTTGTTGCTGGAGGCTGAGGAGGTTTGCTGTCATTATGCAGTAGAAGAGCGGCCTTTATCATGCCACAAAGCGCCACTCGCGTAGTTGTCGCGTAATTTTTAATATTTTATTCCATTTAAAACTATGGGTCATTACTGACTTTTTTGTAATAAAGTTAAAATCTATGTAATTTTTCATTCAGTATCCATTATAAAAACTATCGGTTGATTAATCAGCTATTGGCCAGTTTGGTCAAACCTAGCTATCTGTAAAATTTACTATCAGTTGACCTTTACTAACTGCCCTAGGTTACACCAATCAAGGTCACTTCTAAGGGCGAGTTCTGGTAAAAATAGTTGCATAATTTTAGTTTTGACAATGCACAAAGCATTACAGACAACAGTGGCAGACTGGGACAGTAAATCAGGCCGGGAATTTGACTCCACCCCAGGTCACCTCTGTTGCTGCAGTCACCACCACCCAATTAATGTGTCCACCAGACTGCTAAACTCTTTGGCTCGTTCAGCTGTTGGGTTATAGTTAAAAAATAAATCAAAATCCTTAGACTGTGGACGGGCAAAATAATCAAATGAAGTATCAAGGCATTCACTGTCTCTATAATCTTTCCCTTACCCACCCCCCCCCCCTCCCCTCCCCCCTCTCTCACTCTGCACATTGAGTTTCTCTGCAATATGAAATAAGCACTTTCAGTAATCAATATTAATTATGCAGCCATCAATTGTATGTCCCAATGATCACAGTCCTACTACTGATAACCTTATAAATCATAAAAGCCCATATTTTTAAGAGTATAGCCAGCATGTTTGGTTTTGCTTATAGCTTAAACTTTACTTGAAGGTTTCCTGCTCTGACTCAAAAGCTGAACTGTCCACCCCCTCTTGTTCAACAGCAGGAGCACTAGCAGCACTAGTGTGTTATATAGAGTAAAGATACAAATAAAATAAACTGACTTTCAGGTTTTTTTAAGAAAGTCTTGCATTAGTTTTTAGGTACAGAAATTAAAGTAATCAAATGTAAAACAGCATTGTATTTTGGACTATAAATTAAAGATTATTCTTTATTAAAGTAAAAAAAAGCTTTTTAATCAAGAGCAGTGATTTCTTTGTTGTTGCTGTTCGATTAATATAAAGACTGTCACTTTAAGAGAATGCACTGATACAGTGTTCGTATTAGTATTGAACAAGAGTGAATGATTTGTACAGGGTTTTTTTCATCGCTGTTGTAATGTCTGGGAATCCAGAATGCGCTTGAATAAACAGAAACATATATTATTTGAACCCTGTTTGTTTTACGTGTTATTTATAGTAAACCATATTACAGATGCTTTGTCAGATTTAAGTTGAACAGTGTCTCAGCACTCAGCGCCTCAGCGCTCTATACCCACTTGGTCTCAGCGCGTGACGAACCGTGTGTGGTGAACCGAGCGGAAAGGTTTTTTCAGTGAACCGTCCCATCCCTAGTACATATAAATGTGTCATTTTCACTCCGCGATCGCCTGATTCGTAGATTCATAAGACAATTAATTCGCAGTTGCATACCAGTCTATTGCTCGTCAGCCTGATCGACTACACAGCGGCAGCAGGCAGGCCAGTATGACCGCCAGGCCGCCAGGAAATGTCCCGGTGCTCCCGATGGCCAGTCCGCCCCTGACAGACAAACAAACCACAAAATGATACAGTATATGGTCATGCATTCTCCAAATATAATGTGTCCCTGACCGCCCTGTTTCAGACAAGTGACCTGTCATTTTATCTCTAGTCTTCCACCCCCTGGTGAAAAAGGCCTTGGTAATGTCAAAAAAGGCTACACTTGATGACCGTATGAATAAATGACACATTTACTAATGTCCACCACTGAGACAGAGAGCTCAATCAGGCATAACTGTGTCTACCTGAAGGCCTGAGCTCTCCGCAAAACACATCAGTGCCCAGACTCATCTGCTCTTATGTGTTTGACAGAGAGAACAGAAATCAAGTAGTGGTTGACATCACAGCAGAAAGCCAAGTTATGAGATCTTTAAATAACAAATGAAACATTACAATTTGTGGAATTGCTATTTTCCCCTGTATGCTTTAAATCTATAAGGAAATTAAAAATCATAGAATAAATAATGAGTTATAAGTTAAGATAAAATAATTAAATAAATACATGTTTACTTTTGCATAGATTAAAAATATTTTATTTATTCCCTGGATTATGGTTCAGCAAAGAACTCTCATCTCATTAAATGGTTGAGCAAAGCACAGTGTCAGACAGTGTCATTAAAAGTCAGCCAGGAACCTGTGAAGATTCTAATTAAACAATCCCTCAGGTCACATTTCATTAAATAGCCTTGTGACAGCACTGTAGACAACCACATACAGTACATAGACACACATACATACATTGGGTTTCTACGTTTTATGGGGATTTTATACTGTACAAACTGTATTTTCTATCCCCTTCCCCTACCCCTAAACCTATAGAAAAAATATCATGTTTATAAGCTCGTATAACATTTATAAGGTTGTTTTCTCACATGGGGACCAAAAAAAAAGGCCCCAAGGACAAGGATTTTGTACATTGCCATATTTGTGTATTTCCATAACGTAAAGTATACCTGACCCACACACACACACATTTACTTAGCTATCTAAATGATGACATCCAACACACTTATTTGGCTAGTTATTACTAGTTTTGAATACTGTAACCTAACCCTAAACCGTACCCTTTGACAGAATTATTATTATTATATATATATATATATATATATATATATATATATATATATATATATATATATATATATATATATATATATATATATAATATATATATATATTTTTTTTTTTTTTTATTATTATTATGAAAATAAAAATGCACTTAAAAAATGACTAGCTGTAGGAAAGTGAGCAGGATCTGGTGTGAGTACAGAAGTACAGAACTAGCATATCTGTGAGATACATGTCATGGCAGATGTCCACCCCAGAACGTGTTGTAAATGAGCCATAAATGAACAGGGGAGATGGGGGATGGAGGTGGGAGGATGTGGATGTGCCATCTCTCAGACAGCTAGACCTACTCTCTGTCCCCAGTAACATCTGGTTACCCATCATACTCCTCTCCCTGCTCTCAGCACACCAAGAGCACTTTCTAGTCAACTCTCCCATGGTTGCTCTGTCTAGTGGAAACACAGAGGATCAGATGACCCAAACCTCAAGCTCACAAGTCATTTTGATTCTAAATTATTCTTTTTCTTGCTTGGTTGACTAAAAGCATAAAAAAAGATTCACTATTTTATTGTATAATAATTAACAATATTTGTTACCCACTTTCCATCATTATAAACTACAAATTGAAACTATTAATGTAAGTTACACAGTACATACAGTTCATTAATGGGATTACATCACACACCATCTCCATATAGCATAACCTCAATGGGCCCTGGATCTTCATGATAGAGAAAGCAGTGACTCATTCCTTTGGATAGAAGCCAAGAAAGATCCATTGCTTTGCAACTAATACAACAGGAAGAGGCTTTTGACAAATGCCTGTGTCCCGTTACATCCCAGAAGACCAGTGTCTCAGTCATGGAGACAAGCACTCAGAGAAGAATGTGAAGCTCAATGTCTTCATCTCGTACTGTTACACAGCACTACATGAGAAGGGTGATACAAGTATAGGTCACCATCTAGAAAAGGTTTAAAGTTCATAGGACAAGCCACGTTTTGATGTTTCTGTTGTAAGAATGTGCACACAGGTCAGAATTGAAAGTGAATTGTCATTCAGGCAAACCAAACTCAAACTCAAGTTGAATCAAAATTAAATTAAGTTCTAAGAATTCATTGTAAATTTTTTTGTGTAGTATGACAGAATTATTAACTGTCTGGGTATATATATATATACAGTGTTGGGGAGTAACTAATTACATGTAACGGCGTTACGTAATTTAATTACAAAATTATTGTAACTGTAATTAGTTACAGTTACTAAGAAAAAAAGAGTAATTAAATTACAGTTACTTATGAATTTTTTTACGATTAAAAAGGGGATTACATTTGAATATTTACACACATCCACATACAGATTTAACTTATTTCTTTCCCAAATTGCACTGACTATTCTTAGACATACCGCCCTAATAATTTCCGGGATGCGGAAACACACTCTGGTTCGTAGAATCCAGTCATAAAAACGGAATGCCTAACGCGGACGCAATATGCCACATTTTGGATGACTAAATCAAAAGTAGGTCAGTACACTTGAATCAAAACATGACATGGACTAGTGTCTGTGAATATTAAGCCCCAAAAATGCAATATATGACTTGCACATTCTGCGTGTCTGTGGAAATCATGCACGGACTGGACACCGGGAGAACCGGGACAATTCCCGGTGTCCTGGCAGCCGATTTTGCCCCACTATTTAATATCATTATTGTATAATTGCCGGCCGAATGTACTAAAGCGATCATTTGCGAATCCGCCATTTGATCTCTAATAAATCATGAATTGTTAGTCATGACTCGCGCGCTCTCCGCGCCTCCGCCAAACGGTTTGGATCAGACTCAGAGTAATCAATGCGAGAGAGAGAGAGAGAGAGAATAGAGTGGACTGTGGAAGCGCACAGCTGGAGCGGAGAAGCAGAACTACTGTTCAGGGTTTCAGGTCAGTTTCATCTGTAAAGATGCTTTTTTGTCTTTGTTTTTTTATTTATTTAATCAAGCAGCAGCACGTTGCTCATCAGTCATCACTCAAAATACCATATAAAGGACATCAATATTATCTGTTGTAATGTTACAGTAGTAATTTAGCTGAAAAAAATTCCGATTTTTTTTATAGGTTTAGGGGGAGCTACGACAGACAACAACATAACCCTTACGAAAATTAACATTTTAATATTTAACTATAAATCCAGAGAAAATGGTTAATATTGTTTAACTGTGATAAACAAAAATGTAAAATTATTTTACAAATGTATTTATTTAAAAATAAATACAAATCCATTTGCAAAAAAAAAATGAAACAAGGTTATTTTACTTTTATATCGGCTAATAAAAGCAAGGTTAGTTTTTGTAAGGGAAAAATATGACTCGTGTACAGTATTAGGATTTTTCTATAAAGATATTGTAGTATTGTAGAGTATTGTATTGTAAAGTATAGTTTTGTTCAATCTTGAGTATTAAAGTCATGAGAGAGATAAATAAAGAGACTGAAGAGAAGAATGGAAGTGAAGGTGCAGTTCAGGAGAGAACTTTTGATTATTTTTGTATGTCCCCAAATTAAAGATTTAAAATAGATAAAAAATAGTTTTGTCCATGAATTTGTTTGTATGAGTTTGAATTGTCCAGTCTGAATTTTTTTCCCAGTCCGTCCCTCCTGTAAATGAATGGCAAAGACATGGTTTCATTTACTACACATAGGCCTACTGAAGCTCGCAGTGTTTTCAACCTCTGCCGCCTCAATATAGGAGTACACGAGCACATAAACATAATTTCTAGAACTGCTCTGTGTCACTTCATGTGCATTTTACTTATTTTGAGAAAACTATCATCATGTACAAAGAGACAGCAGTTTAAAAAAACACCAATGTTTCAGGAGTTTATTACACAGAATACGTCACATGCTTATTAGATAACTGTATTTATGTTGATGTGTATGCTTTTATTTATTATTCTTTAATTTTCACAAATTTAGAAAAGTACTCAAAAAGTACTCAAAAGTAATTAGTTACATTACTTTAATAAAGTAATTGAAAAAGTTACACTACTATTACATTTTAAACAGGGTAACTTGTAATCTGTAACCTATTACATTTCCAAAGTAACCTTCCCAACACTGTATATATATATATATATTTAATTTGAACTAAACGAAAAAAATTCCCATGGAATAAGTGAATTAATTCCATTAATTAACAAAATTAATTATGTAATTAGTGATATTTTGTTTCAAAACTTGAATTAATTAAATTACTGTGTGTGCGTGCGTGCGCGCGAGCGCACGTTGAATTTCTTTGAATTGCCATTTATTAAACTATTATTCCTCAGAAATAGACTGTTGACAATTTAAATAATTTTCTAACTCAGCGATTGAAAATGAGACAGTTTTCAATGCTAAAATCTGTACTGATATTAACTTTTAAACAATAAAAACAACAAGGAAAAACACCCCCTAAAACCTAAAAAGATTTTTAGGCATCACAATTTAGTTAAATTGGATTAATAAATAAATAGTTTATTTGCAAAAACAGATAACTCAGTTTTTTACATTCTCAAAAATCATGTAATTTATTATAATATCATGTTTTTATTGTGTTTTATTGTGTTAGCTGTATTTCCTATTTTTTTAACCTAATCAAAATAGCCCGACTGCAGTTTGATTGAAATTAACTGGAATGCACAATGAAAAAAAAAAGACTTTTAAAAAATTGTTAAAAATTGAGTTATCTGTTTTTGCAAATGACCTCTTAAAATATGAAGTTTACGTGAGCATTTGATGAAATCTCTAATAACCAATATGGTACTGTTATATTGTGCACCATTATCTGAACGAAAAAACTAAGAATGAGGTAAATATTGTTGACAAAAACGGAAACAATCCTGACAAGAGCTTCATTTTTTCAAATGCATTTGACTTTTTGCTCATTTCTCACACTGATGATATCTTAAATGGAAGAACATCAACATTCCCCATATCAGTGCACACACACACAGACACAACTGCAGTGAGCTTTGTGAGGTTAACAAAGACATCTGTGACTCACCAATCGTGTGAACCGAGAGAGACACGTGCAGCCAGCTGAGGTTGAGAAGTGTGGGAAGGAAATCAAAAGAGGCCCTTCAAGAGGCCCACTGGCCAGTGGCAAGTGCACAAGCCTGCTGAATTATGAATTAGCTGCTGATATCCTGTGACTGAGGAAGGGAGTAAGCACTTCCTTTCAGGGCCAGAGAGGAGCTTGAATACTCGTGCATTATTCATGGCCCAAATGCGCCTGTTATAAGGACTCGATATTTGGAGTCAAGTGTAAGATTATCTTTCCACTGTATGAAAATATTGCAGCCTTTTGTAACTTTAGAATTGAGCAATTGGCAATACAGAAAAACTCTATATGGCAGCACACAGCAGATGCACAGTATTTGTGTAGAGCCTGTGCTTTATTTCTCTCTGGAAATTCCTGTTTGACTGCAGGGATTGCAAGTGTGGTTTTTACAGGTTAGGTCTGGGGTTTACATTAGCCATACTGTAGAGAAATGTGCCTAAAGTTAACTCTCAGATGTCAAATTTGTAGGGGTCAATTTGCATGTTTGCTTTCTTAATACTTCGATGAATGTGGCAAAGTACTCCCAGCACCTGTCTACTTAAGCTAAATAAATTCTCTCGACAAGGTTACTATACATTTACTCATTTTGAAACAGTTGTCAATTTACACATGCAGAAAAGAAACCTGGGCCTCTCATAAGACTGACTTCAGTTAGAAGCCAAGCCGGCCCCAAGAAAACACCAAACCACATCTCCCCATCGCTTGTTTGATAACCGCTAATCCATGTGTTTCATACATTAGAAGCTTTTGCTTTGGTCTGCTTCTTCAACTGCCAAGACAGCTTTTATTGTTCTCGCCGCATCCCATTGCTTTGAAATACAGGACATCATACTGGAGTCCAGGGATTTCTCTAATTGGGCTTGTGTGACTTGTATGGAGTTGAAGACAGTATTCCTTTTAAATGTAGCCACATTGCTGGCTGTGTTTGAAACCTGGGCATTGCTGCCCAGTCAGTCACTTAATAGTGATGTTTGTCTATGAAGGTGCTATAATTTTAGATATTTCACTAGAACATCACGTCTATATAAAACAAATCTGAATCAAATTAAAATTACACCAAAATTCAAATTCAACAGCTCCATCAGGAAGGATAACCTTAAAGGGATAGTTCACCCAAAATAAAAATGATAATTCTGCCAAGATTTCTTTCTTATGTGGAATACACAAGTCATACAGGTTTGAAAAGACATAAGGGTGAGCTAAAATAAATATTTAAATATGAGATAAAATTAAGACTCTCCACACCTATGCCATGATATGAAATCAATTAGAACATGCTTGCTAAAATCTATCCTTCTATTTGTATATTTATTACTCACTGCACATGTACTGGGAAGTCATAACTCACTTTAACTTTGATTGTGTTTAAAGGGAGCGTTCATCCAAAAATGAAGTCTGTCATTAATTACTCACTCTCATGTAATTTCAACCCAAAGACTACAGGATACCTAAGACGTGTCACTCCTATACTTATGAACTGGAAGAAATGCAATGCTCCATCAAAGGAAGCCCAACCTTCTAAGTAAGAGAACCAATGGCTAATTGGTAAAGTCTTTTTTGCTATAGAAACAGATAGCGTTCTGAGACATGCGCTTACGACTGCGCATACACGCTGACTGACCTAGCCTGAAGACTAAGCTTTTTTAAATGATATTTTAGCAAAAAAACAGCAACATTTATAAGATGGCTGTTGTGAGATCTCATTGGTGATTTTAAACGGTTCATATGATGTTGCTAAAAAGAACATTATTTTGTGTATTTGGTGAAATGAAATGTGTTTATGTTGTTTAAGGTTAAAAAAAACATTATTTTACACATAATGTACATTATTGTTTCACCTCTGTGCCCCGCCTTCTGAAACGCGTCGATTTTTACAAGGCTCATCGTTCTGAAAAGCGAGGTGTGCTCTGATTGGCCAAATGTTTAAAGCATCTGACGGAAATGTTATACTGTTATGGCGTGTCAGAACACCGGCATGAGAGAACAAAAACAATAAAACCCATTACAAAAAAGGCAGTGGTTGCATCCAGTGGGAACATAATTACTGATTATAATGACTTATACCGGCAACAACAACGAGAAAAAAAGGTATGCCTTCTTTCTTTGCGTGAACATTTGAGCGGTGTTATGCAAATCTTCCCACATAGTGATGTAGAGATGTGGAGGTGTGTTAGAACGAGTCGTTTTAGGAGGGCGTGGACAAGTCTTAACTTTTATAAAGTATTTGGACTTGAGACTTTAGTCTTTGCAACTTTACATATCTTCTTTATGTACCAAGAGCTTGTAACACTCCAAAGAGAAAAGGAAATTTTGAAATCGCATCATATGACCCCTTTAAATATTAAATCTAAGCTTTCTAAGCAGTTTTGGAGAATTTTATGTTTCCCCATTCAAAGAGATAGGAGCTGCATTTGAATTCCCTAGAGGTGTTTCAAAGATGTCCACCGAGTGAAATGACTTGCCTTAAATTGACTTTGTTCCAAACCCTAAAGACCTTTGTTCATCTTCAGACCACAAATTAAGATATCCGAGAGTTTTCTGACACTCCATAGACAGTAATGTAACTGTCACGTTCAAGGCCCAGAAAGGTGGTAAGGACATTGTTAAAATAGTCCATGTGACATCAGTGGTTGAACCATAATTTTATGAAGCTATGATAATACTTTTTGGAGAACTGAGAAAACAATTCTGTCTATGGAGGGTCAGAAAGCTCTCAGATTTCATCAAAATATCTTAATTTGTGTTACAAAGATGAATTAATGTTTTACGGGCTTGGAATGTCATGAGGGTGAGTAATAAATGATCGAATTTTCAGTTGCGGGTGAACTACTGTATATCTTCACTGTTGGTCAGAAAGGCTCTACTTATACAAATATACAAATTAATCCACAGAATATTAAAATGCAAGCCTAAATTAAACAAATAAATAAAATAGTCTCTTCACAGCTATAAAAATAGGGATTTTTCTTTTAAATGTATATTTTGTAATATAATGCAAACACTTTCATACAAATACTTCTGAGGGCAACTGAACCGTATGTCCATATGTTATGTTACAGTTTGTTTGCGCCTGAGATATCAGTAGTTGTGTCAAAGATGGGGTCTAAGCCTGGCAACGTAAGCAGAAAATGGTTACCAAGAGACGTTCGCTGAAACGTTAGAAGAAAAGCAGTAAAAATTAGGCTCTTTCTCTGACCACAATGTCTAACCATGGGTGGCCACTGAATCGGTTGTCTGACTCAATACAACCTACATCTTTAATATCACTACAGTCTGGAGACATCAAGCCTCTACTTACAGCACAATTATGAGTACTCATGCTACATGATTAGGACTGATTTTTATTTTCTTAAGTAGAACAATGGCTTACTGTTCAACATTTCAACAGAATCACCATAGTGGGCTATAGACCCTGGCCCTTCACACAGAAATAAAAAATGGGGCTATATAAATATTGTTATTCCTAAAGAGAGTGTCAAGTTAAAGTCCACCACGCACAATCCTCTCATTCAGCCTGAACCTATCAGTTTTATTTCATTACAGGGTGTTGTTATTGCGTGGTGAGGATCACTGCAGACTTATGCTTTGACTCTTATGGCTAGGCATGATTGCACTGGATAACTTACCGTGAAGATAATGAATGTGAATATGTCAAAGTGGTTATTTGGCATTTAGCAGAGCTTTTTATCCAAAGCCAGTGGTTAGTACTATTTTGTCAGCTTTTATTAAATTTCTCATAATTTCAACCAGAATCCAGTGGTTACTGGTTTGTTTAATTTGTATCTCAGCACTGTTACATAATTGTGGTTATCATAGATGGAATTGATTTTTTGAAATGGAGTACAAAGTTGGGGGGAAATGACAAGTATTTTATTACATCAAAATATGCAAAATATTTATAATCAGTACAGACACAGAAAAAAAAAAACTTTTATAATCAAAATAGTCAAGACCACTGAAATTTATACAACATTTTTGTTTCAAATAATGCATCACAATTTTAAATAATTAAAAAAGAATTAAAAAGAAGAATAAACTAATGAATGAATGAATGAATGAAGTGCAAGTGTTCTATATAGAATGTATGTAATATATTGTTAAGATAACAATGATGACAGTGCTGTTGTATTGACATGAGTGATAGTACAACTGGGTAGTACATAACTTCTAGTCCCATTTAACTCTTAGACCTCCAATTGCTCACTAATCCCCCTTACAACTACAAAGTAAATGGTAGCATAGGCTCTTTCTATGGTTTAATGTCCAATTATTCAAATTTAAGATGAACTTGGTCATAGAATGCAGTAATTCTAGTCTGATGGCTGCAATTTCCCCCATGATGAGCAGATAAATAATAGCTTTAGACATAGTAACTTTTGAAAAGAGATTATCTGGGAAAAAATTCCTCAACATAACAGAGAGGCCATGGAACACCCAGAGGCTCCCTTGAAAATGAAAACAGAAGGGAAAGGAGATTCTTTGACCTGTATTGTTAACAACCTGCATCATACTGTTTGGCTTTCATTCTGCTATGGTTCAATGCTGGTAGTATAACAAATAACTTGCAATTAATGGAAATCAAGTATTAAATAAGTCCTATATGCTTAAATAAATAAATAAACTAGATAGTAATTTTTGTAGACAAATGTTAAGTTGGCTTGAAAAAGCCTAGCCAGAAAGATTGTAAAAGTTATAAAGGGGTCATATGATGCTTTTTTAAAGATCATTATTTTGTGTATTTGGTGTAACAGAACATGATGACATGCTTTAATGCTCAAAAACAATATTTGTCAAATACTGTAGATTATTGTAGGTCCTCGTAACAGACACAGTGAAGCTTGTATGTGTTTGCAGTACACAAGCCACAGACGGTTAAGACAGCTGACTCCACCGTGTGACCCTGTCTCTCTCTTTCTCTCTCTCTCTCTCTCTTTCTCTCTCTCTCTCTCTCTCTCTCTCTCTCACACACACACACACACACACACACGCAAAACTCCACATTTTAACAAACAATAGCAAATACTTAAACTAATAACAAAACATACTTACAGTAGCTGATTCAGGAGCGCCAGATAGTCATTGTAAAGTCAGGATTACCTCCTCTCCTAGGTCCACTTAATGGTCATCCATAAAATGCATTCCTGTTCTGTTGTAAGTAATGTTAAAGATTCCTAAAAATATATCTACTTTCGGAAGGCCAAATAAAGTGCCATGACATGGCTGCTTCAAAACTAACATTCCTTTACATTCCTTCTTTCTTTCCGTGAACATTTGGGCGGCATTACACAAGTATTTTGTCACAGTGTCTGGTCTGTGTTTCCCTGGGTGTCCACTAGTGGATTCACTTCCCCATAGGCACCTCACCACAGGCACTACATTTCCCGCAAAGCCTTGTCCCTTCATCACGGTAATTGCACACCTGTTAATTGCACTCAGGTGTCTTCACTTTCATAGTCATTATCCTGTCTATTTAAACGGTCTGTTTTCTGTCTGTGTCATGGAGTCCTTACTTTCCGTCACGTGGTTTCCTCGCATCCCTAGTATTTCCTGTTTGTTTGTTGGACTGATTTTGGTTATGACCCCCTGCTTGTTTGATTCTGATTTTGGATTACCCAATAAACTCAAACTGCTCTTGGATCTCTCGTCTCCTGTGTCCCGACAATACAGAAGGACTCCATCCAATCAGATACAGCGGTGTGGGATTTTGTCTCCGTTCCCCAGCCAGCATGGAGGAGCAGAGGAGAAGATTCATGAAAATAGCCCTCCGTCAAAGGTGGGTGGTGTGGCAAAAGAGTTCTGGACCTTGGCGGTGGGGCTGGGATATAATGATGCGGCCTTGAAATACTTTTTTAACGTCTGTTTAGACAACCCCGTGCCGGAGAGGGAAATGGATGAGCTGGAGGACTTTGATTTTTGGGGGTTCATTCTGTACCTACAACATCGGTCTCAGTGGGATACCCCAGCCACACCTGTCTCTCCCGGTGGGATGGCCGATTCTAGACCGGGGTCTACAGACAGGAGGACCGCCAGCCCAGCACCACTGCACAATATGGCTGCCAGCCCAGCGCCACAGCGCAAGATGGCCGCCAGCCCAGCACCACGGCGCAAGTTGGCCACCGGCCCAGCACCACTGCACAAGATGGCTGCCAGCCCAGAGCCATGGCACAAGATGGCCGCTGGTCCAGCGCCTCTGCACAAGATGACAGCCACAAGTGACACTCCAGAGTTGGGTCAGGTAACTGTTGACCCTCCAGAGTCAGGTCAAGTCACCATTAACACTCATGAGTTAAGCACTAACACAGTTAGACCTCAGGAGTCAAGTCAAGTCACCGACTATCTTCATGGGCAAAGTCAAGTCACCAGTGTTCTTCATGGGCAAAGTCAAGTCACCGACTATCTTCATGGGCAAAGGCAAGTCACCATTGATCTTCACGAGCAAATGAAAGTCACCAATGATCTTCATGGGCAAAGTCAAGTCACCAGTGTTCTTCATGGGCAAAGTCAAGTCACCAACTATCTTCATGGGCAAGGTCAAGTCACCGACTATCTTCATGGGCAAAAGCAAGTCACCATTGATCTTCATGAGCAGAGTCAAGTCACCATTGATCTTCCTGAATCCAGTCAAAACACCACGGATCTACCAGAGCCTCTCCACGTCTCTGCTGAACTACCAGAGCCTCTCCACGTCTCTGCTGACTTACCAGAGCCTCTCCTCGTCTCTGCGGAACTTCCAGAGCCTCGTCACATCTCAGCCGAACTCTTTGAGCGCTCGACTTATCCTGTCGTGGCCACTGAGGCCACCCTTAACCTGTTCATGTTCTCTGTTTCAGACTTGCCTGACCAGACTTGCTCTCCTGTGTCATCGATCCCACTGTGGTGGTCTTCGGCGCCGCCCTGGTGGGCTCCTGTCCCAACCGCACGGCTGTGGTGGTCTTCTGCACCGCCCTGTCGGGCTTCTGTCAAGACCGCATGGCTGTGGTGGTCTTCTGTGCCGCCCTGGTGGGCTTTGGTCTCGACCGCATGGCTGTGGTGGTCTTCTGCGCCGCCCTGGTGGGCTTCGGTCTCGACCGCACGGATGTGGTGGTCTTCTGCGCCGCCCTGGTGGGCTTCTGTCTTGACCGCACAGCTCCAGTTCCACCTGATCCACCCGGGATACTTGCCCTGTCGGCTCGGCCCTGGGCCCCAAACTTTCTGTTCCCTCCTGGTCTCGTGTTTTGTTTCTTGGTTTTGTTCTTTTTGGTTTCTCTCTATTTCCTTCTGTGGACCTGGCCCTCCGTCCCTCCCCCCTTGTCCTCCTCCCTCCTGGTTTTCTTGTTGATGTTTCATTTTTGTTTTTGGCACTTCCTGTCTCTGTTTCCCTCTGTGTACCTGGCCCGCAGACACTACATTTCCCACAAAGCCTTGTCCCTTTATCACGGTAATTGCACACCTGTTAATTGCACTCAGGTGTCTTCACTTTCATAGTCATTATCCTGTCTATTTAAACCGGTCTGTTTTCTGTCTGTGTCATGGAGTCCTTACTTTCCGTCACCTGGTTTCCTCGCGTCCCTAGTATTTCGGGTTCCTGTTTGTTTGTTTGTTTGTTTTTTTGGACTGATTTTGGTTATGACCCCCTGCTTGTTTGATTCTGATTTTGGATTACCCAATAAACTCACACTGCTCTTGGATCTCTCGTCTCCTGTGTCCCGGGCTAAAAACCAGCCTGGCCTGCTAAAAAAAAAAGGGGCCAAAATCACTTGCTTGGGAGATCAGCCAAAGCAGCCAATCAGCTTAGGCTCGTTTTTTTAGTTTGTTTTTGTTTTCAGTAGGGAATTGTTAAGCTTTGGTATATCAATAGACAGCTTAAATACATCACAAGCCTTATTGTATAAACGTTTTCAACCCCTCAATGAAAGTCTGTCGGAGTTTAGGTGGATTTGATAGTCTGCTTTACAAAAAACGTTAGCTGGATCTGTTAGAAAAGATATAGTAACCGGAGTCAGACCAATCTGAAGATCTGACCTGAGTTTGGTAGTTTCAGAAAGTCTGGGAAAAGATACATTTTAAAAATTGATCGAAGAAGAAATAAATGTGCAAATTTGCAAATATTACAAATTAAAAGCATTTTATCACATTTATTTATACAGTTTAATTAATAAAATAAAAGCCATTAGTTTTGCCAAGCAGCAGAAACACAGAAAGCTCTTTACACATTACTAATGGAATAAAATGTCTAATTTATCACTAAATCTAAATACTACAATTAGTTAAAATAGTTTAGAGACATGTTTGGTTTAAAGGTCAAGGAATCAAAAAGTCAGCAGTGGGCTGCCCCTAAATATAACTCCAGCTAGAACTATCCTGAAGCTTTCATAATTCATAATGAATCCAAAAGCCTTTCACTCGAACACAGTTTATCCATTTACATTTATAACCATAGAGTTGGACTTGTCATCCTTCACATTAAGAATGGACCTGTGTCAAATTTATCCACATAATCAGTGCTTTTCACTTTATGGTTTGCTTTTCACAGTGACTTCTCAATGATTTAACTGGGTGTAAAGGTAAAGTCACTGCTTATGATATCAAAAACTTGCCAAGTAATCTACTTCTACCCTACTTTAAGCAAAAAAAATAAAACACTGAAATATATAAAATGGATAAATAAAATAAGGACAAGGAACATGCATGGGAATGCAAAAATGACATTTATCACAGACCTTGTGGGAAGAAGAAGTTTGTGATATCTCTCGAGGGATATAAGACTGCTTCACTTTGTTTTTGTTTTTTTGTTGTTTTTTTAATCTGCAGACTGTCATGAATGAATGAATCATAACCAGAGTAATTGTACTAAATATGCACTAAATATTAACTCTCTTTAACACTCAATACGATGGCGTAAATTTAAGTCCATGCCTGTAGTTTGTAGAATGTGTATTCACATTAACTAGACCGACCTGTGCTAGAAAGTCCTATTTCCTATATTCTTTACTTGTATTGTTGCTTAAACTGAGGCAATACAGTGATCTGTCACGACACCTTAAAGAGCCACAAAATGGTATGTTGTTTAAATTTCTTTAAAAAAAGAAAAAGACAAAATTTGAAAGCTGAGGCCTTTTTTTCATAACAGAAGTAACCTACTTCTTTTCTGTCTGCGCGTTGTCAGTTTCCTCTTTGCTTAGCGATGAATTTTTTACTGAGTGAGAACATGATGTTCCATGTGAGAGTGCCATGGCATGCAGGACGTAGCAAAAGTAACTATGGGAGCAGGTTTTGTGAAGTGTCAATTGTAAATTTGTATTGCTGATTTGAAAGATGTCATTGGAATGCAACCTTGACTGAAATTTTTGAGGATGTCCCTTTATTCCCCCTTTTAAATGAAGTGACTGAGTGAACGGGGTTGCCTAGTTGATTCAAATGCTGGAAATAACTCTTTCACAAAATAATTAAAAATAAAATACTTAAATAATCTTTAATAGTGAGATTGAAAGCTTTAAAAACCAAAGCTTAACACTTTAAAAATCTATCTTTAAAGTGTTCAAATGATGCAATTAAAAGTTTCCTTTCTCTTTAGAGTGTTACAAGCTCTTGGTCCATGAAGAAGATCTGTAAAGTTGCAAAGACTAAAGTCTCAAATCCAAAGAGATATTCTTTATCAAAGTTAAGACTTGTCCACACCCCTGTAAAATTGCTCATTCAAACATACCCCAACATGTCTACGTCACTGTGTGGAAAGATTTGCAAAACGCTGCCCAAATGTTCATGGAAATAAAGAAGTCGTACCTTTAATTCTCTCTGTTGACATCAATGTGAAAGTGAAACTACTTTGTTTGAGCACGATATCCGCTTCGTCATGCCTGGAGCTGATCCGAGCTGGTTGCTGAGGAAATACATCAACTTGGCGCTGTGGATCCCTGGATCGGCTTTCACTGTGGACGAAGCGGAGTCCAGCCCTGGGTCGTCACATGTGGTTGCCGAAACCCCAGTCCGCTCCTTCGTCGAATACACTGGCCGTTCCTTGTTATAGCCGCAGACTGCTGCTCTCTCAAGCCACGGGCCGTTTCATCACTCAATACCCCGGCTGTTTCTCACTCTAGCCGCCGGCTGCCGCTTACTCAAAACCCTGGCTGTTCCTCACTCTTTGCAAAGACAGTCTGGTGCTTCTGACTCACAGTATGTAAGTTTGGTTTACATATTTAAAAGATTTGTCACTGATGATTCAAACGCGAGTTTTGAGCTGTGTAGAGTAGTACTTGTTGTTTGTCATTTCTCCGATCACAAATATAAGTCATTATAATCAGTAATTATGTTCCCACTGGATGCAACAACAACCTTGTTTGCAATAGGTTTTATTGTTTTTGTCCTGTCATGCCATGCAGTGTTCTGACTGGGACATGCCATAACGTATATGTTGAGGGGAGTAACATTTCCGTCAAATGGTTGAAACATTTGGCCAATCACAACGCACTGGATAGCTGGCCAATCAGAGCACACCTCGTTTTCAGAGCGATGAGCCTTGTAAAAATCGGCGCATTTCAGAAGCCGGGGCATTGAGGAGAAACAATAATGTACATTATACAGTATATAAAATACGTTTTTTGTTTTTTTTTTACCCCCGGTTAAAGGCTTGAAGCTGGAAGTACTATAATAAAAGTATAAAGAAACCATCCGGCCGGAGATAGTCTCCGTTTTGGATCTTGATAAGATATAAGTATAGGAAGAGGACAAAAATGGCACTGGCACACAAAAGCCTTGCATTTCCCATCAGCACTAAAGATCAAAATGACTCCAGCTGTAGCAAAATAAAGACTGCAACCCAAGCAAGGGACCCCAGCGAAAGGGTTCGCAATTATTGCACCTTACCAAAATAAGCGACAGACTTGAAAGCGCTTGAAGAGAGGACTGTAACTTTGTTGTCTTCTTGCAGTTTTTTGATTCTTGATATGAAAACATTCATGTAAACCCCTAGCACTGACCCTTACCTTATTAGTTTGTCTAACATCACTTTGAATTTAATGAGACATTCAACACAGATCTCACCTGAAGTCACCACTTATTGAATGTGACAATAGAGGAACATTAGCAGGCCTGCACAACACAGTCAGGCCATTGAGGACTGCGGTGACCTGCTCACTGTAAAGGAAGTCGTGTGGACAATTTCCAAGACAAACGTTCTTCGACCTGTTCAGTGTCCTCGTAGGCTGGACTGTAATGGCTACAACAGGGGCTTAATTTTGTTGTCATCCCCAGGAAGTTAGCAGGGGGAAAAAAACCAACAACAGAGACCCTTGTCAGTGGTGAGGACACTTGGACTGCTATTATTAATAGTAGTGTTGCCATGACAGTGAACAGACCAGGCCCTTGTATAACTGCCTTTTATTCCACAGCCCGCTCCTAAGCTTATGAAATATGTAGAAGGCAAACAGAGGTGGGGTTGATGTGCTTCCACCTCTACTAACCGCTACATGTCCACGGCTATTACGTATTTATAAGATGTACAGAATAAGTGCCAAAATGGGCCTTCATCTTTTCCACTCCTCTTCACACGATATAAGGCACTTCTGTAGCCCAATGTTTACATAAAAACCCTCTGCAAAAGATATAATGCAGAGGAGAAAAGAGTTTCAATTAGTTAAGAGTCCAGAGCGAGGGCAAAATGACAGTGAGAAGTGTTTGGATCATGTCTCCAGTAATTTTGTCTAGCCACTGGGAGTAAAAGTGAAAAAAAAAAGTCTCAAATTGGGTCTGCAACAAAGACATGCTCTGAGGGACCAGCCACTCTTATAGAAACCAGTGTTTAACAGCAAGTCAGTGGAAGATTATTAGATATATAAATATCAAAATTCACAATATAACAAAAATATATGAATATAATCAATCATCAGTCAACACTGGCCCTGTCCAGAGTGAACAGATCTTTTCTTCTTTTCTTGTGATGTCCAGCCAAGTGAAATGGTTAATTAAAAAAAATTAAAAACAGTAATAATACTTGGGGGCTTGGTTCTATATCAGTTTCACAGCAGAAAATCTGCCTACTATGCATGAGGTGAACAACTGTAAACCGAAATGCACCCAAAATGTACACCTGGTGATCAATCTTTTCTGCATGTTAATACAAGACCCTCTGAGATGGACTAATAAAGAGTGAACCTCTGCAGCTCTGTCTTGGGAGAAACATGGCCCAGTGCACTGAGTGATCGTGGAAAAGAAGCAAATCAATGTAGGTCTTATAACCTCTGTTAGATAATACACTGGTACTTACCAAGTCAAAGTTTCCAGATTGAGATTGTAGCCCATGTGGTACAAGGTAATTCAAATGTCATTAATCAACATCCTCATGGTAAACAAACTGAACAGTGTTTTCCCTGGTGGTGGAATCATCTAGAAAGGTTTCTGATTGACAATAGGTCACCACCTATACAGCTTTCCCTAAAACCAGGGACATAACAGCCATTAGTGAGTTTATAGCAATTTCCACATTTGTATCCCTTAGTTTTGGGGAAATCATTGTATTGTTGAGCTACTACTGCTATATAAAATCATGCTGGAGATAACAGAGGTAAGCGAAACACCCCCAAAAAATGTGTTAGCCAGTGTGGGAGTTTTTTGGAATTTGTAAAAAAGACATCAGTCTATATAATGTGTCAATCAACAGGTTTCTGTTCAAGTTTTTTTTTTTTTTTTACTTTTGTAAAATTGTAAATAAAAACTCTTCCTCTGCCTCCCCAAATTCATATTTTGAGTCAAAAATTGCTTACAGATATGACAGCAGTATAGTTACTGTGAATTATTCTGGCCAATATAATCAGGTAATGAAAAACTGATGTTGTGACTAATGCACATTGTGTTGCATATTGCATGGCTACTCAAATAAATATCTTGACAAAATACCATTAAAGTGGAAATCATTTCATAATTTTAATATCGTAAAGACTGCAATATAAAAAAAAGGTCAATGTAATGTACAAAAGACTAATTCTAGCATAAATACAAACAATGCAACATTACAGTAATTTTAGCACTGAAGTTCTCAGATGTTATTTGTCACTACAGTTGATAATAAGAGACAAGATTCATGGAAGTAACACCGGTTTCAGTTACCCAGATAAGTGGACTGATAAATAGCATTGTCATTGATAATGGTGAATATTAGGAAATATTTGACCACTGAATGCACAATCAGAATCAAGTATTCCAGAGAGCCATGTAATAAAAAATGGCTAAGCAATGATATTTGTATCAAAGAACCTTTAATCGGCTCAGAGATTTTGACAACTTTGAGATTTTACTGCAATGTAGGTCAGCGCTTCCCTGCCACTCTCTACTCATATCTCCATCAACATCAATCGAGTTTCTCCAACAGCCATTAATGTGTTCCAGCATTACGAGCGAGATGCGCTGACAGAAGCCTTGCCAGGAAGACCTCAAACGGATAACCACTAGGCCGCAGTCCATGAGCTCCACTACTGTCTCAATGCCAGGCCTCCCTCCATGCCATGCACAGAGCAGCTGCCCTCAAGACTGAGAGACAGGGAGGGGGCAAGTCTCATCCTCTTATCCACCATCTGTCTGCAGGAGGGCTCGGGTGGTGTCTGCCAGAGGAAGCGCGGGCCACCTCGACATTTGAAAGAGCCAAGGAGTGGGTCCTTAAATCACTGTCGCAGCTTCCACCTCTGTGATTGATCAGCTTCATTTAGCAGGAGCAGCCAACACACTGGGAGGGCTTGTCCCAACGTGCTTCTAACCAAATCTGGAACTCAGTACAAGGCAAACACAGAGACACTAACATCTGCAACAGCAATGGGGTTTCCCCCTCAAACACTCATTATCACTCACTTAGATCACTTCTGGCCAAAGCAGAGGCAGCAAGGGTTGTAGTTTTTGTTAAGTTGAAGCTTTGGCTTTTTCACAGCAGTTGTTGGTTGTATTGAGGTCTTATACAGTACTGTGCAAAAGTCTTAGGCCACTAGTATTTTCGCCAACAAAAAATGGTTTTAAGACAGTTATTACTATCTTCTGATGTAGTGTAACCAAACCGCTTCAAGAAACCTACCTGAAAAAAGCTATCTCAAAACATTGCGCAAGTGCACCTAGGACAAAAGCTTTTTTTAACGCAAAGTGCGGTCACACCAAATGTTGATTTAATTTAGTTAAGTTAATAGAAGTTAATTAATAAAATCTATTTATGGCATTATTTTTGACAGCATCCTCACTTTACAGCATTTTTACACAAGTGCCTAAACATTTGCACAGTACTGTAGCTTTGCAGGTTTCTTTAAATGTTTTGGAGACATTGCCAGAGTTATTTTGGATTTAGCATAGCTTTTTCACGTCCTCATGCCACGTAAAACATAAACACGTCACACGTTTTTGTAGAAAACATGATAAACGTCTTTGCAAAGAACAAGCATGTGCTGTTGCAAACTGCAAGTCATGTTTTGAGTGTTGAAACCAGTGGAGACAGCATGGCAGCACAGAATAAAGTTGCAAATTCTATGGCCCAAAATCAAAACCTCGATTAATTGAACATTTTACCTCGATTACGATTAATGAACGATTATTTTGTTTCGGTTTTGTTTTTTTTGCCCTCATAGTTCACTGACAAGGTTTGTACTGTAAATATGATTGACTATCAGCAGTTATTTTATCTATGTTCGTAACATTTCTTACTAGGGTTGGGTATCGTTTGAATTTTATTGATTCCGATTCTTATCGATTCCTAGTTTAGATTCCAATAAGATAAAAAATCCAATATAAAAAAAATTAAGTCAAACATTTACATGTCAAACATTTTTACAAAGCATTCTGTTGCAGCTGAATAACATGAGCAAAAATCAGCAGCCTACAAAACACTGCAAGAGGAATTTTGCCTGTGATTTAAAAAATACCATAGCAAAAACAACTAGATTAATATACATTTCAAATATTAAAGTGTTAAAGACAAGAAATAAGATCAGTAATAAGAAAGGAACAAACAAATCAATTAGCAATATCATAAGTTAATACAACTAAACTCAATTTCAGGTACAGAAACTGTAATTAAAAGTTTAAAAACACTGCATAGTTTTCTTTTTATAAATAAAATAAAGATTAATCAAGTTATTAAATATATTCAGTCAAGATCAGTGAATGATTTTGTTTTGTTTTTTGATTAACATTAATGACAGGCAACGTGTTTATTAGGCTGTTGTCTCTTTAAGCACAAATACTGCACATGTGCGTTTTCTTTCTCCTCTGTTTATGTTCATGTAAGACAAAAACGGCTGCGTTTTATGATGATATACTGATGTAGATTTCTGTAGCGTAGTTTCGACTCGGAACAACCTTTTCTACAGTTAAAATACACAGAACAGTCCGAGAACCAGAGGTGGGTAGAGTACCCAAAAACTGTACTCAAGTAAAAGTAAAAGTACTTATAGAAATATTTACTCAAGTAAAAGTAAAAGTACTAGTCTGAATAGTTACTTGAGTAAGAGTAAGAAAGTATCGGATAAAAAATCTACTCAAGTAGTTTGTTACTAGTTACTTTGGGTCATAAATACTGAGTCTATTTTTATTAAGATATATAGATAAAATGTATGTGTGTGTGTATATATATATATATATATATATATATATATATATATATATATATATATATATATATATTTCATCAGCCTTTACTCCAGTCTTCAATGTCACATAATCCTTTAGAAATCATTCCAATATGTTGATTTACTATCAATGATGTTCTTTTTATCTTTCTATTCATCAAATAATCCTAAACAAAATCTCACAGGTTCCAAAAAAATATTAAGCAGCAAAACGGTTTCCAGTGCTGGTAATAAATCAATATATTAGATTTATATTTTGAAGGATCATAACTCTGAAAACTGGAGTATCAGCTGATGAAAATTCGGATTTGCATTACAAAATAAATTATATAAGTATGTATTATATATGTATAAATAACCTCTGACACAAAGAAGAGTGAAAACTCCTAACATAACCGCTAAGTTACTGAACATCTGAACATAACGAACCAAATGCACATTGACGGATCTTCTTTCATCTGTTCTGCAAAATGTAAACAAATGTATATTTCTGCAAGCGTAAATATTGTGGAAATATCTTTATTAATTGTGTCTAGGCATAGGGGGTCGTCATGTGACACACAGCAGCCACAGCATATTGGCAAATTATTATTAAGCATTATTATTATTATTTTATTTTTATTTTTTTCATTTTTATTAGAAACATTCCCAGAAGCATGAACTATATAATTAAATATCTGGATTCTCACTTTTCATAAATTGTTAATAATGATAATATGCAATGGTCAAAGTAGCCTAATTATGTAATTTATTATAAAAACCTGTCTGTATAGGTGTCATGCCATAACATATTTTTTATATGACTTCATCTTAAATGTGAATTTAACATTGAAAGTCAATGTGATATAAAAACTGCTACTAATCTTTCATTGTTCAGAAAGAGAGCAAATAACATTTACATTATCAAAGATCATTTTCACTGACAGTCTATCAATCACTTTCAGAAACTCCCATTAAAATCACTGAACCTGTTAACACTGTGAAATCAATATCTTATTTACAGATTCGTACACACACATCTGCACTTTGTTGTTTCTGAAGAGAGAATTCGCCAGAAAGAGGTATTCCGTCAGTGAGCGAGTGTAGGAAGCACCGGCATTTCAGCGATGACTCATCGGAACACCTCTGATTGGCCAATGCTTTAATAAGCTCAACAGAATCTTGTGTGATTGGTTAAAATGCACACTGCTGTAAAAACGCGTCTGTCTCTGGCTCACCGCCAGCCAGCGAATGAAGATCTGAATTTAGCAGGTAATGATATGACTCGCTGAGTTCTCACGCCGGTGTGATTGTATCAAATACAGAAAATATTAATCGGCTATTTTTTGTCTTTTGGAAGCTGCATTCAACTTGGTTCCCATCTGTTATAAGTTACACGTAGGCCTACAACAAACTAATGTCATAGTGGTATCGTGTACTGTAATCGAGTGTGGCCCAAGTTATACCTGTTGAACCGTAGCCAGCGCACGTGGTGTTCATCCAATACAGATCTTCATCGCAAGCAAATAATAGCCTTTGCAGGTTTGCTTTCAATTCAGTGCAGATCCAGCCACGTATTCAAAGCTCTTTCAGTGAACCGTTTCAAACGCTCAGCGCGCAAGGCAGGATACTGAACGAATCATTCAAACTGATTCACGAACCAATTCACTGGTTAGCCAACTGGTTTGAACAATCCTTTGAACAGAATGGACTCAAAAGAATGAATCATTCGAATGAATCAGAATTTGCAGATTTCCTCTCAGACCTTCTAGTTACAGTTGATAAGGCGCTAATCATGGGATATTTTAATATTCACGTTGATAATGCAAATGATACATTAGGACTTGCGTTTACTGACCTAATAAACTCCTTTGGAGTCAAGCAAAATGTCACCGTGCCCACTCATCGTTTTAATCATACACTAGATCTAATTATATCGCATGGCATCGATCTTACTGCTATAGATATTGTACCCCAAAGTGGTGATATTACAGACCATTTCCTTGTATCGTGCATGCTGCGTATAACTGATATTAACTATATGTCTCAGCGTTGCCGTCTGGGCAGAACTATTGTTCCAGCCACCAAAGACAGATTCTAATAACCTGCCTGATCTATCTCAACTTCTATTTGTACCCAAAAATACACATGAATTAGACGAAATTACTGACAACATGGGCACTATTTTCTCTAATACATTAGAAGCTGTTGCCCCCATCAAATTGAAAAAGGTTAGAAAAAAACGTACTGTGCCATGGTATAACAGTAATACTCACTCTCTCAAGAAAGTAACTCGTAGTCTTGAACGCAAATGGAGAAAAACTAACTTGGAAGTTTTTAAAATTGCATGGAAAAACAGTATGTCCAGCTATAGACAGGCTCTAAAAACTGCTAGGGCAGAGCATATCCACAAACTCATTGAAAATAACCAAAACAATCCAAGGTTTTTATTTAGCACAGTGGCTAAATTAACAAATTACCAGACGCCACCTGATTCAAATATTCCACCAACGTTAAATAGTAATGACTTTATGAATTTCTTCACTGATAAAGTAGATAACATTAGAAATACAATAGCGAATGTAGATTCTACAGCGTCTAACACTTCAGTTTCATCCATCGCACCCAAAGATAAACTGCAGTGCTTTACAAATATAGGACAGGAAGAGCTAAATAAACTTATCACTGTATCTAAACCAACAACATGTTTATTAGATCCTGTACCCACTAAATTACTAAAAGAGCTATTACCTGTAGCCGAAGAACCACTTCTCAATATCATTAACTCGTCGTTATCTTTAGGTCACGTCCCAAAACCATTCAAGCTGGCGGTTATCAAGCCTCTTATTAAGAAACCAAAACTAGATCCTAGTGTACTGGCAAATTATTGGCCTATTTCAAATCTTCCATTTATGTCTAAAATTTTAGAAAAAGTTGTGTCTGCTCAATTGAGCACCTTCCTGCATAAAAATGATCTGTATGAAGAATTTCAGTCAGGTTTTAGGCCCCACCATAGCACAGAAACTGCACTTGTTAAAATTACAAATGACCTGCTTCTTACGTCAGATCAAGGCTGCATCTCATTTCTAGTCTTACTTGATCTTAGTGCTGCGTTCGACACCATAGATCATGACATACTCATAGATCGATTACAAAACTATACAGGTATTCAAGGGCAGGCTCTAAGATGGTTTAGATCCTACCTGGTTTAGATATTAATTATTGGACCAAAAAACACCACACAGAATCTTGCAGATTACAATCTGCAACTAGACGGATGTACTGTTACTTCCTCTACAGTCAGAAATCTGGGTGTTATATTGGACAGCAATTTGTCTTTTGAAAATCATATTTCCAATGTTACAAAAACTGCATTCTTCCATCTTAGAAACATTGCCAAGCTACGAAACATGTTATCTGTTTCTGATGCAGAAAAGCTAGTTCATGCTTTCATGACCTCTAGACTGGACTATTGTAATGCACTTCTAGGTGGTTGTCCTGCTTCGTCAATAAACAAGCTACATGTAGTCCAAAATGCAGCAGCTAGAGTCCTTACCAGGTCAAGAAAATATGATCATATTACCCCAATTTTACAGTCTCTGCACTGGCTACCTATTAAGTTCCGTATCAGTTACAAATTATCATTACTTACCTATAAGGCCCTAAATGGTTTAGCTCCTGCGTACCTAACTAGCCTTCTACCACGCTACAACCCATCACGCACCCTAAGGTCACAAAACGCTGGACTTTTGGTAGTTCCTAGGATAGCAAAGTCCACTAAAGGAGGTAGAGCTTTTTCACATTTGGCTCCCAAACTCTGGAATAGCCTTCCTGATAATGTTTGGGGTTCAGACACACTCTCTGTTTAAATCTAGATTAAAAACGCATCTCTTTCGCCAAGCATTCGAATAATGTATCTCTTAAATTGTGAGTGTAGTTGCATCTGCATTTTTATTCTTTAGCTTGGGTTAAACTAATTTTACTTTGTTGGATCAGCAGCTATGCTAATGATGTCTCTATTTTGTTTCTATGTTTTGCCACGACTAGGATTTACACAAGCTCCAGTCTGGATCCAGAACACCTGAGAAGAGATGATGCTGACCCTCAGAGGACCCCAGATGATCCTAACCTTGAATCAACAAACAGAACTAACAATTATTGCTACATGTGTGACTGCATCATATAATTACTATTAATTAATAATATTGATAGTTCATCATCTAGCTGACTACGTCTTGTATTATTATTATTATTTTTATTTTTCTAAAATCCTGTCAAACGTGCACAAACTACTAGCTACTACTAAATATTGTAGAAACATAATTTTCTGTAAAGTTGCTTTGTAACGATTTGTATTGTAAAAAGCGCTATACAAATAAACTTGAATTGAATTGAATTCGCGAATGGGCATCGCTCATTGCCCAGAGAAAAGTAGACAGCACGTTTGGATCAAACTGAAGCATTTATAACATTTATTGCATTAAGATAAAAGTAACGAGAGGAGCGTGGCCCACAGTAACGAAGTAAAAGTACATATTTTTCCCCAAAAAATTACTCAAGTAAGAGTAAAAGTACCCATATTTAAATATACTCCAAAAAGTATTAGTTACCCAAAAAATTTACTCAAGTAAATGTAACGAAGTAAATTTAACTCGTTACTACCTACCTCTGCCGAGAACGGACACAAACCGGGAACCCGCAGCGCAACCGCCGACCGATGCTCTCTATGCACACGCTTGTGCTTCATGTGCGCTGCACACAAACATGCTATAATAAGTTTTGAGATTCTAAGCTACTTTAGTGATAAATCACAGGACAGCGCTGAGTGTTCATGCCACAATGCAGCTGCGTGAACATGGTAGCTCGATATAAGAATACACATCCATTCATCTAATCGCTTGAATGTCTAAACCATAAAACAAATACAACTGACAAAGTTTAGTGAAGACGCAAGGCTCACCGCTCACACGCCATCACTATGTGTTGAACCGGCGTTCACCTCCGTGTTTTGCTTTTTGCTTTTATGCCACTGACTGGAGAGCAGAGTCATGTGGCTACACACGCGCTAGTATGCTTTTAAGGGGGAAGTGTTAAGAGGATTAAAAAAACGAAATAACCGAAATGGGGAATTTACGTCAGTTAGAGGTTATGAATTTCGGTTTTGATTATTTTTCGATTTATCGTCCAGCCCTAGCGACGGCAACATGTTGTAATGTCGTAAGACAACATCTGTATTGCAAACTGTATTGCTGTTACTGTTGTTTTTAGCATAGGCATAACAACACAACTGCATTAACATAGAAACCAATGCACATTCCGTAAAAATTAAAGAGTGCTTATGGACACACTAATCGGATATGAACAGTTGCAATATGCTGTGTGGACAGTCAGTTATTCAAATCAGATTTCATCCAGAAATGCACAAAATTGGATTTAGGCTGACAGTCTGAACGAGGCTTAAACGATTAGTTATGATATTAAGCGGTTACCGTGATTTTGCCAAGTAAGACATGTTCCATGATCAAAATCTTTTGTTGATCCTGTATCAAACTGTCCAAAAATATAGACCTAACCCAATCCTTACCACAAAACCTAACCCTACCCATATACATATTTCCCCAGATATTTCCTGAAAAGTTATGTCTCAATTCTGATTGGAATGTTGATTCTAGGAACATGCTGTACTTGGTGAAATCATGCTCATCGATATTCAGCGGTCATTATCAGGGCTTGCCATTAACACCCACCAACCCGCCAAATGCGGGTGGATTTTGCTTGTGGCGGGTAACACAATGACTCCAACTAGCCACTTTGGTGGGTTGAATAATTGTAGTGTTTTTAAAGGGCATCTGAAATAAGCCATATTGCAGTGTGACACTACGATACTACTCCCATGAGTATAACATGCACACTAGTGATGCGCGGGTCGGGGTTTTTTCCAACCCGCGGGTCCCGCTTTTATGAAATTATTTGGCCTGCCCCTCAAATAAAGTTAAATTTCCTTACCCGCCCCAACCCGACCTGCAGGTTATGAGACGGCCTATTATAATTCAGCTTTCAAACTGCCCAGCTATTTCACTTCAGCACCGCATTTCACACACACACTCAAATTGATAAGTAATATTGACGATGCCATTGTTTACAATACAACAGCGGAGCACATGCTACTGAGGTGAGGGGCGTGGTGTTTCTGGACTGCATGCAGTTTAGCGAATTGCAACACATTGGCCAAGCTAACCAATCTGAGCCCATTGTGTATTTCTAAGGGAGGGGCTTCATGAAACCAGGAAATAATCAGATCTTTCATAGGAGAAGGGACAGTGTAGAATAATGGTAAATTATATGAAAAATAATGTTATATATAAAACTAAAATGAACTAAACTAAATAACTAAAATGAAGCATTAAAGCATTAGTTCACCCTAAAATGAAAATTTGATGTTTATCTGCATTCCCCCAGGGCATCCAAGATGTAGGTGACTTTGTTTCTTCAGTAGAACACAAACCATGATTTTTGTAACATTTTTAAATCATCAATTTCTCATCAACACATTTACTTATGTTGTGTAATAAGTGTTATATTGGACAGTCTACACCATTCATTATGGTAAAATAAACCACCTTAGGATTATACAAGATGCCTTATTTAATGTACTTTTTTGCTATTGCAAACAAAAAGAAATCCCAAATTCATCTGTAACCACTACGAACAATGAATTTGTGCAAAATGCATAAAACAGAGCTCTCTATATGTTCCATATGCTTTTGTGAACATCCCGGTCCCATTTTAACTTTCCTTACACTGAAAGAGCAGACATAAAGCAACATTACATATATTTTCTCCATGACCACTCATTTCAACATTTATGACTTTTGTGATTGTCTCCTTGATGGCTTTTTCAGTCTCGCTGAGTCATTGATGTGTAAAGATCACACTGGCATGTCTGCACGAGCAGGAATGAGCTCCCTACAGAGAGTTCATGGTCACAGGCCATCCACTTTTCTTTCTTTCTTTTTTATGTACAGGGAAAATGTTCTGGCTTCTCTGTCCCCACTTTTAACAAGCTCACGGTTAGTCTTCGGGATTTACCCACCGCAAAGCATTCAGGTTTTCCGTTACCAAAAGGGGACAATAACCAGATCCATAGATTTTCATTTTACTTTTTTGTAAGGCAGCTAAAGAGAAATAAGCTGCTCGAATTCATCATGCCAAATATGTATCAACTGTGGCAAGTCATCTTGTGATTTACGGTAACATGAACAGAGTTCAATTTCAGTTCAGAGGAAAACTGGGATGAGTTAATTCCTAACAGATGTACTAAATGTAAGCCTTGATTAAGGAAAATTAAACCATTAGCATAGAAATGGCCACTGACAAAAAGACTATAGCATTGCTACCTTCTGTAAAACTGTCATTAAAATAGGTCAAGGGGGGGACTACTTCCCAGCAAAGTCCTGTTCTGTCAAAAACAAAGGGGAAAAATATGCAATGCAATACATTTTACAAAAATAAGACATAAGCCTGTACATGCAAGTGCCTGATTAAACAGGTGGCCTAAAACTTTTAATGTATCATAGCAGCATTGCTAATTATGATTGGCTTAAGTTGACAGTTCTTTTCCTAGCTGTCAGTGAAAAGTGTGTCAGTGTTTTTGAAATAGTTTTAGTCATCTCTCAGAATGTGACATGCCCATCAGGATTTGAGTTTTAGATGGTCCTCAAGTTGAATGAACGCAAACAAAGCGACAAGGAATTAGTTGATGCTAGGCAGCTCTCCAGCTAAGGTTTATGTTCCTCTTAATGCTGTCTTTAACAGATACGATTACATGAGTGTGTCTCACATGTGTTTGTCTAACTCCACATTTGGCTGAATGCATTTATCCATCTTGACAAGCACATAATGTGGGCACGGCTCGCACATATGACGAATAAGCGAGAAGACAGAGAAAAGCAGAACTTCTGGAAGTTGAGACAACACTTTCAGCTGTTTTTCTTCTCTCTCTCTCTGACAATGTACCCACCCCCCAAAGACACTGAAAGATTGTGGTAATCCTTTCAAAATTACATTAGCAACAGCCTTCATCTCTCCCCCTCTCTTTGAGTAGGTGGCATGAATATGAGCCAAATAACTGAAGACAGTGTGGGGCTGAGAACACATCGGTGAAGACACAGCATTCGGGATGTTATTTAAATGTGCTTATACACGAAACATACAGAATGGATGCACCTCAATGGCTTGCTTAGAACGGGGTTCATCTGCGGTCTCAGTTAATTTTAGTATTTCAAATAAATAATAAAATTGGCCCAGTGTCTGTTTGGTCCATATTAATTGAATAGTTACTAAAGCTTAAAGAATAAAGAAACGGTGTTTAGGAGTCAGGTGATTGGGGAATAAAATAAAATGAAATGAAATAAAATAAAAAAATGTTGTTTGTATATTAAATAGAGAAAGATGTATAAACCAGAAGATATTGTTTTCAGTGCAATTCGAAGGCATGTGTGCATTGTTTTTTAACAATCAATATTATTCTAAAGTCGAGTTACAGTTAACTTTGATGGTCCAAAATTATTGAAAATATAATTTTCTATAGAGCTCCTTGAAAACCCACTTGTGCTACCTGCAAGTTTGAAAACCTGATACACACCACCTTTTACTTTTGCAACATATTTGTATATTCATATTGTCATACTTCGCATTGTTTCTCAAAATGTACAGAACATATTACCAGTGAAATGGTCTTATTTTCTATCAAACAAGGTCAAGAAATGATACAAGCAATTTTTGAGGCTGCACAACAAGCTGCTGAAGAACAATTGTTCATCTATCCCCTCTCGACTTTCCCCAACAATTAAAAAGCTACGAGGAGAAGAGTGAAGGACTCCCTGTGAAGCACAGTGGGAGGTGTGCTTATTGCTGTGGCACGCATGTATGGAAAGCTGGATATGGGTCTTAGCCGCCAACTGCGGCAGTTTGGGAGTGTTAACAAGATCTTACTGTCCTCTCAGTGGGCCTTCTCTGTAACAATACATTACCAGAAACATTTCATATTATTATCAATGCTGAAAACAGTTGAGCTGCTTAACATTTTTGTGAAAACCTTGATACAGTTTTAATTTGAGCTCAGCCAGAGTATAAACTATTGATGCAAAAATGTAGTATTAAGTTAATAAAGTATATCTTACACCAGGGGTTGACAACCAATGGCACACAGATGGATAATCGCTGACACACGACCAAAAAAAAAATAAAAAAATAAAAAATCATACTGATGTAAAAATTGTCAAAATAATTGAAATGGCAAATCCAATCAACATGAGAGGTTTACCGTTCACAGAAGCAGAGCACGAATAAAAGAGAGCGAGGTAAGATGGAAATTTGCAAAACGCTAATCATTTAATTAGTCAACTATTTTACAATATAATGAGAAATATAATGCAGGCAATTCAATATCAAAGCTTTTTATTATTATTATTATTGATAAATGTCGCAGGGCAGAGTTGACAACAAGTTTCTGTGCTCCTAAATGTTTCTGTGTTTGTGTTATGCGTTCTGAGTTCTGGGTGTGTGCATCAATTAAAGCAGCACATTAATATAAAACGGTGATTAAACTGAACAGTTTTAATGCCTTTGGCCTTGGAACACACACAGTAGTGTTCAGTGGGATCACATTATAAATCTGTTATTCGAAGTCTAATTTAAACATTAAAATAAAGAAACCTTTAGGATTTTGAAAAGTTTAAAAACAACTTATGAAAAAGTGCCTCAGAAATATTTAAGATTCTGTGATAATCAAATACAGATTTGTATCTGAACATTGAAGAATTGTTGTGCACTGTATAAATATGGAGGGGGGGGGGGGGGGGGGGGGGCTTATTGGTACAGAGAAATAAAAAAATGGTACTTCATGCCCCAAATGTTGCCGACCCCTCGCCTAATCATGATGTAAGTTACAGACATTAATGTGTGTGGAAATGTTTTGAAACATTTCTTGAAATTTCAAATCTTTCACAATTCTCAAAAGTATTTTGTGACTTCAGAGAACGCGCTCTTGAATTTCACATCCCCATCTCCTCTCAGAACTTGGAGACATTGGTGCTAGACAGTTTCTAACGCTTACCAGGGAAGGCACTCACTGCAGAAAAGGAAAGTACAGTGAATCGCTGCTGTTGCCAACTGGACTGTCTAAAAATATTCCTTCTAAGCCATCTTACTCCCACTTGAAGCAAAAGTTCATGTCAAAATAAGCAACACACAAAGTATTACGTGGGATAGATAGCCTCTCCCCAGCAATGAGTCTGAAAAAATACAGAGACAGAGAAGCAGCAAAGTGCTTATGTCTGGCCCTCTAAATGGAAAGACTGAGAGAGTGCAATGCTCAGCTGCGCAAAAAACGCTGCCAAGATGTACCGTGGACTTTTAGCGGGCCCTTTTACTTGCGCTGGAGAGAGAAAGAGAGAAAGTCAAAGAAAATGTGTGGCGCAGTAAGACATAGCGACTTCATTTTCAAGCGCTCTTTTCTCTCATCTCTATTTATAAACCGCCTGCTATAACATGCTGGACCCAAAACGATTTAAAAAAAAAAGTTAATTCATGTGTTCAAGAAAAGACATCTGTGGTATTGAATTCTGCAATTTCACGCCTTTCTGTCCATTGTCATCCAATCTGCCTTTCCAAAAGTCGACATTTACCATTTAAAGAAGTGGCCTATGTAAAATAAATGACGACAGTCACTCACTTGGTCTGCCAAGTGGTCTTTAAATAATTTTACAGAAACAGAAAATCTGTAAATCTATCACTTAGATGTTGAAATAAAAACGTATAGGATATAGCTTAAACATATCAAGAGCCAAGCCTAATAAAACATAATTTCCTCCAAGCTGACAAAAAAAATGATGATCTGTGCAGTTTGGTGCATACAGACAAGACGGACGTTTTATCCTAAGCAATAGTTCAGCCTCTTTTTCTTTTGAGACTGGCTTTACCCTCAGAGACCCCAATGATCAACATAATAATAGCAGTTGAATAACTTAATAATAATAATAATTATAATAGTGACTGGTGTCTATTTTAGTGAATTTGACCTCACCTGAATTTGACCTCTTGAAATCAACCAAATAGTCAGGAGTTTGTACAGCTTGTACACCAGTTCTGAATGTCTTAAAGAAAAGTAGTACAACCCGAATTCCGGAAAAGTTGGGACGTTTTTTAAATTTTAATAAAATGAAAACTAAAGGAATTTCAAATCACATGAGCCAATATTTTATTCACAATAGAACATAGATAACATAGCAAATGTTTAAACTGAGAAATTTTACACTTTTATCCACTTAATTAGCTCATTTAAAATTTAATGCCTGCTACAGGTCTCAAAAAAGTTGGCACGGGGGCAACAAATGGCTAAAAAAGCAAGCAGTTTTGAAAAGATTCAGCTGGGAGAACATCTAGTGATTAATTAAGTTAATTGATATCAGGTCTGTAACATGATTAGCTATAAAAGCTTTGTCTTAGAGAAGCAGAGTCTCTCAGAAGTAAAGAGGGGCAGAGGCTCTCCAATCTGTGAAAGACTGCGTAAAAAAATTGTGGAAAACTTTAAAAACAATGTTCCTCAACGTCAAATTGCAAAGGCTTTGCAAATCTCATCATCTACAGTGCATAACATCATCAAAAGATTTAGAGAAACTGGAGAAATCTCTGTGCGTAAGGGACAAGGCCGGACACCTTTATTGGATGCCCGTGGTCTTCGGGCTCTCAGACGACACTGCATCACTCATCGGCATGATTGTGTCAATGACATTACTAAATGGGCCCAGGAATACTTTCAGAAACCACTGTCGGTAAACACAATCCGCCGTGCCATCAGCAGATGCCAACTAAAGCTCTATCATGCAAAAAGGAAGCCATATGTGAACATGGTCCAGAAGTGCCGTCGTGTCCTGTGGGCCAAGGCTCATTTAAAATGGACTATTTCAAAGTGGAATAGTGTTTTATGGTCAGACGAGTCCAAATTTGACATTCTTGTTGGAAATCACGGACGCCGTGTCCTCCGGGCTAAAGAGGAGGGAGACCTTCCAGCATGTTATCAGCGTTCAGTTCAAAAGCCAGCATCTCTGATGGTATGGGGGTGCATAAGTGCATACGGTATGGGCAGCTTGCATGTTTTGGAAGGCTCTGTGAATGCTGAAAGGTATATAAAGGTTTTAGAGCAACATATACTTCCCTCCAAACAACGTCTATTTCAGGGAAGGCCTTGTTTATTTCAGCAGGACAATGCAAAACCACATACTGCAGCTATAACAACAGCATGGCTTCGTCGTAGAAGAGTCCGGGTGCTAACCTGGCCTGCCTGCAGTCCAGATCTTTCACCTATAGAGAACATTTGGCGCATCATTAAACGAAAAATACGTCAAAGACGACCACGAACTCTTCAGCAGCTGGAAATCTATATAAGTCAAGAATGGGACCAAATTCCAACAGCAAAACTCCAGCAACTCATAGCCTCAATGCCCAGACGTCTTCAAACTGTTTTGAAAAGAAAAGGAGATGCTACACCATGGTAAACATGCCCCGTCCCAACTATTTTGAGACCTGTAGCAGAAATCTAAATTGAAATGAGCTCATTTTGTGCATAAAATTGTAAACTTTCTCAGTTTAAACATTTGCTATGTTATCTATGTTCTATTGTGAATAAAATATTGGCTCATGTGATTTGAAAGTCTTTTAGTTTTCATTTTATTAAAATTTAAAAAACGTCCCAACTTTTCCGGAATTCGGGTTGTAAATAAATTACTACTTTTATTTATCAATGATGAATTAAATTGAAATTCAAAATTAGAAGTGACTGAAAAGACATTTATAAAAGATTTCTATTTCAAAAGCACTGTTTTCAAAAGCGATAAGAAATATTTCTGGAGAATCAAATCAGTGTATTGATGACTTAATCAAGTAATCAGATTTGCCATCACACAGTCAGAAATAAAATATACTTTCAAATATTTTAAAAAGAGAAAATTGCTATTTTATTATTATTTTTTAAACAATATTACTGTACTTTTGATCACGAAAAATACAAGACTTTTGTAACACTTTACAATAAGATTCCATTTGTAAATATTAATTAAATCAATGAATACAAAAAATACTTCTAAATAATTTATTAATCTTAGTTCATATTAATTTAACATTTACTAATACATTATTAAAATCAAAAGTTGTATCTATTAGTGTTATTTAATGGACCTGAGCCAACATTAACTAAGAATGAACAGCTGTATGTTTATTAATTAGCATTGGCAAAGATGAATAAAAACTGTAACAATGTATTGCTCATTATTATTTAATGCATTAAATATAGTTAACAAATGGAACCTTATTGTAAACTGTTACAGAGACTTCATTGATTTAAAAATAAATTCAATTAATATAGCTAAATGTTAAATAAATATCATTACACATGCATGCAATACATGTTTAATGAAATGTTAATTGCTCCTTAATGGACTAGAAATTAGTAATTAGAATGCACCAAAGCATGCAATATGATAAGGCTCCTTGTGAAGTTAAATATGCATACTTGTTTTGTGGAATCAGCAGTGTTGTTGTACATTCTTATTCTGGATGATCAATTTGGCTAAACTGTAAAGCTAGAGACACGGATGTGATCAGTTTGAATCGTCATGCCAGGTTTGCTTTCAGTGTGACCGGAAGACAGTGAGAGAGTGTGTGGCCCCTAAATCCACTTTCCCACATGGAGATAATTAGCCACCTTATCAGCATAGGACACCAGAAGACCCCCACTGGAGTGTCAGGTCAGGGAGTCCAAGCAGCTGGGGATTGGGGGAAGATAAGATGAGAAAACGACAGAGAGAGAGAGAGAGAGAGAGAGAGAGAGAGTGAAGGAGGGAAGAAGCCTTGTAAGCCTGAGACTGAGACTGAGACAGCTTCTCTGGCCTATCAGGTCCACCAGGACCCATCAGCCCTCATTAGCATAAATTCAAATGACAAATGTGGCCGACGCTGGCAGAGACTAATTAATTCACAAAGGGGGGAATCGCTGGCATTAAACATCAAATCTTCTACTGCCAGAGGACTGAACAAGTGTTAAAGCTCTAGAGCGAGACTTTGCTTCTCCTTTTTTTGTTCCGTTTTCTCCCATAATACATTTCAGCGTGGTTTTCTGAGAAGGAGAGACTGAGGGGAAAAACAACAGAGAACGAGAGACTGTAAAAGCCAAAGTCTATATATGCGGGTAAGGATCTCGAGAGCTGACATGACTGTTGGCATGTACATTGTGGCACTCATGTGCTGTCATATAGCTGATAAATGTAGTGTGATGACTGAACTGTGCTCAAAACGCACATGACATCTTCACACAATCTTTACTTTCTTACCCTGTCCTTCTGTGTGCATTTATCTACAGCATATGCGAACCTCGCTGCCCTCACAGTGAAAGGATAAGGGCACCCCCTTGTGTTTACCATGCTGAATGCAGACATATAATACACAAATAAACAAACCATAATGGCAAGATATTTCTGTTATATTTGAAAGACAAGAGTTCACAATATTTTGAGTATTAAATGATGCCTGACATACTTGGAAAGGTCAAATGTGCACAAGCAGTAGGCATGAATTAAAAATGTTTACATAAAGGTTTTTATTATTTTTATTTTTAAGGATTATCTGATATAGATAATACATATTAACATGTATACCTAACATGTTAAGAAAAAACAGTCAAATTTTTACATTTCAAGTCTGGATACCAAGACCTTATAGGTGGTTTTTTTTGTTTTTTGTCCCAGAAATGCAGAAGAAAAAAGTTGCAGAAGTTTTCTGTTGTAGAAGTGGGCTTCCAAAATCTATGGGTGTTACATGAAGGATACAAAATCCCAAAATATATTAGATATTTATTGTGAAATTATTTCTTGATTGTAGCATTAAAAAACCTTTATTACATATTAAAACACCAACTCATTTATGTATTTATCATTTATCATGTATGGTTTAATTTTATTACTAATTAATAATACTTATTTATATTATGCATTATATTAGCTTTATTCTTTTATGTTAGAACCTCTCTCTGTGTATATACACATACATATGTACTGGACTGTATTTAAGCAAAATTACTTATTCACAATTTAGTGAATAAGTAATTCACTTTAGTTTTTTTCTTAAGTATAATTTGAAAATAGATTAATTTGCTTTCATGAAAGTTTTGTACTATGTATCAAACAGTGTAAATTAAACTGCCAAGATAAATTTACAGTTGTAGAAGAATACAAATTGTATTAATCTACAAATGTTTTCTTTTATACATTTTGTTTTAGTGCTCATAAAGAGCTTAACTGACAGCAACATCTGGATCAGATCAAATCCAGGTGTTCATGGAAAGACAGCGATTAGCTTGTGCTCACGCTCCCGTTGTGCATTTGAGCGCGAGAGCAAGCGAGATGTATAGAAACTGAACCAGGTGCACTACTTATTCTAAGTCTCATAAAATTCCCCATAATTTCCTAACTGCTGCACAAGAGCTTTGAGTACTTTGAAGTCATTCCATGAAAAGAATTATAACATACCCTTTCCATCCCATTATGTAGGTTTACCACAATAACATATCATAATTTGGTAATAAATACTTCAGTATGTATAACACGCACACTGAATGACAATCCTGGGTGCTAAAGAATGGCAGTGACCCACTAATATGCCGGAACAACACCTGCGAAATATATTGTCCTGAGCGAGGAAGGACAACTGTGATGGACAGTTAAGCCAATTTAAAAGCCTTCACCATACTTGACTTTAAAGGAAGCTTTGAAACAGCACCACAACTATTATGGTCCCAAAGCTTTTTATTTTCATATGAAACCATTACAGTTTCCACATCAAGTATATATGTTACACCCAGTGTTTAATGGTCATAGAATACGCTTTCGTCAGGCCCATCTTTTATTTTTTATGATATTCCATAGTCTAATGGGCACATATATAGATCTTGCCATGAATATTGTCTATATGTTTGCTTCCATGGCAATACTTAGTAGTCTGGCTGGCAAGCTTTTGTATGGTGAATTATCATCAGTTGTTCAGGTAAATTTGCAAATCCCTTTTAATGCTTATACTGGAAAATGATCAAACATGAATTAATCAATGCAACAAATTTACTAAAAACTTCAGAAACTGTACAAATCTTAAGATTTGTGTTTGGCCTATTTAACCAGATAAACGCTGACTTCCCCAGGTAAGAAAATAAATAAAAATACACTTCAATATTGGACTTAAAGTGCTCTATTTGTACGCACTAATTTTGTACTTAACATACTAAAAATTATGCTTTAGTACTTTTTAAGATAAACTTAAGATCAACTAAGTATCCTCAACTATTTTGGGACACCATGAATATGAACAAAAATGCACTTTTAACATACTATCTCTTTATTTAAAAAATGTATTTAGTCACCACTTGAGTGTACTTTTGTATGAAAGATGTGTTCAAGTGGTTGTACTCTTTTCCTCACCAACTGCCTCATCAGTGGTTGTCAATTGGTGGGTGACTACAAACAAACAAACAAAATGTGTCCAATAAAACTAGATATTTTATTAAACAAATTCTGCATTGTTAGATTGCCACTTAATAATGCAAAAAATTGTGTCCTGAAGTAAAACCATTTGGTAACCGAGCTATAGCACTCATGTATCTATTATTATGCACCACAATTTGCAGCAAACGTAATGATAGTTTTTTTTCTAAAGGAATCTATCATCAATAGTAATAATGAGGTAAAAAAAAAAGTACCTAAATTGGTAAATCCGCTTTGTCTTCCCTACAGACTGTAACCCTGTGTGCTTCCTCACCCCGATCCCTCAAGGTTTCTATTGTGGAGTGTTCCACCGCCCTTTGTTTTGAAGATGAGCCCTTGGCTGTCTGAGTGGCAGGGCAGCGAAAGAAGGAAGGAAGAAATGGTTTCATGGCTGAACTGACGGCTTGAATTAACGTGTCTGAAATGTGCATCATCTGCTAACACTTGGACATGGTGTTGCTGTGGCTCTGGGTAAAGCCTCGACTGCCGCCTGCTCTCGCATTACCCATGATCCTGTACCTGGAAGCGCCAGGCCCTGTCACTTTGATGGACATCTGCCTGGGCCTTCCAGGTTTCTGTGAGCCAAAGACATGAGCCATTCTGACAGAATGTAGGGTGTCATGCGCCCATCTGGCAAAGATCTGAAACAAAGCGCCAGTCCTACTGCAGCATCTACCAGTGTAATTAATGAAACAGTCGAATCAGACTGCAGACATTTATAGTAGCTGCATTGATATTCTGTTTTATTAACAGATTTTTTAAGTAATATTCATAACAAGGGTTGGGCGATATTGCCAATATTTGGCTAATATGCAATATATGTGTGGCGAGGTGGGCGTGGTAAGGCGGAAAGCTGCAGTGGGAGAAAGAATGTGGGGACGAGGGGTAATAAGGAGCTCAAATGATTAATGATTAACACCTGTTTGTAATTCCAGTGATTGGGAAGAGAGGAGTTATAAGCACCCAGCAGACCGGGGAAAGGGAAAGATAGCTGGAACGTTGGGAGAGCCAGAGCTGAGCCGAGTCGAGAGTGTTTGTGTGTATATATGTGTGAAGGCAGAGAGCCGAGCCGAAGTTTACTTTTGTTTATCCTGTTTTATTGGATTAATAAAGAGCCTTTTTCGCTACGCCTGACTTCCTTGTCCATTGTCTATCGAACTGTTCTACAATATGGTATATATATAGGCCTTCTCTACATTTGGATTCAAAAAGATATATTTCATTATATACACACACACACACACACACATATATAATATATATATATATATATATTATTATTATTATTATTTCTGTAACATCCTGCCCAATTTTGTCCAATAAACCAATGTTTATATTAATGGCAATGAAAACAGATATAGTTAAACTAGGCTATGCTATCCATTATGTGCAAAGAAGGGGCTAATAATCACATTACATTCTAAGATTGTAACATTACAATTTTAAAACAAAAATAAAGCTTTTTAAGGCTGAAGTTCAATTCACTAAACTAAAAATTAAAGTAAATAAACAAGTGCACAGCTTAATTGCATTTTATTTTTCATTACCCCATTACAGCCATCTGCTATCACTAAATACACTTACTTGTAGGTTTAAAATTCTTCATTTTACACAATTATTGTGCTCCATCTGTTTGGCGTGCATGCGCGCTGCGGTGCTCCTTCACTGAAGTCAGTCACGTTTAGTGGAGAATCGCATGTAAAAAGCTACGGACATCAAAATGGAAATATTTCCATGACTTTCTAACATTCACAGATGGAGAATACCTGTGATACTTGTGAAATTTAAGTTTAGCACTGAGGAAAACAGCACACCTCAAACGCATTAAACAGCACACGTAGCCTATCAAAGCCGCTTTAAACTAAATGTGTTAACTATCTTACCAATTATTTTAGAGCCCTTAATATAAAGCATCTCATGTTAAAAAAATAATAAATAAATTGATTATGCATTTATCCCACAACAGCTCACTCTATGTCCTCTGCTATTATTCAGATGAGCTTGTATCAAACTACTGCATATGGGTTACTATTAGTATATTAATAACTGAGTTTTTAAAAAGGATATTCAGTTTACTATCAGCAAATAATAATTTCATGTTTCTTGCAAATTAAGAATTTTTTTTTATGTCATTTAGTTTATTTTATTCAATTTACTTGCAACCCAGTATTGCCTCATACCATATCGCCTATTAAAAACATACCGATATATTGTTCTAGGGCTGAAACGATTAGTCGACATTATCAACAACGTAGACAAAAAAAAAAAGGTTCACAATTATTTTTGTTGTCGAGTAGTCATTTTATCTCATTTGACTCAATGTCTTGCAATAACGCGGTTTGACCAGTGTAGCGCTGTAGTGCAATACTGTAATTCAGCCCTCCGGGATGCGCTTCAGAGCAAACGCTGAACCTAAGTAAGGCTGCTGAATGGCGTTTGGATGATTATGTAAATATATGCTGCACGTTTTTCATCTCAATATCGAAATAAACGCAACAAAAACTGACCATGGTGTGAAAGCAGCAGTCTAAAACGCATCTGATTACAGCAATGTGGATGTTTGAGGCGCTTTCAGTTAGTCACAACTTGTCAACCTAGTTAATGATAAAATCTTTTTATTGTATTTGTATAAATTTTTGTAAATTAATTGTATAATAATTGTAATTTCATAATATGATTTTCAAAAGCTGAATAACCTTTATTTATTTGTTACGTGTAACCCAATATTTTAACTAATTGCAAAAGCTGAATAATCAAAGTCTACTGATTAATCAGTGAAATAATCGACAATTAGTCGATTAATCGTACTGATAATCATTATATTAATCGATTAACAAAACAATCGTTTGTTGCAGCCCTATATCGTACAAACTCGAAATACCGCCCAACCCAATCATAACACGAGGGGTGTTAATTTGCTCCTTTTTGCACTCTACTGGACATACAGTTGGAGGGCCATATGGGTGGGTTGAGGACAAAATTTCCAGTTAGAAAACAAAATGGAAGGGGCAACTCTGCTGGACTGTCCAGATTTAGATATGAATTAGGGATGCAACGATATTACAATTCTATATTTTGAAAACAATAAAAACACTAAGAACAGTATAGTTTTAAATGCTACAATTGAATTTAGCACCATATAAAATAACATGAACTGTTATGACAAAGCATTATAGAATTTTCAGCAATTTTTACTCCAGCCTTCATTCTAATATGCTGATTTGGTCCTGAAGAAACATATCTTATTATCAATGTTGAAAAAAGTTGTGCTGCTTTTGTACAGAAAGTTCAAACAGCATTTACTGAAAATGGAAATCTTTTATAACAAGTCTTTACTGTCTATTCTCTAAGAGCATCATGCCCATTTGGCCTTTTTGAATCATAACCATTTATCTTCCACATTCTGCACAATGAATGTTCTCGAAGGGCCCTCATCTGCTGAGGCCTTAGTGTAGTGGCAGCGACCCGTTCATCAGCCAGCGGACCACACGTCTACACACCGGCCCCTTTACTGCTTCTTCCATTTGAGTAATGGAAACTGCAGCCCAATGACAGAGGAAGTGAATCTGGGCCTGTGATCCACAATAACTACCATCAGCCTCTTCCAAATACATATAAGAGCAGCAATGAAAACACTCCAGCCTGCAACCCTTCGATAAATGGGAGGAAATCCTGTACATGTCGAGCGTATTAGAGGCGTACTTGAGGTTTCTGTTAAATTTGGATCGCTCCGAGCCAGAGAAATGCGATGCTATTTATTAGAGATGACCAAAGCCATATGGAAGCGATCATCGGCCTCATGCACAGAGGCAATTTGAAAGAAAAACGGCAGTGCTAATGAGGGTCGTACTGATGGTTTTATGTTCTGAATCCCACTGTGCTTGCTCCGTTACCGTATAAATGCCGACTATAATTACGATTGCTTGTATACAACAGAGTGCATCATGCTTTTGTGAAACACACAATAGACTGCATTTCTGTTAGTCTTTACTCACATTTTAGGCATAACAAATAGCAGGTGTACGCTCAGGTGAAAGCACATTGTTCTTGTGCAGTTGGCCAGCTGCTAATACTTAGCACTTACAAGCTTTTCATCCCAGTACCATTTCCACTGACTACTAGTGTGAGAATAAAGACTGTATTATCGTTCAGATATTTGTATTTAGCATAAAGACAAATCATCTCCTCACCTCTGTCTGCTTTGTCTTGTTTTCTAGACACTTTTTAAACAAAGTTTCACCAAGTTAGTATTGCAGTGATGATGTAACGACATTATACTACCTGTAATCCAACGGGTCTCGTCTTTAGACCTGTCAAATTTAGCCGAAAATACCTGTGGCCACGCTGTTAGCTAGAGATACGCCGTTATATTTACCATAGCCAATCAGAGAGCAATAAAGCATCGTTATTTATTGGCATGGCCTATCCTGTTCCACGCATCTTACTGAAAGTGGATTTGAGGGGGTTTGTTTCCTGTTTATCTGCCTGCACCCTGCTGCTATCGGTCAGGTTCAGGAGACGCCTCCATGGTGAACTTGCCATCTTTTTTTCTGCCCATTATATCACGGTATTAATCATTAGCTCTTTGCCCCCTATCAGCTGGCTGCACAGGAATGGATGACACATTGAATTACTCCAAAGACATGGTCTGTGTTATGCAGCTGAGGTGCTGTTAAGGAGAGTGTATGACACGCTAGTCTATCCATTAAGAGCATATTTTTAGGGAAATTCTCAAAAATCTGAAATGTCGACTGAACGCTTGTTCTCACTTTCTGTGTATTTCCTGTCATAGTTCACAGATCTGTTTTAATGAGCAGAATGGGAAGAAGAACAGGTTTAAAGAGAGAGAGAACGAGAAATGAAAACTTTCAGGTTTGTGATCAAGCTCTGGAAGATCTCATATTTGCATGCATGGTTTCTCTGCTGGGCTTTCTGGTCTTCCCTCTCGTGCCCTCTCTCACCCCTGCTTCTCAAGAGAGATGCCAGACTAGTAACTCATTATTTTTACTAGTGAAATGTGTCCGCTCAGGAGAAGACAGTGTCTGGCAGCAGAGGTTGAGCCACAGCCCCATCGTGATTATGTCCAGAGAACATTTGGGCCCTGAACACCTTCACATCATATTATTTACCCACCCAGTGTCTGACATATGGACTACTTATATCATTTTCTTTTTTTCCAAAGTTTTGTTTAATGCACACCATAAACCATAAAACTATTAACTATAAATTAACTATAAATTACCCCTAGTGAATATAGATGTCCAAAAGAGATTCTCCACAGTAGTCTAAAAGGCATAGTTCATGCAAAAATGAGAATTCTGAAAATTACACTCTAAAGCCCCAGATGCTGGGTTCAGCTTGTTGGGTCATTGTATTGGGTTGTTTTTAATATTTTTGCATAGGTGCTGGGTCATTTTAATGCTAGGTTATTTTTTTCTACCTAACCACTGGGTTGACCCTGTCTCCGATGAAACTTTTCAACAACGCAGCTGCTAAAGGCATGAGCTTTTTAAGATCACAGGAGAGAGCATTTCTTAGCGCTGTCGCTGCCTATTTGGTGTACTCTTTTGGTGAATTAAAGGTTTGTATACATTTTATTTCATTTATAAAGTCTTTAATGTGGTGTAAATTATATTATTTTACGCAATGCAACATTAGGGCGAGATGCAGGCAGGCAGCTGCGTCAGCAGTGGCTGTTTCATGCTGGAAACCCCTTTGCCTAGCATAACATAAATTGATTTTATTTGTTATAATACTGAGTATAATTTAATTTGATGTTAAAATATGTTCTCAGTACTGTTTGATTTTTTGCAGGTTTCAGAGTCTCAGGTTTTGCAGGTTTCAGAGTCTCAGCTACGAGTGAATCTTTAGGCCGTGGTCTAAAGTTTGCAGTTCCCTTCACCAGCACAAGAATTAGCACTATTTCTGTAAAAATGTATTACAGAGAACAGCTAAATACACTTAAATTAAAATGCTACTTGTAAATGTGCCTTTTTAATTTCTAAAACGCTTGTTAAACGAGTTTAAATGTTTGTAATATTGTAAACTATGCTGTATTCACCCAAATAATTGCAATTTGTCCTGTATTTTGTCCATGGGTGTTCTTGCTTAATAATAAATGTTCATCTTTTGATTATTGCTGTTGCCTAAAGTAATTCTGTGTGTGATTTTTAATTTTCAACTCATTTTAAGCCAGCAATATTATAATTTTTAAACACTAGATGAATTAAATTAAACAACCTAGCATGGTGGGTAAAACGTTAAAATAACCCAGCATGTGTTCTGTTCAAAATGTACTCAGTGCTTGGTTCACAAATAACCCAAGTTGGGTGTTATCCAACCCAGCATTTATTAGTGTAGTTTTTTTTCCGTTAAAGTTCAACATTGACTTAAAAATGTTATTAAAATAATATTATTAATAATCATCATCATCATCATCATCCCAAACCTGTCATTGTCATTAATTACTCACCCTCATATCATTCCAAACCCATAATACCTTTAAGAACACAAATTAAGATATTTCTTATGAAATCTAAGAGCTTTCGTAACCTCCATAGGGAGCAAGGCAACTACCACGTTCAAGGCCTAGAAAACTAGTAAGGAAATCGTTAAAATAGTCCATATGACATCAGTGGATCAACCCCAACCGTAATGTCAATAAGCTATGATAATACTTCTTGTCTGCAAAGAAAACAAATATAACTACTTTCACATTCATTCAACGCTTTGTTCTCCACGTGTCAGTCTTTGACATGCATTCCCAAGACTACTACGATGCATGCATGCGGTGTTGCTGACGCAGGAGCCAGTGTTCTGACGTAGAATGCCCATCTCTCCCTTAGTTCATTGTCTATATATTCTGGTTCAAATAAGTAAGGCTGGGCAAAAAATTGCAAGTCATCCTCTCTGATGAAATCTTCAGACGTTAAGATGTTTATGAAGACTTCTCGTAGCTTTATAAAATTAAGGTTAAACCACTGATGTCACTGTGACGAGTGGGGCGGGGCCGAGAGACGTGGGAACAGAGCGAGGCCGGTGGAGTGATTGGAAATGAGTGACACCTGCTCGACCCACCGGTCTCGAGTCCCACGGAGGAGATGGAAGGTGTAACGATAACAACTCCATGATCATCGGGAAGAAGGAGGCGGGAACCGGCAGACAATCAAATATAAACTTTAATGACAAAATAAAGATAAAACAGCGCGTCAGCCCCTCATGGACGACTGACTCGCACAAATAAAAACCAAACACAAACTAAAACCCAGGCCTGGTCCTCTCTCGTCCTTCACTGTCGTCGCTCCAGTTTTATATCCTTCCATCTCCTCCGTGGGACTCGAGACCGGTGGGTCGAGCAGGTGTCGCTCATCTCCAATCACTCCACCGGCCTCGCTCTGTTCCCACGTCTCTCGGCCCCGCCCCACTCGTCACATACCCCCATCGCCCCTCGCAGGCTGGGGGGTACCCTCGAGACTGCGCTCTACTCCCCCCCCCCCTCCCTCCGAGGGGGACCGCTCACGGGGACCTTCGGGAACCTGGGGGTAGGACAGACGAGGCGAGAGAAAAGGAGATGGAAGGAGGAGCGACAGAGACGAGAGAGGGGAGAGAGGAGAAAAAAAAAAGTTTTAAAAATTCTGGTTCCCAGACGCACTGCTGCTCAGCCCTCTACCAGCTGGATGATCTCCTCCGCGGTGCCACTGGACGGACGCCCGGTGGACGGCGACGGCTCCTCCGGTTTTGGGCAGCCGGCAGGATACCCCCGTTCCCTGCTCCTCCTGAAACCGTCAAGGATGGCAGCAGGCCCCAGCCCCCTGGCGAATGGCGCCGACTCCTCCGCTCCCTCACGGACGCCAGCCGCCCCTCCACATCTCGGGCGGCCGGCAGCGAGCTCTCCCGTCCCCGGCAACTCACTCCAGCCCACAGCCTCGAGCGTCCATGGCGGCACACCTCCTCGCCTGCTCGATGGCACCGCGGATTCACCACAGCGGCGAGGAATCTTCAGCAGCGCGTCCCTCCTTCTCCCGGGCTTCGGCATCACTGTAACGATAACAACTCCATGATCATCGGGAAGAAGGAGGCGGGAACCGGCAGACAATCAAATATAAACTTTAATGACAAAATAAAGATAAAACAGCGCGTCAGCCCCTCACGGACGACTGACGCGCACAAATAAAAACCAAACACAAACTAAAACCCAGGCCTGGTCCTCTCTCTTCCTTCACTGTCGTCGCTCCAGTTTTATATCCTTCTGTGATGAGTGGGGCGGGGCCGAGAGACGTGGGAACAGAGCGAGGCCGGTGGAGTGATTGGAGATGAGCGACACCTGCTTGACCCACCGGTCTCGAGTCCCATGGAGGAGATGGAAGGATATAAAACTGGAGCGCTCTGTTCCCACACTGTTTTGTGTTTATTTTGATCATTAAAATATCATTTGATTGTCCGCCAGTTCCCGCCTCCTTCTTCCCGATGATTATGAAGGTTTAATTCGTTACAGTCACACAGACTATTTTAACAATGTCCTTACTACCTTGCTGGGCCTTGAACGTGGTAGTTGAAGTGCTGTCTATGGAGGGTCAAAAAGCTCTCGGATTTCATTAAAAATATCTTAATTTGTGTTCTAAAAATGAATGAAGGTCTTTTTTGGAACGACGTGAGAGTGAGTACTTAAGACAGAATTTTCATGTTAGGGTGAACTAATCTTTTAATAATAATACCACCATGTCTACATCAGATATTTCCATCATCATTTTCCATCACAAAAGCTAGAGGCTACACTGGAAGCAACAGAGTAACTGTTGAAAATTATTTGTCCTGTATGTCAGTATGTAATCAATGAAGCATCAGTTTACAGTTGGGGATTAGTCGTGATAAGTTAAAATAAAATGACTTCAGTGATATACATAAATAGTAAATGCTCCTGTTGCTGACAGGTTCCTTGATTAGAGTGTATCTCATATATAATCTATAAAATTCATAATGAACATAATATTCCCATAAAAGCATACTACAGTCATGGCTAATAGTTGTTGCAGTGACATAAATTTTGTGTTTTGTAAATTGGCTGCTTAAGCTCTTACAGTGTTCATTCAAATTGTTTCTAGATTATTGTGTAGAGTGATCAGATGCATTTTAAATAATTGCTAAAAACTTCATTTGCCAAAAAAATGAACTTTTCACACACACACACACAAAAAAGCATTAACTGGCCAATCATATCAGCAGCACATGTGAAGTAGGGATGGACTGGGAGGTAAAAACGGCCCTGGATTTTCTCCCAAACAGGCCCACACAACTACAAGCAGTATCACAATATTACAGCAATCCTATCGCATCTATGGCAAATAACTTCACAAAACCCATGGTGACCCTGCTGACAAAAACAACAGAGACCACCACAGAAATTCAAATGATTTCCACTACAAATACCATTACAAACCATCAACTTTTAACCATTAAAACCATTAAATAATGGGTTCCTGAAGTGTGTTTTGGGACATATTACATTATGATTTAGTGGCTTCAACAAAAGCCACCAACCGAAGGCGACCAATTACCAGTGGAGACCAACAGGCACCATTACAGTTTCCAATAAAATTTTAATTATAACCAGTATAACTAAAAATTTCAGCAGGGGATTAGTGTGGCGTCCCTTTTATTGGCTGTCAATGTCACTTAATCTGACACTTTTTCTTTGATAATGAACCATCCAGGCCAATGGAAAGGCGTTCTGGACTTCTCCAGAACATCCAGATTGCCAGTGTGATTCTATGTGAAAGTGTGAATGAGTGCTAGTCAGGTAAAATTACTATCATACTAATTAGATTATAAGAGCAGACTGATTGCTATAAAATGAGGGAAGAAGTGCTTCCAATCATTGTGTTCTTGTTAGCAATGGTTACTTCCAAAGAAACACGTGCAGCTTTCATCACTATGCATCAAAATGGCCTCACATGCAAGGAAATTGCTACAAAGAATATTGCACCTGAAAGAACCATTTACCAGATCATCATGAACTTCAAGGAGAGAGGTTCAAGTGCCAGGACCATCTCCTCCTGAGGAGCCAGCTACAGATTTGTGTCTCCAGCAGTGCAGTGCTTGCTCAGGAATGGCAGCAGGTTGGTGTGAGAGCATCTGTACGCACAGTGAGGCCAAGACTTTTGGACAGCGGCCTGGTGTCAAGAAGGGCAGCAAAGAAGCCACTTCTCTCTGAGAAAAACGTCAAGGACAGACTGAAATTCTGCAGGAAGTACAAGGATTGGACAGCTAAAGACTGGTGCAAAAGTTATTTTCTCTGATGAAGCTCCCATCCGACTGTTTGGGATATATGGAAAATTGATTGTTCGGAGAAGAAAAGGTGAACGCTACCATGTGTCCATCCATATGTGGGGTTGCTTTTCAACCAAGAGCGTGGGCTCTCTCATAATTCTGCCCCAAAACACTATCATGAATAAAGAATGGTACCAAAATGTCCAGCAAGAGCCCCCATTTCAGTTTTATTGGGACTTCAAAGATAACTCCTGATCACTGAAATAATTACAGCCATGTATGGGACAAAACCATGGTAACATTAATACTATAGTAGTATTACAAATATTAAAAGTACTAAAACAATTAAATAAGGAAAAGATACAGTGATTTTGGAGTGTTACTCTCATTGTAGGTATATTTTTGCAGTTGTAGTAGTTATGAAAGAAAATGTAAACATAATAAATAGTTCCCGGACTCTGCCTGAAACTCAGTGTCACCGGTTCCAGAGACTTTACAAAATAAATATTGTGGTAACTCAATGGAAATAAAACGGAAAATTGTCATTTAGACTCCACAGGGCACTGACCAAAGGCTTTTTTTTTCTCCATGTGATGTCCCAATTTCAGAGCGTTTCCTCATCTTGAGAATAAAATGAGCCATTTGGGCTGCTATGGAGCCAGACTGTACCAGACTCAAAGCCAATATTGTACTTCTCTCCTCTTTTTTTTCTTTTAAGTAATCTTCTAAAGAGAAAAGAGCAAAAACATACTTAAATTAGTAACTTCTAACATTCCCCTGTGGTTTCCAAATGTACAGATCCATCCACAATAAAGCAAAGATTTAATCAGACAGCGAAGAGGGGGAAAAAAAGGTTTTGTACTCCAGAAACAAGATGACGTGATGTCTGATGGCGACAGTAGAAATGGTATCTTGAAAGAAAAATCTCCCCTTATGGAAATCATGTCAGAAAAATCCACAAAATGAAATTGTGGGCAGCTTAAACAAACCATATTTCCCCTTTTCCCTTTGTTCTTCACTCCAAGAGAGAATGACTGTTTAATCCTCTAGTCTCATTGTTCAGCTGTGTCTGGGTGGTTGGTTGAGGGAAATTACTTTTTCACAGTGATGGTATAGAGTGTGATTTGCCAGAGAATGTTTCCGAACTTATTGCTTCTGAATTTATTGTTCATAATAAGGCTTGTCTATTTTCATGCCATTTCACTTTCAGTTAAAATCGTCCCATCAATAAATACACTATAAATTGTAAGACAACACTGATAAATCTGTTCATAAAAGAGGTTTAGAGGGATCAGTTTGATCCGGTAAGAAGCCAAAACTTGGAAGGTCCTTGAGTTTCAGTTCACTGGGTGGTTAAATGGTACTGTTGTGGTCCAAATACATCAATGCCCCTTACCATTTCAATCAAATCACTAGTGTAAAGCATTACATTAGAGACTAATGAAAAGCAAACCATTTCCCATTCCAGGCATTCAAAAACAATATATTTAACCAATTCAGAGCTGAAACAATTTCCAGTAAAGCTGCTTAAATTAATATTTCATCCAAAAAATTGCATTGTTTACTCACCTGTATGACTATGTGGAACGTAAAATAAGATAAATTTGAGATTTTTTTGGTCATCGTTCTTTAAAATATCTTCTTGTGATCTGCAGAAGAAATAATGTCATACAAGTTTGGAAAGACATGAGGGTGTATAAAGGATTTAACAATAATGTGGACTGAAAAACACTTTACAAACAAAACTGAACAAAAGAACAGACGTGATCTGTAGCAAATAGAAATGTCCTAATAAATTGCAGAGGCCTGTTGTTAAGAGATCTACACTGAGAAGAACAAATGGAAGTGCAGCAGCATGAAGGAGGATCCCTTGTACCCTTTTCATGACATGTTCACACTCCTAACTTCTGGAGCGCAGCTAAAGAGAATCCAGGCTAAAACCACCAGACTGGAAGTTTCTTGTCACAAACTGTCAGACTACTCAAGTCTGTTTGACAGAAATCCTTGCGTCACCCAATACCCGACTTTCCAAATCTGATGCCTGATCCCAAAGCTCTGTTCAACCACATCAACAGTTTATGCCTCCCTCACTATAGTCACACAAGAGAAGGAAAACAATTCCATTCCAGGATAGCCAGACTACTGCAGTGACTATGTCTGGCATTGCTCGCTATATAGGTGTCCTGCAGGTTGCGGCTGGAAACTGGGCTTATTGGGCATACTTTCCTTGCATATCCATATGACAGCTCAGTATCTCAATATTAGTGAAGGCAAGTTGAATTTACCAGCTTCCCATTTCATTCACCAAAAGCAACATTTCAAAATCCTCCCTGTCCCAGCTTTCATCTTGACTTTGGAAATAGAAATTGCATTGAGTGGTCTGTTTTTCTCAGTGAATTATTCTGGATAGCTCAGTTCTGACACAACAAACCAATATTCCAAATGGTGCCCAAATCCCATTAAGTTGTCCTTTGACACAATGCCACATAGACTACTGGGTAACAGTCCTGAGCACTTTTAAGGGAGGCCTTTATATTTAGGTTGCATAAAGTCCAACTAACCCATATTATAAAAATAAATAAACTATCCAACGACTCCAGTTCAGAGAATTCTGTATGCTTTTGACTTATTGCTGTTAGACCTACTATAGGTGTGCAACCTATGTGAGTTCTGGCAGGCACTCACCACACCATAGAGCATAAACGTCAAAATTCAGACAAAATACAATCCTGGGCTTCTTTAATCTCCCCACAACAACTCACAAATAGGCTACACTTGTAGTTTCTGACTTTGTCAGACGGTCTTTCAATATATTAAAATACAAAACTTATCTGGGAAAGTTCTCTTACGAGAGTTCTCTCGTACTGCGTCTAAGCTAAGACGCTACGGAAAAAGTCTCTTTTCACGAAATACTGAAGCAAAAAATTTTCCTTAATTTTGAATTTTTGTAAAGCGCATTTGCAGCAGTACACAGCCATAGGCAAGACGGCTCGCTCGCTCATTGGCTGCTCTGCGGCAAGTGCACAGCCTATCGAGCGCAGGCTGATGCAATATTTCAGACCAATAAGGGCGCTTCGCGCCCTTCATGCCACTTCCCGCCGAAACGGGTGTGGCCCAACCCTATAAAAGGAGCTCGAAAAGGCTGACTCACCTGATTTTTCATCTCTTCAGCGAAGCTCACGCATCGCTGGATCACGGAGGAAGCAAGCGCCGTCTGAGAAGCATCTCAGCGGGACGAGCCATTCTGAAGCTGCTGGCCTTCGCCGCCTTCTACTGCCGTTCCTGCTGCGCTGTCCGGCACACATATCCTTTCAATTCTGTTATATCCAGCTGTTCTTTATGCGTGTGTGTGTGTGTTCGCCCTGTGACACACACTTGTAAAAGAGCTTGCGTCTTTTTTAAGATGCCTTCCTGCGGCTCGTCAGAGCCCCACTCAGCGAGGGAGACCGGTACGTCATCTGTGTCTCCTGCCTGGGTGAAGATCATGCAGCGCTCGCGCTCGCTGACGGCGGATGCCCTCACTGCGAGCTGTTGCCATGGTGACTTTGAGGACTCGCTTGGACTTTTCTCTGAGCCTGCATTCTCCGCTGCGCTGAGGCGCCGCACTCTGCTAGCTTCGGGCAGTGAGGGTGGGGCGAGCTCCGAGGATCTCGCGCCTTCTGCTCAGAAGCCCAGCAAACGAGCTGACATCGAGAAGGAGCCGAGGCGAGTGCTCACGCTGACCGCGACGAGTCTCGGCATCGAGTGGTCTGCACCAGCGCCCCCCCTCGTTCCCGGCTGGATGGTAGTTTCCTTTCGGATGAGCGTACTTCTCAAAGCCCGCCTCATTTCTTCCTGAGCTTCACGAAGAGGTGGCAAAGGCTTGGAACGCTCCATATTCAGCGCGAACTCGTTCGTCTGTCTCACTAGCATTCTCCACACTGGATGATGCTAAAAACAGGAACTACCAGTCACTTCCACCGGTGGAACAGGCGATAGCGACGCACCTTTGTCCGCCCTCTGCTGGACGGCGGACGAAAGCGGTGTTGCCATCTAGAGCCTGCTGCATGACGTCACCTCTGCTCGCGCGAATCTTCTGCTGCTGAGCAGGCTGCGTCTTCCGAGTTCCGCTGTGGCCGAGCTCTCACCCAAGCGCGCCGCTGATTCAGTTCCAGGAATTGTGACTGTCTCAGCGTTTTCTGCAACGCGCAAGCCTGCAAAGTTGCCCGCTTGCCTGCACACAAAAGCCGTTATCACAACAGCTTCAGCAACGCAGCTCGAGACCCCCGTTCTCGCTCTACCGGCCGTCGCCCCGCGCCCGTGGGGACCGCGGCAGAGGATTACGGTGAGGCCGGGAGCCCCGAAGTCATCCTAGGAAAGCGCCGGTGTACGAGTCGCCGCGGCCGAACTCTCACCTAAGCGCGCCGCTGTTTCAGTTCCAGGGATTGTGACCGTTTCAGCGTCTTTTGCAATGCGCAAGCCTGTACGGTTGCCCGCTTGCCTGCACACAAAAACCGTTATCACGGCTACCCAGTTATTTCCCGAAAGAGGTGTAATTTCTGGTGTCCCGGCCATGGCCGATGGTGCTATAAATGTAGTGACGATGCCCACTGCTCAGTGCCCATCTCCACATATAAGCACAGCCCTTCACACAGGGCTCGTGCCCATAAAAGCGACTCAAGTCGATCGCGCACTGCATAGTAAACGTGCCCACTCCTCAGTGCCCACAATCACTATGTCACACGCGTCATGTGGTTTCTGTAAAATCGAAACCCATGCACGTTCGTCCGGCCAAGGCCGATGGTGCTATAAATGTAGTGATGATGCCCACTGCTCAGTGCCCATCTCCACATATAAGCACAGCCCTTCACACAGGGCTCGCGCCCATAAAAGCGACTCAAGTCGTATGCGCGCACTGCATAGTAAACGTGCCCACTCCTCAGTGCCCACAATCACTATGTCACACGCGTCATGTGGTTTCTGTAAAAACGAAACCCGTGCACGTTGGTCCGGCCACGGCCGATGGTGCTATAAATGTAGTGACGATGCCCACTCCTCAGTGCCCATCTCCACATGTAAGCACAGCCCTGCACACAGGGCTCGCGCCTATAAGATCGACTCAGATCGGTCACGCGCTCCACATAGTAAACGTGCCCACTCCTCAGTGCCTACAAACACTATGTCACACACGGCGCGTGGTTTTCTGTAAAAACTAAACCTGTGCACGTACGCTCTGCCCAGGCAGACAGCGAGTCGAAAGCAGTAAATGTGCACACTTGCAGCCCACAGTTACTTGCAGACATCACAAATCCCACGGGACCCGCTCAGCCCTCCCTCAATCGGTTAAGCGCCGGGACGGGGTCGAGGAGGAGCGATCTGCCCGCTGTGATCAGCGCACTCCCCGCCTCAAATGCCACAGGCGTAACGCCCATGTTACAGCACATCGAAGCGCCGCCGTTGCTCAGTCAACAGAGCGCGCTTCGCATCCAGCCCTTAGCCATTCATGCAGATGCATGTTCAGCGCTTCCAGGGGTTTCGGATTGGGTGCTAGGCATTATAAGGAGAGGCTACTCGCTACAGTTTTTTCGACGCCCTCCGCGCTTTTTAGCGCGCGTCGAAACCACGGTCAAAACAGAAGTAGCACGCATACTTCGGGCCGAAATATCAAAACTGTTGAGCAGAGGGGCTGTAGAGCCTGTGTCTCAAGCTCAAAGCGAGGGGGGGCTGTACAGCAGATACTTTCTAGTGCCCAAGAGAGACGGGGGTCTCAGGCCCATACTGGATCTAAGATAGCTGAGCAAGGCATTGGTGAAACGCAGTTTCAGAATGCTTACGACCAGGAAGCTCCTCGCGCATATTCGCCGAGGGGACTGGTTCATGTCAATAGATCTGAAGGACGCGTATTTTCAAATACAGATGGCGTCAAGTCACAGGCGATATTTGAGATTCGCCTTCGAGGGCCAGGCATACCAGTTTGCAGTCCTGCCGTGTCTGGTTGACTGCGTCTCAAGGTCAATCAGGGCTGCGTTACAGCCCTGAAACCCTGGACAGCAAACGACTGGTACCAATCAGGTGTAAGCCTGGGGACTTCCTCGAAAGTGAAGATGGTGTCGACGGACGCCTCCACTTCGGTATGGAGAGCGCTGCTCGAGGGCAGACCGTCCTTTGGCCTGTGGTCAGAACGGGAAAGGCTCCAACATATCAACTGTCTGGAAATGCTGGCAGTGGAGAACGCGCTGACGCGCTTTTGTCCCCGAATCAAGGGACACCACGTCTTAGTCCGTTCGGACGACATGTCTGCGGTGTCCTACAGAAATCGCCAGGGCGGTCTCGGGTCCCGAAACCTGTGCAGGTTGGCAGAACGCCTCCTGGTTTGGGCTCAGCGCAACTTGCGCTCGCTGAGGGCAGTTCATGTGCCTGGGCTACAGAATCTGGGTCCAGATTCCCTCAACACGCCGTTTCGGGCTCAGGTTATTGCCCTGTCTGCCCTGTCGGTGTCAGGAGAGGATGGAGACTCGAGTCTTCTTTGCCCTGTTAGGGTTTTAAGAGCTTATGTGTCTCGCTCCGCTGTCTTTCGACAGACTGAGCAGCTGTTTGTCTCGTTCAGTGGACGTTCCAAGGGAATGGCTGTCTCGAGACAGACTCTATGCAGATGGATAGTTGACGCCATAGCGTTGGCTTACGCTTCCAGCACACTCCACAAGGAGCGTCGCCTCGTCGTGGGCGTGGTCTACTGGGATCTCTTTGCAGGATATATGTATGGCGGCAGGTTGGGCCTCGCCGTTTGCATTTATCAGGTTCTATAACCTGGAGGTTCCCGCCTTGCAAGCAAGGCTGCTGTCGGTATAGCCGAATCAGGGCCCTGATGGGAATTCTGAGTTGGTGAGCATTATGCGCTGCCGACTGTTATATGGGCAGTATTGCGTAAGACCCGCATTTCCACATTGGTCAGGCCTTGCCTCGACTGTGTGATGTTATATTGCCGCATCTACGGGTGCTGCTAGATATGGGACGGAGGGCTCCCCCCCTCTCCTGTCCTGGACTCTCTGTGAGTCCCTCGGGTGACTGTGCACTGTAAATCCTGGGCGTTGCTTCAGGTTTATTGGTGTGTGATCCCTGCGCGCACGGCGTTTTACATGGGGTTCCCGTAGCGTCTTAGCTAAGACGCAGTACGAGAGAACTCTCGTAAGAGAATGTACTCGGTTACTAACATAACCTCGGTTCTCTCTAGAAGAGGGAACGAGTACTGCATTCTCTGCCGTACGTACGATTCACTATGGTTCGCTTCGGCGATGAAATAAATCAGGTGAGTCAGCCTTTTCGAGCTCCTTTCATAGGGTTGGGCCACACCCGTTTCGGCGGGAAGCCTGCGCTCGATAGGCTGTGCACTTGCCGCAGAGCAGCCAATGAGCGAGCGAGCCGTCTCGCCTATGGCTGTGTACTGCTGCAAATGCGCTTTACAAAAATTCACAATTAAGGATTATTTTTTGCTTCAGTATTTCGTGAAAAGAGACTTTTTCCGTAGCGACTTTTTCCGTAGTGAATTTTCATTTCATGCAGACTTTAAAATGACAAACAGAACACCTTACGGTCTCGTTGACCTCAACCACATCGCAGATCTGAAAGACTGAAAGTATTTGTGTAGTACTTTGGAGGAAGAGGTCATCATATTGGTGTTGTTGCACCATCAACCATTAACCCACAAAACCTGCAGCAGCCAGGTCAGTTTAAGGCTCCATTACCATCCTTTCGCTCACGATAATCTGGTGGTGATTGGCACTTCCCTATTCCCCCCTCAACTCAGTCCTTCCCACACGTGTCATCTTGGCTCGCCGGAGGGCAGATAGGGGCTGTCAATTAGCAGATAATGTAGGGAGCAGCTGAATGTCAAACAACGCTTCCCCGGTGGCGACCGCGCATCAAATGTCCGTCTGGCTGCCTGCGGGATACAATGTCTTGTTACTGAAGTGGGGTTAGAGGGAAAAACAGCCAGCGGGAGGGGAGAAAAGTTGACGAAATCTGGCACGTTAGTTACAGGCTCTCGATCACATTCACTAATGCAAGATGACATTATAGTTCAATTGTACGTAGGTCCATGAAGAGATGTCTAGAAACAATGCAACATTTGTTTGGTCTTTCCTTTCCATTTTTACGGTTTCAGTTCAGTTGTCAACTTTATGGTCAATAATACTTTTCATTGTTTTCTAGGTCCAGGAATCAACATATGACTCACGCAAAAAGCCTGCTGTGGCTATTCCATACAAAATCAATAACCACACTGAAATATTACAGCAAATCCCCACCATCTTTGATGTAAACCACGCGGAATATCCACAGTATGAGAATTCAAGCCAAAAGGACAAAATCCATTTCTAAGTCAGTCATGTAAGCTTACCAAAATCTAATCAAGCTTGTTTGCGAACAGAGCCTGTTCCGTTTTTCTCATGGAAACTCCATCATTTCATTGGAGCCCTATCACCTTTAAAAATAACAGTAACCACCTCTTGTAGGTCAAGTCAGACAAATACTCCCCTGGATATAATTAGCCATCTGTCAGCAGCCATCAATTCACCCTGACTGAAAGCCGTGTCAAACAGTACTTAGGAATTTCAACCAGATCTGTGACTGCCAAACGTATGTATTTCAAAAGACACAGTGCCAGAACAAAACTTGGCCCAAAAAATATTTCAAGAGATTTGTAAGGAAATTAATGTCACATCCAATCCATCATGACTAGCCTAAGGGGAAAAGGCTTGTGGTTAGTGATATGTGAGAAAAAGTCAAGTTTTTAAAACGAAGGAAGTGCCAACTTCTTTGGGGAATTTTAAAAAGGAGGGACTTTTGCCAAATATCACTGACTTTAGTTTGATGCTCCTCTACTTCAGCTCTGTATTTCCAATGTGACTGGAAACGTGCTGGTATAACAGGGTCAATGTCTCCATCTTGTGGTTGTACTACTTTTGCTCAGAGGGGTATAAACACCAATAGAATAGTGAAATTCTCTCTTGACACATTGCACAACTACAATTTAAATAATATCAACAAACACAGAAAGAGAAGAATAACACAAAGACTCAATGTATACAGAATTGAAAGTGAGTATATTGTTAAACAGGTGCCTGGGCATTACAACAGTTGTTATCAAGGCATTGTGAGGTATTAGTTTGTTTACTCTCCAAGATGCACTAAATATAGTGTTAGCTCTGCTCATTTTGCCTGGATTCAAGGGATCCCTGAGCAGAAACATAGTGCACATATACTGTACATGCTCACTTCAACTGTAGATTCAGAATACATATATTACATCGCTGTCCATCACATTCACACAAACACATTCTACTCTCCAATTCATGATGTGAAAATGACATGTCAGCATTATGAAAATTACATTAAAAAAGTCAAGCAGCATATTTGTAGTTTGGCAACTTAAATGAGTGACTTGATGTTAGCCATTCTCACAGCTCCACCATCATCTCATTTTATACATCATTTAATTTCATACATTCACAAAATATGTTTTGGAGGCCCTTTGAATTATGTCAGATTAAACTAGGGCAGTTAATTATTGAGAGGGAAAAACAACATTTGGCTTTCACGACTACCTACGGTCACCCACGTTGACTTATGTGCTTCAATTTAAAAATTACTAATACAAATTAATCAAAGTCATTGTGCAGTTTGCAAAGAAGCACACAGCAAAGAGAACTACTAGTACGGAGGCAGTGTTATGAAACTAAACCAAACAAAAATCATTGTTCAACATCTTTCAGTAAAGGCTAGTCAGTTTTCCGGACTAATATTACTGCCGCTGAAAGATCATGATTTTTTGTTTGTACTGTAGATAACGCACTTCGATCACACACACACAACACTGTGAGCCTACAGAATAATAGAATAACACTGCATCCATGCTGTGCTACATCAATATCTCATGCAGATACTGCCATAGAGAACAAGTCAACAATTGGCTACTAATTTATCTTGTCTCCCATTTCTTTTTCAACACATCGCTTTCTCTTCAAAGACAATTCATCTGAAACAGATCAGATTACGTTAAGAGGTGACTGGAAGATTATGTCTGCTACAATGTGTCTTACGAGGGATTTTTTTTTTTTTATCTCTAGACATACCAAATCTTTACCTGTGGAAACCTTTGTATGATGATACTCTTTATGAAAGGTGCAGTGTGTAATTTCCACATTATTAGTGACCAAAATGGAATTTAAAAAATAATACTGAGCCAAAATAAGAAGTTTCTCCAAACATTTGATCCTGGAATGTGGAGTCCAAAACCATTTTATATTATTATTTATTTATTTTTTTTTTACCCAAACGAGTTATAGTAAGCACACGGAGTTAAAATAAAAAAAATAATAATAATAATTAAAAAAAAAATAATAATAATAATAATTAAAAATGGTACAATAGTACCTAAAATTAAAATGAAAACGAAAGCAAAAGAAAAAAAAAATCATATAAAACTAATTCAAAACATGAACTATATTAATACTAATATTATTATAATGTATTATCATAATATATTATTAATTAACTTTGTCACAATCTAAATTGCAACAATACATGATCTTTTTATTTTTTTTCTCTCAAAAATGCATCAGTAAAGTCTGTGTGATTGAGTTGACCAATGAAACGGGCCGTGGTGCTGGATTTGCACTTAACTGGTTATGTATTTATTTATTTATTTATTTTAGTCCTTTAGATATCTCTACACATTATTGTTGAAAATTACAAACAGCACCTTTAAAACATGACAATGTCTACTATTCTTCTTGATGCTTTGATGGATATTATGCAGCATTTTTTCATTATTTTAATCCTTGATCACAAATAATATTATCAAATTGTATACTGTATATCATTAGCACGCTGTATTGCTCAGTGTTTTCATATATTGAGGTCTGCAATGACATGTTGTTGCATAGTAGTCCTTTTCATCACTACTAGCAGGCACTTCTCGAGTTGGAGGCTCGAAGTGCCAGGCTGGCTAAGGACTTCACCAAGCAGGTGGAGGCTCTGTGGCAGGCTCCGGCACTAGCGATGTAGTTGGAGGCTAACCGGTGTAGACGCTTGCTCCCAAAAGTGTTATAATGGCCAGGCATGACCTGGTCAATCTCCTCTTTATCGACCATCTTAACCAGCCTTTCGCAGCTACGAATGTAGTCGCTTATCCGGCTGTATGGAAGCCAATCAATCATGGATCCATCATAGACCACGTCTCCACTGAACAGCATTTTGTTCTCCTTGTCATGGAGACAAATGCTGCCTCTGGAATGGCCCGGCATGTGGAGAACAGTAAGCTGTCGGTCTCCAAGGTTGATAACGTCGCCTGGAGAAGGAGGAAAGGAAGGAAATGTGGGAAATGGATATTGTCACTGCATTGCAGCACTGACACAGCAGAAGCTGCATCGACTGATGAACAAGACCAGGATTTGTGAGGTATATTATGCAGAGGTAAGGGTTCATTTATAATTAGTACAGCTGAGATATCCTGGTTCAAGAACAAAAATATTGACGTAAAAGGTTTTAATCATACTTTCAAAAGCAAATATGTGTGTTTGCTGGATATAAGCTGACAATGATTACATCTGTCCAGGCTATGCCTTTAAACATCCACAAAAATGTACAAGAAGGGTTAAAGGCACAGTAATAATTCAGAGTACACACACCTTTTCCACAATAGATTTCCATGACTTTTACAGTCAATTACTGGATAAGAATCCAGATATAATAATTTATTTTGACTGCATTCACAAAGACTACTTTCTTACTGATTAAATGTTTTCAGCTAAGCATCCATTTTTAACTCTATTTAAATTTAACTATATATACTTAAAAAAAAAAATTATAGCCTGAATGCACTGTAAGTCGCTTTGGATAAAAGCGTCTGCTAAATGCATAAATTTAATTTAATTTTTAATTTAAACATGTACAATACAACACAATACACACTATAGACATTCTGTGTGTCACCTTAACATCTGGAGATGCACTGACATGAAAAAAAGGCCTAATGTATGATGTAATCTTATTCTGCTGAGTTTCTGCCAATGGTCCACTATAATGGTGTTTTTACCATCAAGGAAATGAAGCCATATTAGACAGTGGGCTTGCTTTTCACTAACCACTGACATGCCTCTGGTGAGTCAATCATGATCTGATTTGTTTCGATCTTTTTCAAGAGCTCTTCAAATATATTATGCAAGGCTGTCCAGAATGAAGTCATGCAATTCAGTATGCATCGGTATTCTGGAGTAATTTATGCAATAGTGTTTCAATAGTGTACACACACACACACATACTTAGTGTTGTATGCATTAAAATGATATTATAGTCATGCAAACAGTATAATAGCCCACCTTCTTGTAATATATGTGTTGGTGTGACCGCCTTGACTCTGTACTGTCTTGCTCGCCATCCAGGCGATGGATCCTCCACGATCTCGCGGTCAGATAACCATGTCACTGTCTCAAAGTTGTCCCCGTTAGCCAGAGCATCCACCTCCGCCTTGTGCACGCCCACCTGTTGAAACTGATGCAGCCCACCCGAATGATCAAAATGCACATGCGTGCCAATGGCTAAAAGCGGGTTCTTGCGCTTTGAATCGTCCCCTAGCAGCCCTTTACTATTGATGTATTCGGGCAGACTCCGTAAACCCAGTCCGGTATCTATAACCACGTCCTGATGGGACCCGCGTATGAGCCAGATATTCGCCCTGTTCCCCGATTCATAAAACCGCTCCTGGATCCAAAACACGCCATTTTCCAGCGACTTATGCGCGTACCAGTCAGTCGCAGGCATCTCTAACACATTCAAGAGGTTATTATTGCATAAAAGATTAAATACATGGCTGTTAACCTAAAATTTTGGTTTCAAATCCTAGCTGCTGTAGTCGCTGACACCCTGTTCGGCAAGCGCAGCACGTCATCGAGAGTAACGACATGACGTGCTGGAGAGTCGAAATACTATTGGTCAATGCGGCAATAGGCACCACCCAAGTCATGCATATTAATCATCTAAAATCCTATTTAATTCTAATTGCATACAGGTAACGTTACTCATTATATTCGTTCAAAAGCCGTGACAGAACAAGGTAAGCAATTGCACCTTAAATAACTGTTGCTCCAATGCGTCCAGCTGCCTTAATGGTACAGTTTTAAAGAAATATTGGATGTTGCCATTATTTACTCACCCACGTAACGTAACTTACATGTTTTGAACGCAGTGGATCCTCATTTCCAAAAAATAATCCATACGAAATTATTTTGCGTCTTATGAAGCAACATAATAAAGTTGAGATTTTGAAGTAACGTTAATTGTCCAAAGATAATCTTCCTCCAGCGAAGTCTATTACCAAATCAAGATTCAAGATTTTTATTCGTCACATACAAAATTATATATAGCATAAATAACCAGCAGTGAAATGTGAGTCATCGCTAAATATCATTAGCAATGGCATTTAATTAATAAATGGCGCGTTTTAGGTTTAACGAAACGTGACGCCAAAAAAAAAAACACTGGTGCTCGCACGTCACGTGATTTACCACGACACAATGCGTTTACAACGCCACAAGTAATTATGTTCAAAAACAACTTCAATATTTTTATACTTTGGCCAGTTGATATTTTATCAGCAATTGGATCACACAGGAAATATAAGGAATATTTGACTGACCAAAATGGCTGGAAAAGGCAGAGGAATAGCAGCATTCACTTTCAACATCGAGGCCCTGGGTCTCTCCAGAGGGTCCATGCCAGAAACCCAGAGAGGGCCAACTCCACTCTTCCCAGTGAGTTGTCTTCTTCCTAGCCTATGCACCACATCATCTGGGATATAATTCTGCGCTCCTTTTCAGCAAATTGAATATAAACCAGTGCCGTTGAAAGCTGGAGAGGATGAAGATTATATGAGAGCTTTGAAACAAGAGATGAGAGGACGAATGAAAGATCTCCCATTTAACATAAAACCCCATGCAGGAAAGGGAGGTAAGTAGTAGCCTTTATTTAATTTTGGTAACACATAATACCTATTGCTTCATACTTGGGGTGTTAGTATTTCTGAGATAATCATATTGTAAAAGTGGATGACTATGAGTGAGAGCACTGACTGGGCAATGTTGTGTTTTAACAGTGGCCTGAAGACATTAAATCTATTTAACGAAGTTTAAGTGAAATAGTTTAACTGATTAGGGAAAGTATAATCTTGAAAATAGTTGTGACTTTTTGTTATTTGATTGTTTTATTATTTTTTACAATGTTACATATAGTTGGTTGAGTGTACAATCCTATTGTACACTCAACCAACTGTATTTATTAGTGCTGCTGTTCATAATGTACATAAAACCCTACATGCTGCTGTTCATAATGTGTATATATTATTATCCTACATTGCATTCTTATTTATATTCTGTACATACTCTGCTTAATACTGTATATAGCAACTCCACTGTACATTCTGTAAATCATAGCTTCACTTACTCTGCACTACTATGTATATAAAACACTATATTCTTGCACTTCTGGTTAGATGCTAACTGCATTTCATTAGCTCTGTACTTGTACTCTGCATAATGACACTAAAGTTGAACCTAATCTAATCTAAAATAAAATACGAAAAGTCAGATTTAGAAGTGATCTTTTTTTTTTTTTTTTTTTTTTTTAAGTGTTTGCCAATGTGCTCACCAGTATAATTCACAGATGTGGAGAGGTATAAGGAGAAATACACAAGAGAAATTAAAAGAATTGAAGATGATAACTGGACACCAGGTAATACAGGAATAACTTGTGATTTATTATTTAAATTGGCTAATTTCAGACAAATGATAAACTTCCTTTTGTAGATTGGAACCGTCTTCCAAAGGAGCTGAAGCCACAAAAGAAGATTATTAAAAAGAAAAGAGGTCATTTCAAAAATTCAGAAACCCATCACTAAACAAACAGCATTTTTGAAAAACCTGTAAATGATTTAAATATTTACAGATACTACGAAAAATACAAAGATCTCAAGTAAGGACAAGGTGGAAGTGTTGAATAAACTTGATGTACGTTCATGTTGTAGGTCATCACATACTAATCTTAATAAATTAACTGCATTTATACATATTTTTGGATTGTGCTGTTGTCTCATTTGCGCTTGTTTTTCAGGAACTTGAAAAGAAGGGAGATGTAAAATCAGATGAGGAGGATGAAGCAGAGGGAGGGAAGAAGGAAGATGAGGAAGGAGGGGAAGAAGAAGAAATTGAAGGAGAATATGATGACGAGATTGAAGAGGTAAAAGGTTTTTAAGATTTAACCATTCTTCCTCAAATGCATCTGTCACATGTTGTACGTGAAAATTTAACAGAAATGTATATTTTTAATTGAAACTTTAATCTAACTATAACACTTAAAGGGGTCATCGGATGCGACATGCACTTTTACAAGATGCTTGAACTGAAATGTGTGTTTGCATTGTGTGTACACATTCACCCTATAATGCTCAAAATCTAACCAGCGTGTTTTTGTTTTTTGTTTTTTTTTAATCTTGTTAAATTAGGGGTGCACAATATATATCGGCCAATAATTGATGTGCATCTGGTCAGTAGCCAGGTCTCTAATCAGCGGTAAATTCCATCATGTGCGTGATTTACAGAGTAGCCTTTACTACACAGAGCCATTGTTAACTTGACAGTGGCGTTTCAGCAGACTGGACTAGCATCTTACCTTGGACCCGCCCTGAGTGAGCTTTCATCAGTCCGCCATATATACGGGGGTGCACATAAGTGGTCCGCATGCGCGACCAAAATAAAAAATGCGTTATATAAATATGTTCTGACAGCGCATTTGCGTACCGACATGGCTGACAGCTGTTAATAAACAATTACCATTTTAGATCACAAACTGTACTATGTAAGTTTTATTTTCAACCTGAAAGCATAAATCTAGGCTATGCCATGCCGTTTTCAAAGCACAATGCAAAACTGTGACATTCATCCACTGAGCTCTTTAATCAGCAGCAGCGCTAAATCCGGATGTGCGGATACTTACTTGCCGGCAACCTGCCAAAATAAAAGCCTGCTGATTTTAAGTTTAAATCAGCAAATCAAAGCGACTTAAAATGGGGCAATACATAAAGCGATTCTTCTTAAAGAAGCAAACAAAGAAAGTAGTAGTAGTAAATATAAGCATTTTATTTTTAAATTTACTATAAAATGAATGTATTTATTTAATACTAGGACTGCCTTTTATTTTTAATATTATCACACAATTTAGTTTATTTACTATTATTTTATTTAAAAAAATAAAATAAAGTGCAATAATATAACTATTAATTCATTTTTTATATAGTTATATTTAATGGTTCACGCTATATGCAGTGTGAGGACCAAACCAAATCTACAGGTTCTCTTATGAGAACCAGGCTGAAAAAAATCTATATATATATACATTTACTCCCGACATCAGAGCCGCTGAAGCTGCAGTGGATTACATTTGTTTCTGAAGCGAATGCACCCCCGATCTACCTAGATTTGTCTATGTTTGTGTGTAAGGTTTTTTTTATTTTTAATGCATCTTTGCAAATCACTTTTCCTAATAATGTGCGAATTAGGGAGTTTTATGATGACTGCAGCTAAAGTAAACCATCTCTCTGAGAGTGGCGGGGTCAGCAGAGCTCATTTGCATTTAAAGTGGAATGCAATAAAACGGCGTACAGTAGACTGAGCTGTTTATGACTTTATAAATGGTGTTGTTTTACACTACTACTGAGAAATTTTATCCAAACTGTGTTACAGACTTTTCATTAAGACCCTAAAGAATCATATCAGCTTGTGGAAAATGGGCATCCAAGGACCCCTTTAAATAGTGAATGTTTAAAACTAAATGTCTGTGCAAAGCTAAAAGCAACTGATTTGACAGCACAGAGTATTTTAGTACATGACAGTCATGTTTGAATAATCAATAACATATGTACTTAGAATTCATGAGCACTTAAAGCGCTCAATGCATGATAATTTTATTTCTCCCCATAGGAAAATGACTACATAGCAAGCTACTTTGAAGATGGCGATGATTACGGGGGAGGAAGCGATGACAACATGGATGAAGCCACTTACTAGCAAAAAAATACCCTCAATTTAAAAAAAAAACATTAAATCATAGCGTGCAGAAGAATTATGTATCAATAGGTATGTACTATATAAAGGCACTAGATTTATCAGGTATAAAAATAAGATTCAGATTAATTATATAGATTATTTTCTATTATGGTATAATTTAAGATAAATGATTATAATTCAAAGCTTAAAAATGAGGAGATTCTGATACTAAAATATAATTCCTTTATTTTCAACCTGCAACTACAGGATGAAGGCACATACTGTTCAAATGTCATTAGTGTACTCCATGTTTCATAGAAATGCTTACATCTCTGCTACTTCAATGGAATCTAACATGTCTGAGAATCTTTTACAAATCATCCCTGTACTCTTGCTAGAAGAAAAAAAACAGGAATCCATTATGGTTCCATTAAGTTTTTTTTCTTTTTCACAAGCAAAGTAAAAAAAAAAAAAATTTGTATACCATTAGTTGCAATACTGAATCTGGATTCTACATTTTCTAAAATAAATTACCATGTTTATTTCCCTGACAACCAGACAGTGGCAGCAAATATCCTACACAACATATCAGCTGTTTGCCATTGATGCAAACTACGAACTTAATAGAGGAACAGAGATACACTGGCTCATGAGGGACACACACAAAACAAAACCAGCAATCAACTGCAAAATGCATCAAGGACAATTGCTGACAGGACTGGAATCATTTCATGATTACTCGATTCTCTCACGCATTTCAGTTAATTTAACTTAAAATGTGGTTCCGCTTATACTGTCAATTAATGTCTCCAAATCAATTCCTGGTGATTTAAGTGCTCCTTTAGGTTTCCTCTTCATGCTTAACAAAATGTTGCGGTTTAGGAGCAGGCTGTAGGTGAGAGGCAGCACTGGTCCGTGCTAACCCATGAGGCTCAGCAGCAGCTGCCTGTGTTGGTCCGGGCCTGATAGAGTCAATGGTAGTATGGTGGCTAACATCTGCTTTCATCAAAACTTCATAGTATAACAGGTAAAAAACAGGTGTAACTATGCCCACGACCAACATGATGGCAACTGCGGTCCACCATCTCATTCCCCAGTCAGCACCATAGTATGGGTCTTTCTTTTGGGCTGGTCTACGCTCAGGATCTCCCAAAAGCGGATGCTCCAGCAAGGACACAACCTCGTTCAGGCCGCTCCTGGAAGGGTCAGATGACTTGACGAGAAGTTGAATGTCCTTGTCCTTCTCCTGCAGGAAGCACTCCACACTGTCCACAGATGAGGAAGAGGATGTGGAATCTAAGGAAGCTCCAGAAATCAGGATCTCTGAGATTCTACGAGTACAGCCTGGTGAGCTGCTTTTGTGGGGAGTGGTGTTGTGAGTTTCTGTGAATGAGCTGAACTTTCTCACAGGGATCCTTATGGAACGCAGTGCAAAAAAGTCCTGTTCAGTTAGAAGGTTGTTGGCCCGCTTTATGTCTGCAACCTGAGATAACAAGAATGAAAATCAGTACTATCTCTGACGACAACAACCTTACATATTTATATATATATTTGGGGGCAGGACTGCTTTGTTTTTACATGTCAGAGAACAACTAAGAAACATGGAGCAATGGGAAAATACAGAGTGAAGCAGAAGGCAACATAACTTGTGACGTTGATGTAGAATTCAGTTTGTGGTCGGCACAAACAAATGTAAGTCTAACAAACAAGGTGCAGACACAATGTAAATAATGTACAGTGTAGAGCTTTACTGATTACAATGGAACGTTGTGAGGTTCAGAATGAAGTAAAACCAGTGACAACCTTTCTGTGATTATTAGGGGAGAGCAATTTCTAGGCTATAAATACATTGATGTATTAATTCTAAAAACTGCAATGAACGACAGCGATAACCATTAATCCAAGATTGCCACTGTGTAACGTATACCACAGCATTAACTTTTGCTAACTAAGGGAAAATTAAGTACCGTATTTTTCGGACTATAAGTCGCACCTGAGTATAAGTAGTATCAGTCCAAAAATACGTCATGACGAGGACACAAGTCGCTATGCTATGGTAGACTACAGGAGCACTGAGCAGCATAGAGCGCCCTCTCACGGCTGTAGATGGTAATGTTTTCTCGTTCATGTCAAATTAATTTTGATAAATAAGTTGCACCTGACTATAAGTCGCAGGACCAGCCAAACTATGAAAAAAGTATGACTTATAGTCCGGAAAATATGTTAGGTATGTGGAATGGAGATGGAAATATTTTGCATATTTATAGATCCACCTCTCCTCTATGACGTAAAGTTACAATCATTGTCGCGGGGAATGCATTACAAGTAACGAGTATGATGCAAAACTATCAAAAATGAAATGTTAACACCAATATCTTTTATGTATTTAATCCCATTTTATTAACCACTGTCTTTGCTGCTGACCTTGTTTTTTTTATTTATATTGCTAAAGTGTGTTGAAACAACTTCTGCATTCTACAGTACAGACATGGATTTACTTTTCCTCAGGCCGAGGCTTATTCCTTGGACTTTATGGTGTGAAAGGGCTTTCACATTTGCTAAAAATTTAACTTTTTATATTAAAAACAAACAAGCAAGCTTAGCCCATATTCAAAAAGTAACGCAAAAGTCATAACTTTGATTATCGAAGACAAGTTTTAAGGGACAAAATTTGTGACTGCAGGGGGGATTTAAAGGGATAGTTCAACCAAACCTTCATTCATCTTCAGAACATAAATTTAGATTTTTTTTTTCATTTAGTCCAAGAATATGACCCTTCATAGACAGCAACGGTCCTACCACGGTCAAGGCACAGAAACGTAGTAAGGACATTGGTACAATAACCATTCATTCTCTTAACAAGGTTTCATTTGATTTCAAATAGTTTGTTTTAGGACCAGCCGGAATTTGTTAATTTTAATCATTATAGCTGTATAATCTCTTAATACTGAAGTTGCAAATTTCACTAATTCAAGATCATCTGCACTATGCAGAAATTGCCAAAACTCGATACATAAGTGTTTAGTCAGATCATTATTTTTCCAGGTATACATTGTTTGATGACGTAGAACTGACGTAAAACATACGTGCTTGCACCTTGTTTACATTCAGAGGAAACCAAAATATCATCATCTTACTCTCCAAAATGGTGCCAGGGTAACTCGGAGGAAAGTAATTGTTAAATAAAGTCGTTATTTTTGTTTTCTTTGTGCACAAAAAGTATTCTTGTAGCTTCCTAAAATTACAGTTGAACCACTGATGTCACATGGTTTATTATTTAACCGATGTCCTTACTATGGTTCTGTGCCTTGACTGTGGTAGGACCTTTGCTGTCTATGGAGGGTCAGAAAGCTCTTGGATTTTATAAATATCTTAATTTGTGTTCCTAAGATGAATCAGGGTCTTACAGGGTTGGAACGACATGAGGGTGAGCAATGACAAAATTTTCATTTTTGGAATAAACCTGTCCCTTTAAAATGAACATTTTAGATTGAATTAATAAATAAAAGTATTATTCTAGATTTCAAGTATAATGTTATACAACAATAAACTTTACATTCACATAAGATTTCATGGTCATGCCTGTTGCATTTCTATGAACATACTGAAACAGAAAAACAACAAGGGAACTCTGACTTACAGTACAGAAATATTGCAGAGAAATACTGATCAGCGTATCTCCCTCTTTTATGTCCCGTATCAAGTAGACAATATCGTCCTTGCGATCTGTAGATGTGCTCCTGTGATGCCTCTCCCTGCCTCTGGAACGCAGCTCAAAGGTCTCTCCATCCTCCTCGGAGAAGTCAGTCTCTGAGTTGTGTCCAAAAGCAGACATGTGACCACCTGTGGGTGGCTGCACTGTGGTTGCAAACTGGAAACCATTGTGCTGGTTCCTTCCAGTCATTTTTCACTGTAAAAAGAACAAAAGGCAGATGAATGAAGTTTTTGTTGGACATGCGTGTGCTTCACAAACTACTCTGTTTGGTGGTTGTGAGGTTAACGTTACTTGGAAATAGCTGAGGTTAGGAAAAATTGGATTAACACTGGTATCTTAGTTGGCATACTCTGCAGTGTACAACAGCTAGCACTGCTGATAAAACCAAATTCAACCTTGGCCGACGTTGACAGAAGCTATTTTAGGAATTTTTACTAGCTAATTTATGTTGAAACAGCAAAAAAAATTAACCAGTTTTTCCATGTGAACTGGATTTCTTACGTGGCCTGGCACTCGCAGGTAGCGCTGACTAGCAGCTACACATGTATTAGCATGTAAACATGACTTCAAAAGATTAACATACACGTTTTATCTTCAAGAAAACAATCAAGACATCTGACCTAACAGTTTTTAAGCACACGAAGCAAACGCGAAACAGCTAACTTATGAGTACTGAATAAAATCACTTAATAAGGTTTATAAAAAGGCTAAGTAGCTCAGTTAGCATTTTATTTTAGCCAGCGTTACGCAACACAACTTTAATATCTCATCTGAATAAAGAAACGAAATAGTATCTTGGAATGCAGAATAATGCCGCAATTCCTGTAAACATATCACTCTGTTATTAAACAATACTTAACACCCTGAAATCCTCTATAGTAAACAGGGTCAATGATCTCGTGCTAACGTTAATGATGCTAACCAAACTTTAGATCAACAAACGGTGATTTACTATCCATTTCGATTTCAGATAATAAACTAGCGCTCGATAATCCTCTGTTTACCATTTTGGTGCGGTTTACCTGAGAAACGAATGTGGTCCGCTGGCCTTAGTGATTATGGCATTCTCCAGTTTCCGCTATGTGCCTCATTACTTCAGCTGCTGGATTACTGGAGACAGACTGAGAAGCCACGTCAACACAGAGACAGCGTGAGCACGCACTGACATCATCGACATCGTTCTGCGTTTCCCTTACATCATCAACAACTTCGGGTACGTATAAACATGATGATTATTCTTAATCTTGGGTTATTCCTGTTATAAAGTGACTTTTATGTCCCAATGATTTATTTAATCATATTTTCTCTAAAATTAATCGCATATTTATAAGATTTGGCTTAAATTGTATATGTAGGTCTTCTTTAGGCCTATCACTTAAAAAGGGATAATAGAAATTAAAAATACTATTTTGTATTTGACATACCTTTTCATTGATATATGCATTAAATTGTATTATGTCCTCATTGCAAAGTAGTCAACTTCCACAAGAAATATAAACCATAAAATGATTTTTTAAAAATTGTTTTAATTATGTTACTAGGCTAAACTACCTCTAATCATACATATAAATCATTTGAAAATGTTTTTTTTTTTACAATGTTCTTCAATAACCGTGTCCCTGAAATCATTTTCCACCCTGTTAGTACATACTTTCACACCTTCCAAATACCGACTGCAATTTCATTGAGACCATTTTATATAAGTGACATAATTTATTTTTCCCACTGGAATTCATCTGTACAAACTGAGGTAAGCTTCAACTCTCACTCCTAACTTTTTTTTAGTTATTGAAATGTTATCCTGCTTGTCCCACTCTTAAAGTTCCACCCTGTTAGGCTACATTATGGAGAATGTTTGTCCTATCAAAAAAATATAAAAACAAATCTGACATAGTTATAAAACTTCTGTTTATCTGTAGAAGGTTAGCTAGCTAAATGTTGATCACTTAATGAGCTATGGCTAATTAAGCTCAAAATTTTCCACAGGGTGGAATGTGCTAACAGGGTGGAAATTCTAATAACGAACCTGTTAACACTGGTGTTCCACCCTGTTATATGCTCCTTTTCACCCTGTTAGACAAGTCATTTTAAATAATAATTTCATAGCAACATTAAATGTTTGGCATACTTTTGTCTTATTTTGTGAGGTGAGGAGCACTAACAGCATATATATGTTTTTAAGCAATTTTTGTATTATTATTTAGAACCCTATTTGCAAAAATTGGCACAAAAAGTACCCGTTCTTAATTATTAAGACATATTCTATTCATCAATAATTGTTTTGTCATTGTTTTTCAAAAAAAAAATAATTATAAGATGGCATAAGGGACATACTATCCAAGAAAAGCTTATTATTGTGTAACATTTACATTCTTAACATGTTGTGGTAACTATCTATCTATATGTCCCTAACAGGGTGGAATATGTTCATGGCCAGAGTCTGAACAATTTAGGTAGAATGCAAAAAACATAAAAATCATGTAACTTTTTTTCCAACATTTATGAAGCCAAAATGTTACCTTCCTTCTAGGGCATCAGTGAATGTTTGAATCTTTTTTAATAGTTAACAGTGCCTCAGTTGTCCTCAGTGTAAAAAAGATGGATCTTAAAATCATATGAGTCACTGCTGGAAAAGGTTCAAATATGCAAAAGATCCTGGAAAACTAAAGATTCCACAGGACGTGGAGGATTTTTCTGAGGAACAGAGCTCAGTTTAACTGTTCCAAACAAACAAGGGACTTATGAACAACCATCAGAAAAAATAAATAAATAAAAATAAAAATACAAATGTTGTGGATCATCCAGGCAACCACACACAGTATTAAGAAACAAAGGTTCCCATACTATTTTAATAATTTCTGTTTTTTTTCGTTTGTTTTTTTGTCTAGTGGACTACATCATTAATGTAAAATATCTTACTCAGGACAGTACTAAATAAAAAATAACGTGCATTTTGTATTATCTCTCTTATTTTGTTGAAATCATTCACATTTTCACAGATTCTTCAAGGGGTTTCCAAACTTTTGTATGGGGTTAGAATTGTTGCTTTATTCCAAATAAATAGATTATGATCCACAAATAAATGTAACAAGATTCACAAAAATATATCAAATTCACAAATAAATGTACAGAGTTTCACAAAAAAATATAAAACTCACAAATAAATAAAATGAGATTTGCAAATAAAAATATATATATTTACAAATGTGTTTAATGTCACAAACACAACTCTACCTGGTATTTATTTGTGAACCGCTGTCTGTGCATTTATAAATCACTGCACGCATTTGTGGATCGGTTCCTGTGCATTTGTGGATTTGAAACACTTCTAGCGTCGACGTACAGATAAATCCACAAATAAGTGGACTCCACCCACCGTTTACTCAAGCCAATCAAATAACGGCCACATTGAGCTGACCAATCGTAGCACGTTATCGCTTCAACCAATCACGTTTTGGCTTAAATCCAGGGGGGGGGGCGTCTTGCCTGATCGGCCATGTTGTGCGTACTTGTCTGTAACGTTACTTGTGGACTTGTGAAATGTCATCAGTCGCTGCCCAAGTACTGTTTCCCTTTTCAAAGTTCACATCTAGCCAAGTCCAGTTCAAATCCCCGGATGTGTTCTTGCTCCGCTCCTTTTACCGAGGATGCATGGAGAGGTGACTTGTGCGGACTTGATACGGGCCATAACCCAGAATTCAGCTCGAACCAGGTTAGCATCAATGGCGGAGGAGAAAACTCACAACTGTAAGTTATACATTTCGAAATACTATTGTTGTTTTATCACAAAATGTAACGTAGTTCTAAGAGTTTTGATGCCAGAATGTTGTTTAAACTTCAAAGCTACCGTCGAATTTTGAAAATTTGCTCAGACTATTTCGTTACGAGTTGAAAAGTAGCCTAACCCTCGGCAAGTCCTCCTAAAAAGTAGCTAGGCCCTGTAACATTTTGTAAAATATGGGGCTGCCTGTGTTGATTCTGTAGTGGATAAACATTTGATATATTTTGCTTTGGGTATATCTAATGGGCAATTGTTTTGCCTGAGGGAAAAGTTTCCTAACTAACGTTTGCCTAACGATACTTATATCAAATGCAAACCTTATTTTAGAGTGCTCTTGTCATTTTAACCAAATAGTTTGCTTGTCTTTATTTAAATTTTTTTTACAAATTCTTTTATAATTGTATTATTTTTCATCAACTTAAATTAAGCATTATTTTTTATCAAGGGACTGCTGAGGAAACTCGGGCCTTGATAGAGTGGCGGGCGGCCAACGAAAGGCTTTTCACCGGGAGGTGCAATTCCTCCAAAAGTTGATGGGAGTGAGTATTCATTTTGAGTGCTTGTATAATTCCCTGCATGTCTGAAGGTTTGGAGCTAGATTTGGACAGTCTTCATCCATAAAAATGAATACGTTATTGAAGTGGAATCATGTAAATCTTTATGGTTTTGTTTTGCCTATAGGCATTTTGTTCCACTTCTGGTTTGGCCATAACTGCCAAACAGGCAAAGAAAAAATTGAATAACCTAAAAGATAAATACAAGGTAATCTGCCTGTTTCTCTACTTTCTGTTACTGAAAGAGGCTTACCAAGATGTGTGTAAAGACTTTCCGGTCATATTTGAAACCTAACATAGATGCATTGGCCCTTACATTTTATTTTGTAAAATGTAGTTTACTCCGTTTACATTGTTTACTCTGAGACTGTAAAAAGAATAGTTCACCCCAAAATGAACATTCTGCCATTCACCTACAATTTTAAGTTGTTTCACACCTGTATACACTATTTATTTATTCTTTTTTTTTTTTTTTTGCTTTACACAAAGGAAGAATATTTGTAACCTAAGAGTTCTGGGGCACCACTGACATGTGTAATTTTTTGGTGCCTCAAACTGTTAGGTTACAAAAATTCTTAAGAATATCTTCCTCTGTGTAGAGCAAAAATAAAAAATGTCTAAAAGTGTGGAACAACGTGAGGTGAGAACATGACAGCATTTTGCTTTATTTCAGGAGCTTAGGGACCCACCCACAGGAAAAGGGGTAGAGGCCGGTAGTGTGACTGCTGCCACCTGGCAGTGGTACACTGCAATGGATGCTGCACTCCAGGGGCAGCACTCAGTTACTATGCCCGTAGTTGTTGCATCAAACCCACTGCCACTACAGGTGGCTCAGTCAGCACACCAGGTTCAGCCCCTTCTGTGGAAGCCAGGAGTAGCCAGCAGTCAAGAAAGAGGCGACGGGACAGCCAGGCTCTTCTTTAGTTTCTAAAAGAACAGGCAGAGAGGGAAGAGGAGAGGGAGAGAGAAGCATTGGCGAGAGAAGAGGAGAGAGAGAGGGCAGCAACAGCCAGAGCAGAGACATATGTCTCTTTTTGAAAAACTTAATAAATTCTAAATTAATGTTGTTTTTAATGATAAATGATTTTATATAGATTATTTGAATAAAAAAAAAATAAAAATGAATGTTTCAATTTCAACCCTGGCAAATCATTGTTATAGCAACAGTGTATTCTTTATATTTACAACAAAAACACAAATAATATAAAATAATGTAATATCCAATGTCTATAGTGGTATACAATTATTTACAATCATGCAGTTAAATCTCAAGAAGAACATACCAACATTAAGAAAACGTATAAATGTATCTATACCCATCTACTTGCACATTTATTCATACCTATCTTTCTAATTAATGTCATAGCTATTTCAACTGTTTATGTTGCTCTTTTAATGAACATGACAACATCTGGAAAGGTTTACTGTCTAGATGTAGTACTGTTCAGTTAGACACCCAGGCAGTTCCACGGGAGAAGAAAGCTGAGCAGCCAGACGTCCTCGGAGATGGTTCCCTGATAGGTCCCTCTCACCCACTGCTGCATTCTCACCATCCTCGCTGTCTTCTTGTCCTTGGCTTTCCTCCTCCTCCTCCAAGAGATCACCTCCCATCACACAGATGTTGTGGAGGATACAACAGGCACCAATCACCTTTGGGGCGAACAGTGGCCTGATCTCTAGGGCCCGCAAGAAAATTGCACGCCAGTGAGTTTTTAACATCCCAAAAGTGCGCTCGATGATGTTCCGTGCTTGTGCATAATGCCTGTTGTATCGGGCTTCAACTTGGCCTGTTAATCAAAAATCGTGTAGAAAATGTGTAGTGTATTGCAAATTCATAACAGTAAAAATTTGGTTTATCGTGTGTGTGTGTCTGTCTGTCTGACATAAAAAAAGTGTTCTTACTTGCGACAGGCTGGCGGTATGGGGTCATAATTGCAATAGGATGCTGCAAGCAAGGGTATCCCCCATCTCCCAAAAGATAGTATCCAGCTGGTGAATACAGAGCCTCCTGGTACATTGGTGATCTGCGCAGCACAAGGGCATCCTGTACAGAGCCTGGATTGCCAATATACACATCTATAAATATGCCTTTAGCATCACAGGTGCCCTGTAGAATGATGGAAGGGAAGATCTTTCTATTTATGTAGCATCTTTTTTGTGGCATTGCAGGAGGAACAATCCTGATGTGGCACCAGCAGCACAGCGGAATGCCTCATGGCCAGCAAGGTGAGCAAAGCCACCCCCCACCTCATCCATTTCCTCTGCTTTTGGAAAATGAATAATTTTGTGGAGGATGGTCATCATCTCCTCCACAACATTGTGAACAGTCCTACAAACTGTTGAAAGTGGCATGCTGAAGTCATCTGATGTGACCCTGTAGGATGCTCAACAGGCAAGCCAATAAACCGTAACAAGTACTTCAATTTCACGGCTCCATCCATGGGCTTTTTGACGGGGCAGCATCTGTACCAGCATGTTGATGCTGTTCCTGGAGAGCCTGAAAGCTGGCTTTAAATCCTCTCCAGAAAAAAACTTGACCAGGATTGGTACCTGGTCATTGATCTGTGAATACCTGCGAGTGGGACTTTGTTCCTGTTAAAATATATAGATAATATATTAAGAATGTTTTTACTTTTGTTGTATTATGTATTTGTTATATGTATTGCTTTTAAAAAGTTGTTACTATATGTACTGTCGTTGCATTGTATTTATTATATTTTTGGATTTAATATAAGCTATATACTCAGTTGTTTTAAGGATTTTGTCTAAAATTTACTAAAATCTGCCATAATTAAATCTCCCTCTAACATTTGCTCTTTTCGTGAAGTATTTCTTTATACTCTATTTCGGTTTCATTCATTTATTGATAAGCTCTAGCACAACATTCATCCCAGAGTCTAAAAGTTGTAGCCTATATGATTATTATAGATATTAAATTGTCCTGTTTGTGTTAATGCAGTAATATGATGTGCACCTAGCTATATAAAGATGATAAACTATCAACTTATTTGAGCACCACAAAGACAAATAAAAGGTGTGTGAAGTGTAAGCTAGTTAATTTAAATGTTATCAACTGTCAAACCTATTGTACTTGTCAGTTTATTTGGTATACTGAAAAATCTAATGTTGTCTCATTACATCCCTGCAATAGTTTACATAACTTTTTGTGAGATAGTACTTTGTAGTCTGTTGATAGGGTGCCTATATGATACATTATAATAAATTTTTATTATGACTTTTCATTTGGATATACCTAACTAAGTCCACATAAGTATATGGGCAGTTTATGAAGAAAGAATAATTAGAAAAACGTACAATGCTAGAGAGACATGCTAATATGGCACGTCTCTTCGCCATCCTCCGCTGCATCCTGGCTTTTCTTTGAAGGATTCGTCTCCTCCGTTCGGCAGCCTCCTCTTCAGCATCTTGATAAATGATAAATAGCAATTGCAATGGCAATCCTAAGCTGTTCCATTTTGATTTACACTTATTTACAATTGATTTACACTTTTCAACCGTATTATTTAAATTGTAGCTGAGTGGGTTTATTGCTAGATTGTTCTTAATGAAAAGAGGCAGTTGTTTCCACATATTTTATTTATTTTGAACGACGTAAATATAATCACAGTATTAATGTTACCTGAACCACATATTAATGTTTAATAGTTTTTAAAATAAAAAAGAGACAGTCGTTTAATATTATATTCAATTTCATTATAAATATAAAGTGAAAATAATCAGAGTAGGTAAATATTAGTTTTTTAATACTAATATATTTAATATATTGAAAATAAAAAAGAAGTTAATTCAAGTAAAACATGCATGCTGAGTGAAGCTATCAAGTACGCTGCCGTTCCATTTGTAGAATGACTGGACTCGCGTCCTCCCGTCCTCGAGAGTTCGTTCTTCTGAGTCCAACTTGGCATGTCCAAACTCGGAAGGACGGAAGTCCAGACTCTGCGAACTTGGTATTGAGAAATGCCCTGACTGTCTGTTGTTGGTCTCAAGTTCGGTGTCTATTCCCGCAGTTCCCCTGGCTGTAAGCCAAAACGTGATTGGTTGAAGCGATAACGTGCTACGATTGGTCAGCTCAATGTGGCCGTTATTTGATTGGCTTGAGTAAACGGTGGGTGGAGTCCACTTATTTGTGGATTTATCTGCACGTCGACGCTAGAAGTGTTTCAAATCCACAAATGCACAGGAACCGATCCACAAATGCGTGCAGTGATTTACAAATGCACAGACAGCGGTTCACAAATAAATACCAGGTAGAGTTGTGTTTGTGACATTAAACACATTTGTAAATATATTTTTTTTATTTGCAAATCTCATTTTATTTATTTGTGAGTTTTAAATTTTTTTGTGAAACTCTTTATATTCATTTGTGAATTTGATATATTTTTGTGAATCTCGTTACATTTATTTGTGGATCATAATCTATTTATTTGGAATAATGCAACAATTCTAACCCCATACTTTTGCATGCCACTGTAAGTTAACTGTGCATTGGTTTCAATGGGTCTACAATTTACTTTAGTTTACAATGCTTTTGGGAAACGCAGCTCTGATCAGTTTTCATCTCTTCCCCAGTAGCTTGCTGAGGGTCTTACCTGAAGGACTGATTTGCTACTGTCCAAAATCAGGTGGTTTGTCTTCGTCTGGCATCTCAGCTGAGATCTGTCCACTATGAGTGACCCTAGCAGTAGTTGTGAAGTACCAGTGGCGTAGCTCAACATCGCTGATGCACACAAGCCCTCACAGCATGTCAAGCTGCAAACCATGTGACCCTAACCTACCCTAACTTAACTCTTCAAAAGCAACCAAAGTCAACCAACCACTCAAAACACCCTAACATCAATGTAGCAACACACTTAAAACAGAAGAGTACTGCAAAGCAAAACACTAACATCTGATCAGAAACCTTTGTAAATGCATGCCAGGACACACGAAACTACGCAAAATCTCAACAACCATGTTGCAATGTGCTAACAGCTGCATACAACATCTGAAATCAGTGCACTGATAATCACCAAAAACTTCTAAACAACCACATAGCAATGTGCTAAAAACATACAAACTTAAACTCTATAACTATGTACAGTATTTACATACGTACTGTACCGTAGGTCCAGGGGCGTAGCCATCTTTTAAGGAGTGAAGGGGACAGAAATTACACACACACACACACACATAAATATATAAAACATTACGATATAACATTTCTGCAATCTATATAGCCTACCTAGTCAACAGTTTTTTAACAGTAAGATTTTTTATGTTTTGAAAGAAGTCTCTTCTGCTCACGAAGCCTGCCTTTATTTGATCAAAAGTACAGCAAAAGCAGCAATATTGTGAAATATTTTTACTATTTAAAATAACTTATTATTTTATTATATATTATATTATATATTAAAATATATTATATATATTTAAAATGCAATGTATTCCTGATCAAAGGTGTATTTCAGTGTCACATTAATCAGAAATCATTCTAATATGCTGATTATTAATATTTAAAACAGATGAGTAATTTTTTTCAGCATTCTTTGATGAATAGAAGGATCCACAGATCAGCATTTATGTGAAATAAAAAGTTTTTGAGTGATGATAAAGACATCATTTTACAAGAGATTTCTATTTCAGATAAATGCTGCTCTTTTGAACTTTCTATTCATCAAAGAAACCTGAAAAAATTATACGCAGCTGTTTTCAACATTATCATAATACAAGTTTTTTTTTTTTTTAGCAACAAATCAGAATATCAGAATTATTTCTGAAATGTTCTCTAATTTCTAGCTTTTAATTGGCTTAGAAATCTATAACTGCTGGACAATAACAAATAATAATGATTTGTTTATATACTACAAACACTTTTCATCACATAATAAGACAGAATATTTTATATACTGTAATAAATGCTATATCAATTAGCACTGTATTGTTCATACTTTATTTATCACCTGCTGGAGATTTTTTTGGACTTGAAAAAATCTAAACAGAAAACAACTGTTTTCATACAGCGATAGCTGGACGCTGTTGTTGTCCATATTAGGAGTTTCCTGTTATGACTTTCTGCCCTCCGGCTTCGAGTATGAATGAAACGTCCCCCGTGTCCCCCGCGTAATCTATGCCCCTGAGTAGGCCCCACTGTAAAGACTCTGTGTCTGGGCTTCTTTCTTTGAGATTCCTCCGGAAGGGGCTCTTTTCTGGACAAGGCTTTTTCTGCTGGTTGTAGAAAAGCTCTCAGTGATGAGCACACGTCCATCAAGATGTTCTGTCTCCACCAGTTGAGGGTCTCCCAGAGAAGCATGGTTTATGTTGAGTCCACTCCCAGCTCAAGGCATTGATTGTGAATCAATATGAATGACAGCGGAAGGCTGCACGGTTATCAAATAGAGAAATCCAAGGATAAGTAATTATTTTATGTTTCATAATTTGTGTTATAACTGGCACAAATGTCATTCTTACAAACCGTTCAAGTTCAAAACAAAGGGGTGCTCTGTAACGTCTACTATTTTTTCTCATCTCATGAGACCAAGTCAGTCATTTTGTCTCTAACAGGATCTAAAATGTTATGGTGTTTCTAGAGTAGGCTACACTGAGAAGTGCTTGGTTGCCACAGTGAAGTTTAGTAGTAAAGCTCTTATATAGGATAGGGCTGAAGATGTGAGGGAGTTATGCATTATCAATGCTGTTATGAACTCACACACCACTGTGTGATGCAATACAAAAACTTGAAACAGAAGATGCAACTCTCTCCTGATTCCCTGCATTCTTGGGCATTTTTTCAACATGACAATGATGATATGCATTCTCCCAAGGTGAAAATCCTTCAGTGGACGTGTTATGCAACACTTCCCATTAAAGACCAGAGCAGTTAAAGAGGTCATCATCTAGAAGTTAAAGTCAGGGTAGATGTTGTCATGAATTTGTATACTTAGTGCCAAGAAGGGTCAGTGCGTTATACTTAAAAAAACAGAGAACATACTAAGAACTGGAATATTATACATTTGTTGTATTAAAGGGGTCATATGATCCAATTTAAATTTTTCCTTTCTCTTTGGAGTGTTACAAGCTCTTGGTGCATAAAGAAGATCTGTAAAGTTGGAAAGACTAGGCTATGTATCAAATCCAAAGAGATATTCTTTATCAAAGTTAAGACTCTGGCACACCCCCCAAAATGGCTCATTCAAACACCCCCCCCCCCCCCCCCCATGTATACATCACTTTGTGGAAATATTTGCATAATGCCACCAAAATGGTTTCAGTAACCACAGTTAGTGTTGAAGCAGCCATGTCAGGGAAGATGCTGTGTGTAGGTGAAAGCAAGATACATTTATTTGGCCTTCCGAACGTTGATGCATTTAGGAATCTTTAAGATTACTTACAACAGAACAGCAATGCATTTTATGAACCTAGGAGAGGAGGTAATTCTGACTTTGCTACGACAATCTAGCGCTTCTGAATCAGCAACTGTATGTATGTTTTGTTATTAGTTTAAGTATTTAAAATGTTCAAAAGCGTGTGTGTGCGCATGTGTGTGTGTGTGTGTGTGTGTGTGTGAGAGAGAGAGAGAGAGAGAGAGAGAGAGAGAGAGAGAGAGAGAGGGAGAGAAAGAGAGAAAGAGAGAGAGAGAGAGAAATGGTCACACAGTGGAGTCAGCTAACCCGTCTGTGGCTTGTGTACTCCAAACACATATGAGATTCATCACTGTGTCTGTCACACCACTCTGTTCCTCTTTCGGTTTGAACTGATGGTAAAACTAAGAAAATTATTAACGGTCTTTACATTTATATACAGCCCCCGGGAACGCCCCGTCACGTGATGTGAATTTAGCCCGTGGGGGAAAATATTGCGTTGGCGCCAATTGAAATACACGGGACAATCATGCCAAAGTGTTGCTGTGTCGTTTTCTGTACCTCCAATAAACTAACAAATTATGAAATGAAGTTCTACATCCTTCCTAATAAACATACAGAACCGGAAAGGATGACAAAATGGCTACAAGCAATAAAGTTGTGAGGATGAGGAAGTTGTGGAAATCCCAAGACTAAGCATGTGTGTGTGCAGTCGGCATTCATCACAGGCTGGCTACGTTAACATTGTGTTCTATTATTAACGCTATCAAAACTGTAAGGTGGTTTCAGAAAGTGGCATGTATATATAATTAGCCTTATCATTCTACCTTAAGCAAATGTAACGTTAGCCTAGTGTCGAACATAAACCTGTTTACCCAAAGTGTGTGGACACATAACAACTTAGTTTTGTGTCAGAACTTTTACCCTTTCATTGATACATTCACCCCGTCTGTGTTTGCGAAACGATTGAATCGCGGAATCCAGTCAAAAATAGAACTTGCTGTAAGCAGAACGTCACGGAATTTGCCTATTTTTAGAATACATCTATATTAGGGCTGTAAAATGAATCAAATATCGATATGGACTTGTGTATATGAATATTAAAGTTAAAAGAGACTAAAATTGTTCTACGCGTCTCTGGGAATGAGCGCTCAATATGTGCATATTTGACATTCAGATACGATGTTCGCAGTGTTTTCCCCCACGCCGACTCCGCCCTCGCCACGCCTCCAGCTATGACTAGATGCCGACTGTATGTATTTTAAAAGATAATGCTCTCGATTATGGAAAGAGGTGTTGCATTTCCAATGAGTGCTTGCGGTTTTCACCCAATCACAATGCACTGGATCAGTTGGCCAATCAGAGCAGACTGCACTTGTCAGAAGGAGGGACTTTGTAGAAAACTACCATTTGAGAGAGGCGGGGCAGAAATTTGTGCAGTCTGTGCAGTATTTGAAAATATATATATATATATTTTAATATTAAAGCATGTCAGCATAATCTGTTATACCAAATACACAAAATAGTGATCATATGACCCATTAAAATCTAGGGTGTTTCTGCAATCCTTCATTTAAACCAAATCGGCTAATTTATTTATTTTACATAAACTTTATATGTATTTTACATAGATTTTTAACATACATTTCTCTGTTTTTATTAAGTGTATGTTGAATGCATTTGAATTTTGCCATTTTGTCTATGGATTGTGTTAGTGATCATTAAGAAAATACATCTTTAAATATGGGGGTTTGCCATGGTTGCCAGGGTAGCGGTTTTCCCGCACAATTGGGCTATTTTAGAAAAGGAGTTGCGGGAAAAAATACAGAGTTGCGGGTTGCGGTTTTTTGGGCTACTTTCATAATGTTCCGCGGCCGCAAAAAAATAAATAAAAATAAAGTAAAATAATTGTTGACAAAGATAAAAGGGAACCTTTTATTAGTGGGTGTTGATCCCCGGGAATGAATACTTGGCAACAAACGCTGCTTCTCGGGAGATGCGAGTAGGCGCGCGTGCCACATGTGCTTTGACATCACAAATCAAGCATCGTGATCGTCAGTCACATCATGAGAGCGTTGTAGTCAGAAGCGTCGGTTCGGTTGTCTGTGGATGAACAAGCAGCATTCTAAAATGTCAGGTAAATGGGGAAAGTATGGAAAGAAGTATCGCAAAGAATGGGAGACAGAGAAAGGATTAAATGAGTGGATTCGAAGTGATGATATTCCAAATGATGATAGAAAAGCGTTGTGCAAATATTGCAAATGTGAAGTAAGAGCTCACCACAGTGATCTGGTAGCTCATGCTGTGACTGAAAAACATAAAAAAATGCGGCTCCTTTCTTAAATGCGCAGAACATTATTTGACACAGGCAGTTCCTTTCTAAGAAATAATGCACCTGTGAAAGAGGCAGAGTTGACGCTGGCTGCCCATGTTGCTTGTCACTCAAGCACTTCAACTGTTGACCACTTAGGAAGTGTTGTGGAAGAAATTTCGAAGGCATTAGTTTACATGCACAGCACTAATTAATTCAGTGATAGGACCAGTAGTACATGAAGACCTTTTGGAGGATGTAGGAAGTGGACCATACTCTCTAATTGTTGATGAGAGCACTGATGTCACGACCAAAAAACAACTGTGTATAGTCATCAGATATTACAGCAAAAAGCCCTCACGAATCATTAGCACTTTTGCAGGAATGATCAATATAGCTGGTTATTCACTTACCATAGCAAATGCTTTATTCAAATTTCTGGATGAAAACAAATTGTCCATACTGAATTGCATCGGTCTTGCAACTGATGGCTGTAACACAATGTGTGGGCAACATAATTCAGTGCTACAGAAATTCCGTGACCGCAATCCTCATATTGTCTACATAAAGTGTGTGTGCCATTCTCTTCAGCTCTGTGCATCAAAAGCCGTCAGACATGGTTTCTCAGACCTACAGTTGGTTTTCAAATGCCACCCAGCGTCTCCAAAAATATTCGGAACTGTACAAAACCATAAATGTAGGTGAAAGCCCACTGAAGATTCTGCAACAGTCTGACACTAGGTGGCTCGCTATTAGTGAGTGCATCAACCAGATCCTTGCACAGTATGTGGAGCTTAAGTTGCATTTTCAGTTGACAAAAGACAGTGAGAGGAGCTATGCCAAATGTATAGTGACAATATTAACCTGATATACCTGAAATTCCTCCAAACAATTCCACTTCACAAACCTGATCCTGCAAAACTTCTTACGTAACTTCTAACATTTTACCGGTCCCTGCTTGAGCGCATAGGTTTGCCGAAGACATTCCAGAGCTGGCAAGACATCATGGAGTTTAACCTTTCTGATGAGAATCTTTTGCCACTTGATGCCGTAGACTTTGGGGTGCAGTTCTGTCTTGCTTTGTTTGAAGGCAATGGAATAAGTGACCTAGCTGAACAGGACATGAAACGCACGTACAGGGACTACGTGCTAGAGTTATCTAAGGAAATTAGGAAGAGACTTCCAGATAACATTAAACAGTTAGAGGCTCTCAAATTCCTGTCACCGAGTCATACTCTGTCGTAAAGTAACCCAAGGATTGATGATCTTCCCTTTTTCCACCTCTTCAAGGGAGATGTAGGAAAAGCAGAGCAACAGTGGAGAGTAATTCACACTCTGGAATGGAACAATGCAAAAGATGGTAAAACAGAGGACTTCTGGGTAGAAGTTTCTGCATACACAGATACTGCAGGTGATAGAAACTTTGAAGATCTTGGGAATTTTGCATTGAGTCTTCTTGCTCTACCATTCAGCAATGCAGCAGTTGAGTGTTCATTTTCCCAAATGTCACTGATAAAGAACAAGCTACGAAACAGGCTAGAGCAGAAATCTTTGCTAAATATAATGAGGATTCGAGCTTACATGCAAAGAAGAAACATATGCTGCCATGAATTTAAACCATCACCACGGATGCTTTCTCTCTTTACTGCTGAAATCTATTCAGCACCACCTTGAGAAGGGTGGGGAAGAGAGCACCAATGTCTAAAATAAAATTATTTGTAATAATATTGATAAAAGCCAGTGTATGTTAATTTAGTTTAACAGTGTGTTAATTTTAATATTGATGCTTGTGTGTAAACAGAACAGCTGCAGATCTGGAGAGAAAAGCATCGGAGAGAAGTGCTGAGAAGAGAAAAAGTAAGTACAAGTTAGTACTTCTGACTAGGGTCAGAAAATATCAGAGAGGATATGTTCTTATTTGACCTTTATTGTATGAGATTGTGTATTAAAAAAAACACAGTGTGTGATATTAAGAATTTGAGTAAGACAAAAGGCGAATACTTTAAACTTAAACTTATATAAATTTATTTTAAGGCCCTTTGTGGGAATCCAGCCGTTGTCTAATCTGATTGGACACTGAAAAATTGGGCTAGTTTTCATTCCATTTGGGCGGGTTTTGAGTTGTCATTGGGCTGGAAATATTTCTGGGACCTGGCAACCCTGGAGTTTGCTCATTTATACAATGCACTGTAGCCTAAATCAAAAATAGGTAATACTTAAACGTCCGTTTTAAAATACACCAGCCTCTATTAAATCAAGGCTGATATATTAAAGTGGCTAGTGAAAGTCCTGTCTAATCATGGGTGTTTGTGGGAATCATCAGAGAGCTGCAGTGCAGCGGTGAGCCACAGGTTGATTTTAGAAATGGCATTTACCTCCCCAAATAGCCTCTCCGCCTGAGGAAGACAGATCGCTGGGTGGAGCTGTTCCCTCGATCTGTCAAGCCCGGAGGTTAATGAGATTAGCACATCCCTGCTCAGACAAGACAAGGGCTCTACCCAAGTCCACTAGTTGAGACGGGACAAGCGCCTAACGGACTGCATGGCAGCGCATGTCGAGCTGTACGCGCATCCACACTCACACCGCATGGACTGGAGAATCCACGCAGCACCCTGTAAGAAAACCCTCTCTTACCCAAACTGATTGAGCTGTTCAAGAACAACAACTGTCCAGGATCAGTGGAAGCGCAGTACGATGTATTTATCATCACATTGACGGACACAGCGCTGAACGGTTTCATTTACCCCGGACCTTTTGTCGTTTGCCTTGGAGTGTTACAACAAAGTGTTAGGTAAGTAACTTATATATCGCACTGCATGTCCTTATAACTTGTTTTGTGCAACAATTTGGTGAAATAGGGTTCCCCGGTCAGCGCGACACAAGGGCTTCAAAGCGTAACGGTCAGTTTACAACAGTTCATTCTACACGAGATATTTGAATTATACGTTTGCAGGGTTTCTTTCTTATTTTAACCTGATGGACGCTTAATAAGCCGTATCCTACAATGGGCAAAATATTTAATTTGAACTATTTTAAAGGCCTATTTGCTTTGGCTTTATGGTCAGAACGCACTGCTCTTTAAACTCGCGTACACTTTTCTTGCGACTCCTTGAGCCAATTATGACAGATTGGTTTGATAGTCTTTTCCTCCTCCCGTGATAATAAACACATCAGATACAATCGTTTATAAACATGTTAACGTTCAATCAATTCATATCGGTTGCGGATGGGAGGCCATTCTCCTGCGCTTCCATGGTTACTGTGAGGGTCTTCAGCGCGCTTTGTGTCTCTCCTCGCGCTCCCACTGAGATAAAACAACAGTCGGCGGGGCTCCTCCCCACTCAGGGGCTTTGAGATGGGACGCGCTCGCGAAGCCCCCTGTCATCCGAAACTCAAACTGTGATTTCTCTCCTCATCCGTTTTAATGATACGAGGGCTCTTCTCACTTTAGTGTCACTATTTTTATTCCGTTTTATGTAACACTACGTGAATTAGTCATAGTTCTGAAATGTTATCTGGTGCTAATTATCAGTAAAAATCAGTGACGTCATCTTTTATAGGACAATCTGGCTACTTTTGGATTATAATTATTTGTTTATACGCAAGAGTGATCTTATACTGTTTTGACTAAAAAATAAAATTCCGTGGCCACAACTAGTATTGGTTGCTATTGCCTTATAGGCCTAACAATTAATATGCAGTGAAATATATCTGTAGTTTAATTATGCATAAGTCACTTGAAATAATATTACTTGTAGCCTATTTGGACTAAAGATCAAAATGGCGTAGTTTCTTACTACCCACACTGGCCAATATTATAGTTATTGTAAACTAGACACATTCAACATGGTTTTATCCAGTCTTTCTTCTGTTTTAATGCATCAACTGGCATCTTTGGTAGTCTGTTTTATACTGTTTCGTGTTTAATTCATTAGGGGCGCCCTTTATCTACTGAATAGATGCACTGTGGACTCAATGGATTGAATGATCTTCTTGCACCCCCCTTATACAGCTTCAGTTGAGCATCATTCAGTGCATGTGATTCACGGCTGGGTGTAACATTTGCAGTGGTAGCCCCTGTTTTTGTACCTCCCCTTAAATAGGGCCTTACATGTTGAGAAAACAGAGAGGATGTAATATAAACACTAAATCCAGTGAGATGTGCGAAGGCGCTGCTCACAGATGGAGCGCTCTGTGATTGATGCCACAAGGAAACGGACCACACAGGGTCCCGCGTGATGAGACAGGTCCTTAAGACAAAAGAATAAACATTAAAGCTGAAGAAGCTACCTCCCTTACCACACAAGCCTATCCAAGTCTTCTTTTATGGGGAAGGCTGTTGTTAGAATTGTCTGCAATGCTGCGGCAGAGAAACATGTTTTAGTTGTGTTTTTCATTAAACAGCCTTGTTGTCTTAATTGTTTTCCCAATGGCTCTTTCCTAATGCACTCTCCCTTTGTACTTCACCAGCTGAGTCTGTTCATCGACAACAGAAGCCGTCTCTTCCGTATGTCTGAAGCACAATTGTGTTGAGCAGATTTTCTTGAGGCAGTGTTTTATTACAAACCAGTTGGCACGACTTACTTTTTGTGTATGTGTAGGATATAGGACAGGTAGTGTACAAAATATGTACACTTTAGTTACTAAGGGGACATGTAATTCAGTGTAACAATAGTTTGAATACCAAAAACCCTTTTCAGACATATTTAGAACAAGAATCATTAGATGACATTAAAATACTCTGTTTAAGGATCACAGTGTAGCCCCAAAATACTAATTAATTGTCATGTTAAATATTTACCAAATCTTTGCCACTATCCTTCAGACCACTAGGTTTACCAATTTGTCATCAAGAAGTTTTTAATAATTAAAAATACAATATAATTTAGTATGATCCCCTATTCATTTATACTGTATATTTTAATAAGTACAGGTCAGAATAATAAGTCTGTGGTACATAATTATATATGTTACGTCGAATGATCATAGAACATTATTTCACCCATATTTTGTCATTTTGTTTTCACAAGAAAGTTATTTGAAACATTAAATTAGACACTGCATTAAAGCAGACACACTTGCTTGGTTTCTGTGCATATAAATCACCATATGGCAAACATGAAGTTCTCAGTAAGCTTATATTATATTATATTATATTATATTATATTATATTATATTATATTATATTATATTATATTATATTATATTATATTATATTATATTATATTATATTATATTATATTATATTAGAGAATTGTAATTCTTTCTGTTGATCAAAATATGCATTTTCTTAGAATTTGGTATCTCCATATCCAACATAAACTACATTGATATACTGTACTTAATAAAAGTAGCTTTTATTAGTTAAATGGTTGATTCAAAAGTCAGACTTTTAAAATCATAACATACTGATATTGCTGGAGCTGAAACAAAACTACCTGCACATGTTCCAGTATACAGTGTTTGTTTGATATTTTGGAGATTTACAGTTTTGCCAAAGTATGTGCTTAAAATATGGTATAATGATACACATTTTTACATTTCTCTTAAACAGCCTTTTTTTAATAAAAATGTTCACATTTTTTTGATATTGAGATATTGATATTTCTCCATTGTTGTAACATTGAATGCATCCACCTTTTTTTCTTAACATATTTAAATTGATAAATCAAAGTGCTTTTGTAAATGGCTAGTTTCATGTTTGTTTGAAACCTGTCCTGTCTTTTTAATGTCAGTTTAAAAATCCATTTAGAAACAAAAACCGGGTGAATACGATGCATTTTTTCAGGTTTACATCACTTTTAATCAGTTTTATAATTTCACACCTTCTTAGCAGAATTAGCAGGGTTCCCACCAGCCTGTGGCCTCTGCGAAAACAAAATCCCTGCACATGTCACCGAGCATGTGGAGAAACTGAATTCACTTCTGTAAATGCTACACAAAGACCCCAGACCCAAAGCAGTAAAAAACACAGTGGGAGTATGTCACTGGTCTTCGACGAGTGGGTTGGTAGTTCATTCGCAGACAAGGCTAAATTCAATTTCAATTTTGATAAATGTAGACCACTTGACTCGTAACAATCCATCAATGTCATTCACGCAAAATTTTAATATAAAGAATCATACATTGCCTAATGCTGTTCTCAGTGAGAAACCATTCATCTCCTCCAATTTTTTGTCTTTTGTTCTGTTGCTTATTTAAACTCCACCTAACCAAGGGTTTTGTTCAGTATTATGCAGAAAAATGCTAAATCATACAAAGCTCTTTGTTGTTGTTCATACACTGTATATATTAACATTTCATTTGCTAGTTTTCCATTTTGTAAGGTGAAACATAAAAGTTTATGCCATTTTTCAGTCCTGAATAACTGATTTTGCTACATTACATGATTCAGGTCATGTTATATAAAAGGCAGACATTGACCTTTTTTGGTATGCTAATCGGTATGCATCTTCAGCAGTACGCTGACAAATTACGCACAGTATTTCAGTATCTGTTTATTCTGGAGCTGAAAATGGAAGTATGGCAGGATATTCTGAAGCAATGGTCAAATCCAGCGGCAATCCTGAGGTCTCATTATTTGTCATGATCTGCCACAATTGTGCCATGGAGTTTGTCTTTGGTCAATATTCACTTCTCTTTGACCTTTCTGAAATTGATTTTGTTCTTGTACTGGTCTACATATGGCTCAGTCTCTCTTGTTTCTTCTTTCTTTCTCTATATCTTTTTAAATTAAATTCTCTTGATTTGATCTTACTTTGTTTTATTACTTGTGGTATAAGCAAGCTTGTTCTTAAATATTTTTCACCAAAATGTTGCATCACAAGCTTGATTCCTATTCAAATTGAATATAGCGTGAAAACCCTTAAATCGCTCTGTAACTCTTGCATACATTCTCTATTGCACATGGTTCTATAGAACAACTTTAAGCATCAAAAGAAAAGCTTTAAACCTTTTTTTTTCTGTGGGGTATTGAACTTGAACTGTGACCTTCACTGTCGGTCCTTAAAACTGTTTCATGGTGTGGAGTCACGCTGTGCCCTCTTAACGCATGAACACTGTGTTCTCCCCCCGCAGAGCTTGTTTGCTCGCTTCTGTTAAATGTGATTTATTCAACACGGATACATGGGGCATTAATCCATACCACAAGCTATTCTGTAGACCTTTTCCAAGATTTCTGGCTGATGAATGATCTCTTGAGGAATTCGGTCCAATTGTCCTCATAGTAGATAGTGTTACATTTGTTACATAAATGGCTAAAATAAACAGAAAAGATCTGATCCATCCAAGGTTTAATGTTGATTGATTTGTGGTGGTCATATGAGACACTTCGTAGGGTTGAGACCGTTCCAATAAGTCTGATGGTGTAATCAGTCACCATCATTTGGCTTAAAAAGTTCCTGTGCCTTTTTCTTTTTCACTTTTCAAATGAAAATTAAATCTGTACTTCTCCCTGCATAAATGCTTGATGTGCTTAATTGTCAAAGTTCTGCTAATTACACATTAATGTGTGTAATTTCTGTGCCATTTTTGACACCAAACAAAATCACAAATAAAATTTAGTATATACGGTAATAGAAACTAATGCCAACCTGCCAAGTAATGACAAACAGGTAGTTGGTGTGTTTTTTTTTTTTTATGGTCAAAAATTTGAGAACCTTATTGGTTGGAAAAATTAATTATTCTAATTTATTTGAACTTTACATGTCATCATTGACTGTGGTAAACTGTGGTAATCTGTCAAAAACACAATCTTGCTTCTTGGTTTACGAGTTTAATTTAGTGTGTTTTTCAGATTAAAATCAAACAGATCTCTCTCTACATCTTTTAATGGACTAATTATAAATGATCAGAATTGGAATTTAATACTTGTTATAAAGTTTTTATGTCTGTGTAAATCTCTAAGGTATTGTTATGTGTTTCGTATATAATAAACATGTTGTGGTTATGCCTTTTTTTATAATTTTATATAATTCTAGAAAAAAGCATATTTATAAATTGTATTTATTTATTTATTTATTTACTTACAGAAACTACTTCAAGGACCTTACCTTACTCCCTCTTGAGATGTTCATTTATTGATACTTCATCCAGGATTCACTGGCCTGTGGTTGGGGCAATAAGGACCCTCCTCCTGGCTGTTTATCTCCTTAGCGTTTATCCTAATACCCAGGGGGCCACAAATCTATAGAGCCTTGTTTCCCTTCCTTGAGCCTCTTGTCTTATCTTGCTATTGCCTGGTGAAGCAGCTTGCCTGCCACAATGCATGCTGGTCAGGGATCATTTTTATATCCATACTCAGCCCGTAACTCTGAATCCATCATGCATAAATGTTGAGGATTTGTACATAAAGCGGTTTGTTGATTCACAAAAGTGAAAGTAGTTTGAAGGCTGGACGTCTGTTATCTTCAGTGGGCCCTGAGGCGAGATGTTCTGTTGACCCTCATCTGTGTTCCCCTATGCCCCCCTCCAACCCCCTCACTCCAGACTCTCGCCTGCTTTCTGTCCTTTTGCTTGCAAGTATTTACCCCATTTTGGTTCCTCATGGTGAAGGAATTTCAGAAGTGGAGGAATTTAACAAACTGGGACTGTGTCTGTTTCCCACCTCCCACCTGTTGATCAGGATCTATACTAGTGTGGACACAGGATTCCATACCATTGTCTTACTCTTTACTTTGATTATAAATAAACTAAAAATAGTAATTTTGAATTCTTTCTTTCTTTCTTTCTTTCTTTCTTTCTTTCTTTCTTTCTTTCCATCAGTCTATCCAGCCATTCCATAATTATCTTGTTAGTTTTAGCAGGTTATGTCTAGTATCGTTTAGGCTCTTAACTGTCACCCATCCCCTCAGAGGGACTCCTAAGTTGACTTCACTATATTGCAATTAAATCCGACCCTAATCATGACAAACTATATTGTTACAAAAGGTAGAAAAGACTCTATCTAAAGGCATTTTTCATGTTTACCGTTGGTAGGTTGTAAAGATTTCAATAATATACCATGTATGTTAAACAAAAATTTGTTTGTGGCTGCTTTAGTCAGTTTTGTAGATATTATGTTTTTGGTGTCGTTTTTGTTTAAGGTAAGCGTATAATTTATGCATCACTAGTGTCACTAAAGAATAGTGTGAAAATAATGACTGTTGTCAAAAAGGTTTCCTGAACACTCATTGAACTCAGCCATTGAATTTAGGATAGGATCAAGACAAGTATTAACATGAACAGGTGTACATTTTTAAGGATACAGTGGACAATAACGTGGGAACCCAAACTTTACTGAAGACTCAATGGGTCCGCAGCCACTGATTCAGAGTCAGTGAGGGAGCTATGCTTGATCAGGGATTTGCTCTGTCCTCAATCCAGCCATCTGTCCTGCGGCTGCCAAACTCAGCAGATTGAAGAGGCCAGGACAGAAATTTCCCACATCTCTCGCTCGTTAAATGAGTAATGGGAGGGAAAACCGAGGGAGAAAGAGAACTATCTGTCTGAATGGGGGCTTGATTCGGTCTACTGGAAGGCTGAAGTACCAGCGTTTTAAAAAAAGAGTGGGAAAAGAAGAAAAACTAGAGAAAACAATGTTGCAAAAAAAAAAAGAGTACAACACAGTCTCCTAAAATCTTTAGAGTGTGTGTGCGCGTCTGTCTCTGAATCGTGAGTGCCCTGCCTTTCTCAAGCGCACACACCCCCGATTCAGTGTGCGAAGCTGAAAAGAAAGGCAATTAGCATTTCAGCCAAGGTCCGACTGGCTACATGCGATGAAGCAATAAGCTTTATAATTTGCTTTTCTTCTCTTCGCTGCCATTGAGAGGCTTTTCCTTGTTTAATCCCTTGAAAGTGCATTTCTCTTCACTCTCATCCATTGTTTGCTGCTGTAGCCCATCGGTCATGGAGTTCTGCGGCCTCGGGAACATTCACCGTGTGAAATTCAATGAGACCTTTTCTCTAGTCCTCTACCCATATATTGAGCGGGGGAAAAAAGTCATTGTGTTTTTTGGAACAAGGACGCAGGATGCAGTTGGCTCAAGTTGAAAGGGTCAGACGACGGCCTGAGGACAATACCTTTGAGAGATTTGCTTTCTTTCTTTTTACTCTCCGGCCAGCAGACTTGATTGGCATGTAGTCCCTCCACTAGAAGCTAATGTTGGGTTGAGAATAACATATGACAATAAAGAAACACAGCTTTTGGACATTCTTGTTATCCGGAGCAGATATTTTCTTGTCCTCTGCTTTCATTCCTCAGAAAGAATGGTATCTGCTCGTCCTCAACCCTCTCGGCACCCACTCAAATACACACTTTTGTGCACTAATTCTAGGTTCCCTGTATCTTTCAAAATAAACAGAAACATTTTGGGCAACGCTCACCAAATGAGTTTCTCGCCAACGAAAAGCTGTGGTCTTCAGATACTCTCTTCAAATGTAATGATGTATGTTTTAACCAGACTCAGTTATTAAATGTTTTAAGTTTCCCAACCTCGAGATGTTCAGGATATCGGCCCCATCTAAAAATACTTGAGGGGCTACAACACAAGTGGCAATTATTGGCTTTTGAGCTGTCCATATATGGGAGCCCTGAAGGTTCCCAGAACTTTCTGAATGAGGTCGGTTTCTGAGGTAACAGAGCATGTTGTCTCGCTTCTGCTGCTTCATGTGTGTGTTGTGTTGTTACGACATATCAGTGTAATATCACCACACTGAATGTGGTTTACTTCAGTTTATTATTCACATATGAGCCTATGCACCACAATGGAGTCTGGTTATTATTGTGCCTTTTTAAACTGATCAAACACGTAATTCGGCCAGTATCAGGTTCAGTATCCTTCATCAGTTTTTAAAGTATAATGAAGCAGTGACTGAGCTTTCGGTGTTACCGCTACAGGAAAGTCAGCCTGCCAAGTTGCTGAGTCATAATTGATCAGCTTTGTCCAGCATAACCCCAAATGACCTTGAGCCAAGCTTAAGATAGACCTAGCTTAAACCCACACTGTTCATTGCAGTGATGTACAGTAACCTATACATAGTGAAATTAAGTACTGCTAATATTCATAATGGCTCTTTTCCAAAACATAGGTGCATCAATATCTACTACGTAGTTTTCATGCTTGGTGTAAACGGGCCTTCAGAATGTTTGTTAAATGCTTTTTAGTAACAGTTGTCAATCTTGCTAAGATTGGCCATTTGATTTGGTATATATATATAAGAATACCATACATTGACCCAGTTTTTGAGTTGAGAATGTCTAATGTTGCCTTTAAATGCTGCCTGCTTAGTGCTTAGTATGATATGCTTTTGGTATGTTCACAGTATTTATGATATTTTCAAAATGATTCAGCTCAAAGGCTTTGTGTTTATGTGCGGTTTTCTCATTTTTACTTTCTTAATTTATACCATAGTGCACTTGCCAGCCAAACCATCAAGTGAAAGCCTTAAAAAGATGAGAGGCGAATGGTTTGAATCTGTTGATGCATCAGTTGCAGCTTTTCTTGGCTAACTTGAGCTACGTGGGACATGAGTTTACTTCTGCTACCATGTCATGTGCTGTGATAAATGTGACTGCACATTACCAAAGCTTACCACAGTCTCATCAGACAGGGTGTTACAGAAGTAGACAGACCATTAGATTAAGTCAAGCCTGCAATTTGGATTCAGCGCATACTGTTATTATTTTGAGCTCCAAGCAAAAGTGGCTAAAGTATAGGAAACTTTTGAGTATTTCTTCTTGAAAATAGTAATTAGAAATGTTACGAGAGAGTCTGAAAACATTGCATGTAGTACACCACATTGACTTTGCTCGGCTACATGGAGTCAAAGTGTGTGACCTCACCGAAGGCTTAATGTATTGCATAACACACTCACACACACACCACTCTCCTTGTTGCTTAGTACTGGCTGTGAAGTCTTGCTGATTGAATAATTAATGTTAAGATTATGGATCCTGCTGCCGGGCAGGGGTAACACTAGAGGCGGCTGCTGGGCCAGCAGCGTAGACCCGTAACCCTACACTTTATCACATCCTCAGCAGGGTGATCCAGTGTAATTGCTGAAGTCTCAGTTACGTTAAGAGGCATGGCTGCCATGTGAACCCGTTGCATGAGGTGATGGGGTCAAACTGTCCTTGGGCTTCACCTTTCTAAATATCAAATGGATGGTTCACCAAAAAATGAAAGCCTGTGCCACAGTGCCAAACATGAATCAGTCTTCTGTGGAGTACAAAAGAAAATATTTTAATGAATGTTTCATCTGCTTTTGGTCATGTAGTAACAAAAATAAAATAAATAAATGAATATTATCTTGTCGATCCACCAGAAATATAAGCGTTTACCCTGTAACTGCAGTAAACAAAGCAGCACGGCACCTGATTTTGAAACTTGCAGTGCTCATTTTCAATAAATTAAACTATTAATGCCTTTTGAAGCGTAAGCTATATCTCAATTTACATGTTTGTTTTGTTTTTGCTGGAGTACCACCTGGGTTTTCTCCTCCCGTTTATACCAATGATGCTTGTTTCCTTCCCGTGCTACAACCTGCGCAGATATCAACAGCACTTCTTGGTTGTAGGTTGCCAAGTTGAGGTCACAAGTGGGTTGATATTTGTATAATGAGTGTCGATTGTGTGAGAAGGATGAGTTTCATGCAAGATCTGGCAACTGGACAACCTTGGAAAATGTTGACGTGATTATTCATGTTATGAATTATGTATGGGCAAAAACACAAAGATATTCTTCAAAATGTATTTGTTGTGTTCTGCAGATAAAAGAAAGTTTGGGAACGACATAAGGGTGTCTAAATGATGTCAACATTTCCATTTTCATGGGGGGAACTGAAAGTATAATGAATAAATGAATCCTCTAGAGTTACACAGAGTGGGCAAATTTCCCACATGCTAATCTACTAATCTGACTGAATTAAGTAGTTTACTCAGTCAGCATCAATGATAATTTACAGAGTCCATTGTAATCAAGTTTCCTGGCATCGGAAGGCATGCATTTTTATTGTAATGAGTAATTCCAGAATGCTATCGGGGGAAACCACTGAGAAGATATAAATCACCCCAAGCATTTTGTTTTTGAAAGTGGAGTTGAAGTATGCTGAAGGATTTGGTTGACTGAACAGAGATAACCATATCGAGTGAAAAAAGAGACCACCTGAGGCACTGTATTGACTTAACAGCACACTTCCCAAGTGCAGAAAGACGTATGTATCTCCCACTGGAAGCAGCTTTCTACTGAATATTCACCCAAAATTCATGCCCTCTTTCATCTTTTTGACATTTTTTGGGCATTTGGGCCATATCTGATATGCGCTGCATGGCAAAAGGTTTCTGCTGTGGGCCTCCTTTGCGCCTGAGGGAAAAGAGAGAAGCTTGACCTCCTTCACTGTGAAAACCATCTTCATTTTGTCTTTAAAAATGAGACATCCCCACAATAGACTGTCCTGGGGTCAGACTAAGAGCCAAACCACCAGTGTTTTGGCGGCTCAGTGGCCTCCTGGTCATTGATAAATCGGTTGATGTTCCTCAGGCCAGCATGTCCTGTGGTGATCTGGCAAAGGGTGAGTAGTGTCTTGCAGTGTCCGTCTTTATCAATGTCAGGCGATGCGGCCAAAGAGGCTGTGGTAACCTCTGGGTTGCCTGATGGCCTGAACATCTCCTTGAATTGCTTGTGCGTGAACCTCCTGAGGAACAAATAAACAAAGATGCTTTGTAAGTCAGTCAGGCCATGTTAGTCAGGTCAAGTGCATTTATTTATGAGTGCATGAAAATACAATGTGATATTATGGAACTAAAATAAAATTGTTAACTTTTAGGTTGCTCATTTATTCAGTTATTTTTTTCTTTATATTTATAAAGTATAAGTCTCTAAATATTAAAGTCTTCTGTCCATTTTCAACCGATAAAATGGTTGTATTTTTTTATATTTTGTAACATAATTAAAAGTTTAGATTTTCCTGTAAGTTTACTTTTTTTTTAATCTATTAATTTATTCAAAATACATAAACACTCAATAACCAAAATACACCTCTTGTACGTTGAGCATGATTTTAATTTTATATTCTTAGGTGTCATAAAGAAAAAAAAATCTTACTGATATCATAATAAATTGGTAACTGAATACATTTTTGAGGGGATGAAATTCTTGAACAGAAAACGTAAGTTTTGATTATCATTATTATTATAAATCAATATTTTAAATGCAACTGCTTCAGTTCTTATTACTATTTAAAAACCTTTTCTGTCATGTAGGTAGACCAACAATGCTATGTGGTATAGCTCCCCAACAATTATGGCATTTATGAATATCAATCTGTCTGTCTGTCTGTCTGTCTGTCTGTCTGTCTGTCTGTCTGTCTATCTATCTATCTATCTATCTATCTATCTATCTATCTATCTATCTATCTATCTATCTATTTGCTCTCATGTCATTTACCCATAAGCATGAGTCGATAAAGACATGAGCTTATGATGATGATTAACATTGTAAGAGAAGTCAAAATTGATCACAAAAGTGTATCTTTTTTAATATAAAAGCTTTGTATTAACAGAACTTGTAGTACATTATGCATTATTCACATAATCTAGTTTGCATTCATTTCAACTTGTAATTTGGATTTATTTGTAGCATGCTAAACATAATCACGTATAAAGGTTTACTGTAAACAGAGATTAGGTATTATGTAGTCTATTTTATCCAATAATGTAAACTAACAAAAATAAATAAGAAAGAGGTGCTGGTACGGGTGCCGTTGTGTGTCTGTTGTATATTCAGTCTGAACAAGTCAGGAAGTTCCCAGCTCTGGGGGAGAAGCAGAGTTGAATACCAGGCTTTCCCCTCTACTGTCCTGGCTTTGTACCCTCACCCCAGGCCTCAGCCCACCGGCGGTCGCTAATCCAGTTTTGATAGCATTCATGGCCCCCACTCTGTGCCGTCCTGCCTGCCTGCCTGCCCGCCTCTTGTCATCAAGACACAACACACACACACACACACACAGACACACACACAGACACTCGCCAATGATTTAGATGCACACACATGCACACAAACACCATGGTGGGATAAATTGTACCAAAATGCCTATGGCTGCATTTCTGTCTCTCAAAGTTTTTTTTCTGGATTCTCTCTAACTCAATAGAAATTAACCCCTCAGTAATCTGAAATGGCACCTTAATTGATGAAAGCTGTCTGCTCCCAGCAACCTTGTGGCTAAAGAATAACCGCATGATGTAGCAGAAATGGAACATATGAAAAGCTGAATTTAACCAATGTCCAACTTTCCTTGGTAATCGGCTTTTCTAAGAAAAAAAAAATGGGGAAAACAAGATGACTTCATTCAGAGCTTGTGTATTTACCATGTAATTTAGCGCAGATAAAAAAAAGTGTGTATGCTTCAAAGCAGCAAATTATTAAATAGATATCATTTTGAACACATTCATGTTTTCAGTTTTGTTAGCCATGACAACTATCTTTAAAAAGGAGACATTGTCTGAGGTCATAAAACTTAATAGCCTCTTTCCCTTCAAAAGAGATGACCACAATAAATGCTTGTCTGAATATTCTTCATAAGTGACAATAACTTGCATCTGATCTTCAAGGTCAGGAACCTTAACCTCCTAAAGGGATACTCCATGAAAAATGAAAATTTTGTCATTAATAACTTACCCCAATGTAGTTTCAAAGAACCAAAACCCCAATGTAGTTTCAAAGAACCAATTTAAGATATTTTGACACTGTCAAGGTCCAGAAACGTATGAGAGCCAACCAGTGACATTATATTGATTTGAAGACTCATAAAAGGATAATTCACCATTGCAATTAATTATCTCCAAACCTGTATGCTGTTGTTTGTCTGCAAAACATAACAATTCAGAGGAATTTTTGAGGATGTTTCATGCAGTTCTTTTCCAAACAATAACTATGTTTCCATCCAAAGATATGAATTGAACTTGTGCGCAGATCTAGAATATTGGATAACATATTTGCGAATAAAGAAAACAAAAAGACACCAAAATCGTCTCCTCCTGAAAACTGCCACTATATATCACTAAGAAAAGTAAGACAAGCCACTGAATTTAATATTTTTTATATATTACAAATTACTTGCGCCTCAGAGCGTGCAGACTAAACACATTAAATCCGGTCATTGCTTTCGGAGGTGGATGCCTGATCTGGGAATGCAGTCATGTAAGACAGTTATACAGTTATATATAGTCAAGTTACCCGTTCCCATTGTGCAAAGTCACATGACTTTTTCGATCATAGTTAATGCACATTTTTTATTACCGGATAAAAAGTGTATTCTACTCAGTTGAGAAAGTTTGAAAACATTGCATGTTGTACAATGCAATGTTCTTTGCATCAGTTTTTTATGTGATTTTTTTTTTTTATTTATGCGCATCTTGGTTTTTCTATCCAGCGTTTTTAATGCAATATTCCAAAAAGTGCATACAAATTGTTGGGTGGAAACATAGCTAATAACAGCTCAAAAAATAAAAAATAAATAATAAAAAAATAAATAAACGACATCAGGGTAGTCTTACCTATAGGTAAGGCCCTCCCCTAGAATACAGATGAGCCAATGGCAGTCGAGTATCAGCTGCACGGGGAGCGGAACTCGGACATTGGGTTTATGCTTCATAAAAGGAAAAACAATGTGCCTGGGGTACTTATAACAGTGATTCCAGGTATCCTGAGAGCATAGGCAATGGAATTTATTTCATTCCATTTCCCAAACCAAAACAAAACGGAGCAAAATGTCCCAAAGCATTCACCCCCAATCCCAGTGAAGTCAAAAATGTTTGTTTCCTGGTTGTCATACTATCATTAAGTTACAATTTTCATCTGCTCGAGCAGAACGTTAATGTTATCTGCTGCGTTAGGAAGGTATCTCTGGCTAAAACTAGCTAACGTTAAAGTTAATGAGGACTGTTCTTGCGTCTTGTACAGTGTATGGCAAAAACGTATAAAACGTCTCTTCATATTAAACTGGTTAAATGTAAATTAATTTAATCGTACCCTGCGATACATGAACAGTGCTGATCTGGGATCATGACGAACGTAAAATGAGGCTTCTCCCACTTGCATTGAGATCTGTAAACCCTTGCTTCCAAATTAAATCTTTTAAATATCCCTCCATGTCCCACTTGAATGGTGGTCCTTCTGTGTCCAAAATGTATCAAGAAGATATAGGGACAAGGTTTTCACACTGACAGCTGTCATTGTAAGAGAGTTAGCAACAGTGTTTGTTTGTCCGAGTTAGCAACAGTAACTAAGGGTGGCGGGGCTTACCGATTGGTCAATTGTAAATCTCATCTGCCTAATTTATATTTATGCACAGAGAAGTGTTCTCATCCAGACGAATAGTTCCTAAACGGTATATATTGTTTCTCTCTACAGGAATGCCAGCTGTTCTTGCTTTAGCTGGCCTCGTTCTGATGCTGCTCACCACAAGTGTCAGGTCTGAGTCGGCAGTGCTGAGGTTCCAGGGCCAGACTCAGTTTGTTGTAAATGAGAGCAGCAGGGCCATAGTGCGACTTGTGGTGGAACGAGTTGGAGATCCAGTTAATGTCACTGCTCTGGTTCTGGTAAGTTTAGGAAAACACTCTGCATGGATGGTTAATCCTTGTCACTACCAGTTTTGTGTGATTTATTATACTGTATATGTAGCAAAACAGTTTTTATTAAATTTCATTTATTTTTTTTAATTATAGAAAATACTGCTTTATACTCTATGTTATGTTTATATTTTGAAAAGAACCACCAGTAAATCCATATAGTGTGTGTGGTCCTTGTAATGATTGAATGAATGAATGAATGAATGCTCACACAGGGGTAAAATGCAGGGGAAAATAAAAAATAAATAAATACATTTTTAAAATAAAATAAACATTGTTTAGAGAAAAAATATATATATTATGTGTGAAACATTGGCTGACATTTCTGTGAATTAACAGAATAATAAAAAATAAATACTTAAAAACATTTAGTCTGCATTGCATTGAAAATCTGTAAAATCTGTCAGTGTCACCAGTGCTCCTGTTTGCACTGTTCCCTGAAAATATCCCACCTACAAGAGCATGATGAAAAAGAAAATGTCATAGGAAGCAGAGTGAAATATATTTGATGTATTGATGCCCCATAGAGTGCTTAGAGCTAACAGTACTTCTTTACTGCCAGATGTGTTAATGCCTTAACAGCTGCTTGGGTCTCAACACCCAAACATATGTCTGGTAAATCATAGCACAGCACATATGGCCATAATTAGCATAGAAACACAAATATGCCTTCTGTCAAAACAGGCAGTGCCTGTTTAGCACGCATGGTAAGTGGGCAAGTGTTGCCGGTTCATTGAATGCCATGCATGAATTCACAGCAGAAAGAAGGATCTAAGAGCCTGTTTTGTAGTGGCTTACAGTGGGTGGCATCAAAGCATGCGCTGGAGGTGGCAGTTGTCAACCAGATGGTACTGGTTGAGTGTAAGAGAGGTCAGGGATTTCCCATCTCACACTTTGAGATGTTTTATATAGCACTGTTTTGTATAAAACACATCTATGATTTAAAAGAAATGTTCTCAAATCCCCAAAATAAAACCATTGATGACTGCTCTCATTAGGGTGGCCATATGCGCCGTTCATGCGGGACACGTCCCAGCCAGGATTTTAATAATGCCTAAAATATCCAGGTTTTGGCTATTTGCACTGTGCAGGTTGATCGTTGTGTAACATACATGAGGGCTATAAAGAGCAGAGCAGACGGCTCCTTATGCTTTCGAATCGCTTTCACGTGTTTGTTCGTTTGTTTGACTTGAAGCATTGTGGCGCACTTTGTTGTTTTTTTTTTTTTTTGGATTTGTGCGCAGCGACGCTTCAAGTCAATCGAACAAACAAACACGTGCGTGTATTTACATCGCTTTGATCGTTCCCTCTGGATCTCACCTTCTCACACACAGCCCCATGATTGGTTGATTATGTACAATATCTTCATGTTATTGGTCAAACTGCTCTGGATGTTTTAGGAAATATTAAAATCCTGGCCAGGACGTGTCCCATATAAACGGCGCATATGGCCACCCTAGCTCTCATGCTCTTCTTTTCAAATTGATGTCACGTGTTTATCCAGCTTCAGGGAGAGGACACTGGTGACTTTGAGGCCACAACTGCAGCTGCTTTTCTCCTGTCCTCTGAAAGCAGTAAAACCATCTTCATCGCTGTGAGGGATGATGACATACCTGAAGCTGATGAGACCTTTTTGTTCAGCCTCCGCCTGCAGGTAATGCTTAAACCAGGAAACTGTTATAGCCAAAGATTGAAAGGGTTAAATTCAAATCCAGTAAAACATATTTTATTTCAGCTAATTGCAAAAGCAAAATTTTTAACTTAAGTTTAAATGTAGGTTTTATTTAACTTAAAAAGGGGTCATGAACTGCCTGATTTTATTTTGTACTGTTCTTTGAGGTACACTTAGAATGTTATCAAGATTTTTACATCGAAAAACAGAATAATTTAGAAGTTATAAGCAATTTTCTGTCTTGTTTTTGACCCCCTCATCAGAAAGCTTTCCCGATCCTCTTTTTCTCCAAGTCACTTCCTATCAGAGGTCCACTTTCCTATTAACCCTTTAACGCGTACGCTCACACCGGTGTGATTAATTTTTTCAGTGCGTCATGTCACCAACTGCTAAATTTAAATCCGCTTTGACTGGCGCAGAGCCAGATCAGACGCTCTGAGTGTTTGTCATATTATCACAAATATTAAGTGTTTTCAAATATATAATACTTATTTTAAGTTTCAGACATTTAAATACACATAAGTACTAGCAAAACCATACATGGCACAGAAATATTCAATCATTACTGCCGTTTCTATAAACATCAGCATTTATTTTACATTTGTAAAATAAATGCTGATGTTTATAGAAACGGCAGTAATGATCCTTACAAATATAATCAGACTAAATTTTTTTATTGATATCATATACAGATTGTGTAGGTAACTATAAAGTTTACTCTGCTCTTCTCCCAGTTTATCAAAGAGCTACTTTAACATGTTTTGGGAGGAGAGGATGAATGTGCGTGTTGTAAATCCCACAGCTCGGAAACAGCGCAAACTAACATGGTACCCTTCACCTAACACAGTCAATATAAAGTCAATAAAAGTGTTTAAACTACCAAATATATTTTCTTGCACATATTTCAGAATTGGAATATCAGATATTTCATAATACAGTGGGCATGTTTTTTCATATTTTAAATAAAACAGGAAAATTAAATTAAAGCAACCTGTGTGTCATACAGATCTATTGTGGCTGCGTTGTGTTACATGACAAGCATGAATTCTATTGCCAGTCCTCTCAGGATACCTGGAATCAGTGTTACAATTACCACAGGCACATCATTTTACATAAACACCACACAAACACCATCAAACTGATGAAAGTATTGGATCTTCCAATATTTCTCTATGGCGAGATGTCCGAGTCCCGCTCCCCGTGCAACTTATACTCGACTGCCATTGGATCATCTGAGTTTGAGGGGAGGGGCTTACCGATAGGTCAGTTGGAACCTGACGACTTCCGTATCCCGAATGTTCTCTTTCTCAAGCTCTGGTTGATGTGTGTACACGCTCTCCCTGGATAAGTGGTGATATGGGGAATCCCACGCTTTAAAATGTCATACAGGTCCATAACCCTGAAAGAATGTCTTTGGCACAGAAATATTCAATCACACATCCAACTCATTTTCTGAGACTTGTAAGCATTGGCTAAGTGATAAAATTACTACCTTTTATAATACTACAGTATTAACTTTGAATGCACACATTTTCATTGTTTTTCACAGTTTCAGATGTGTCTCTGTATGTATGCGACAGAGACAGAGAGTCTTCTTATACCTTCTATGCTTCCTCAAAGTAATGTCTCAGTAGTGGGAATCCCAGAAGGGTTGAAATTCTTGCTCGAGTGGAACAGCACCGAAATCTTGTCAACTCTTCAGCCACAGCGCAATGGCCCATAAGCCAATGCATTTTCTTTGATGAATTCCACTAACTCTGTACTCTGTAAGGTTAGGTAATGTCCCTGCACTAGCATTCCAATATTACAGTAGAAGTCACCTTCAAGCGAAATAACCAACTATGACAGCCACAACTGGCACTGCCATAAGATTAAAGAGCCATTATGCAAAGCTTATCACTATATGAAAAGCACAGACCTGGAAATAAGCTTCCTATAACACGCAAAGAAGAACAATCTCCTAGGAGCTTGATTTATGCACTACCAACAGCACCAAACAGAATTGCACAAAAAAAAAAATTCTTAAAGGTTTCACAAAGGTTTTATCCCATTAGCTGAGCCAGAAGTTGACACATTAGACTGCTTAACCAAACAGTCACTTGGTCTAATTCCTTAATAATTGCATGCATTATTTGTATGTTTACTCACAGGAAAACTTCTAAAAACAAAAACAACTTGTGTGCAGACATGAATTTGTTCTAAACCTTGTTTTAATGTTATTTAATTGAAATTATTCTAAATGAGAGACTATGTGCCCAAGGCTAGTAATTTGCATAAAACACACCCAAACCATCTTCATGAAATATTTGTGTATAAATCTGTGGTAACACTTTAGGGACCAATTCTCATGATTAACTAGTTGCTAATTAGCTTGCCTATTAACATATTGGCTGTTTATTAGTAGTTATAAAACATACTCAGCATGTCCATATTCTACATCCACAATTTTTCCAAATACCTAAACTTAACAACTACCTTACTAACTATTAATAAGCAGCATATTAGGAGTTTACATAGGCAAAAGTCATAGTTAATGCTTTGTTAATAGTGAGAAGCGGACCTTAAAATAAAGTGTGATCAGTAATTTTATAAGGTGATCAAGAGTATATGATTTTTAAGTATCTGTGGTTTCAATTGTTACTAAATTATTTACATTTTAAAAATCAATTTTAGTATAAAAGTTGATGTATCATGATTTGTTCAAGAAAACATTCATGCACATTACCTGCACAAATCTGTGTGTATGCATGATTGGTAAAAGAGACCCTATGGTTAGAAATTTGAGTGAGGAGAAATCAACCTACAATGGGTTATTTTATCATCTCAATAAAATCAAACTGATATGAAGGAGGTATGACACTCTCATTTCTGTGTTGTCTAAGAAAGTGTTTCTCATAGAAGTTTCTCATTTGAGGGCCTCTTATTACTGTGCTTTCTCAGTCTGTTGACAGTGAGTGATTAATGACAACAGGTCACGACTCCACTGTCTACTTGTCCACTGTTTAACAAATGAACCTCAGGCTGGCAGAATGGGAGAACTTAAGGGTGACAAAAGACCACTGAAACCCAATGAAACCCAATCTGAATGCCCTAAAAGGAAATCTAGACAGTCCTTAAGTGTGATTTACAAAACTCATATGCTAATTATTGATAATAATAGTAATATTAATAATTATGTGGTAAAGAAACATTTTCATTCTGTATTTTTTTTTTAATTATGAAAATCTAATTAAATAAATGCTTGTTACTGAGGGAAAAGGAGGAAGAGTGTTTGTGTGCTGTAATACTGAGTCAGACCTTAGTCACAGTTAGCGTGGGGAATTGTCTGAACGTGTGTATTCCTTGTCTGTTTTCGTACAGCAACAAAAGCAGTGCGGCTGAAAGAAAGCTCTGTTACAGCTGGGAAAAGCTTATTTGAAAGGGTTGCTGAAAAGAGGGAGCATATGGGTTTACGTTCTTACGTGGTCATGCTCTGTTTATCTCTTTCTGTGCTCTGTATCACAGACACTTATACACTCTTTAAAAACTACAATGTTTAATCTGAAATTCAAATTAGTGCATTTATGGTGGCATAAAAAAAGTATGTGAAATGGATTTCTGCATGAATGGTTATAGAATTTGGATTTTGACAGCAGTAGACAAGTTATAATATATTGATAACTCTAACCAAGCAATGCTTCACTTTTTAGAGCTCATCAAATGGTGTGACAGTGGGAACTCCAAATACTGCCACCATCACCATCTTGTCTAATGACAATGCCTTCGGAATAATTTCCTTCAACTCAGTAAGTTTCTTTCTCCATTATTTCTTCAATGAACAGGGTGGAGAATCTGTTCTGAGCGTGCTGAGGAGGGTTGACTGTAAGCCTGAACTGTTTTCACTTTTTTATGGGGATGGGTAATTAAACTCAAGGGAGTGGGAAGGGGGTCAGTGGATGGGAAAGTGAGAGTGAGGGGAGTGTTGTGGGTCAGATGCCTGAGAGGAAAGGTTGCTGGGAGTCCAGGGAAACTACTGAGCTGCTAAGAATTTGAAGAAACAAGGCAGGCAATTTACTGAATGGATTAGCTGGTTAATGATGTATACTTCAGTGTTGTTATGGAAACCAACTGCTCTTTTCTTTTACCATTACAAAAAATGGTCTAATAATATAGCAATAAACAAACAAGTAAATAAATAAATAATAGTCCCTGGTGCTGGCTTGATTTCACTGAAAGCATCACTGATCATATCACATATCACTGATGTGCTGTGAAATATCACCGGTCCCTGGGACAGCAAAAACCAATCAGAAAAAACTCTTCTGCTATTTACTTATTCAGGTTTGCTGAGATCAAATTGGCTGTCATATTTTGGAAAGCAGGGTTTTGGTAAATAAAGTGTTTTTATGGTTGCAAAATAGTGAAAGTTCAGAATTCAGTAACATTTCTTTTAACTTACAGTCATATAATGTTGTTTCCTATTAATGTTTTATAAACTGTCTGAATATTTATGCATTGTTAAATTTCTAAATGAAGTACTTTGACTGTATATATTATTGGGCACTGGTGTCCGTTCCTGCTCGTGGATGGCCACTTTCCTGCAGAGTTTAGCTCTAACCTAACTGCCTAGGGCTGCATCTTAATATGCATACTTCCCTACTATACAGTAGTTTGAAATGACCAGTATGTCTGAATTTATAGTATTTGTGAAACAGTTGACAAAAAGGATGACATAATTACATAATACTTTAAAGTGTGCATTCACACTGTACTATCCCATGAGGAAGCTGTAAGTCACATGGAAATGTAGGATGTCCAGATTACATTCATTCTACACACATTCATACTTTATAAAATAATCTTTGACGCTTATACCTCCGCTTTTATAGACAAGGCTTAAGCCTAGTCCCAGACTAAAATACATGTCTGGGCTATTTCAACTGAAGAAACTTGCACTTGAGTGATCTCAAAATATGTTCAATTTATTGTTTTGCCTCAAGATGTACACCAATAATGTTTTAATCTAAGGCATATTTATCTAAGCTACTTAAATGTCCTAATTGAACTATGACCTAATCCTGGTTTAACCTAAGGCCCCTGGCTTAACCTAAGGTCTGTGAAACTGGGGCAAAAAGTACTATTTCAAAGAAGTACCTACTTGGAAAGGATACCAGAACAGACATAGTCTAAATTTCTAATAATTCTGAAGTCTGAGATTAGTTGGTTCAGAGTGTTTATTTAGGCTTATAGCTAAACTCTGCAGGACTTTGTCACTAGACACTTTGAAACTCCTGCCACATGACATCTATTTTTTAAATCTGTCATTACATATGTAAATCAGTGAATTATTTTTTTCTCTCTCTCTCTCTCTGTTTAGACCTCCCTAATTACTGTGGAGGAGCCAAGAGGTAGAAGCCAGTATGTGCCTCTCACTCTCCTTCGAGAGAAAGGAACCTATGGTACTGTAACTGTCAACTTTGAGGTGAGCATCTATCTATCTGTCTGTCTGTCTGTCTTTCTGTCTGTCTGTCTGTCTGTCTAACCATCCATCCATCCATCCATCCATCTATCTTTAATTATTTATTAATTCACAGATTTTTGGAGGTCCAAACCCTGCAAGTGAGGATCTCAGTCCAGACATGGGGAACATCACTTTTCCTCCTGGTCGTGCTGTTGTAGTTTTCAGCATCATGATACAAGATGACAAGGTACGGTTTCTTTGTTGAATAGACATAAAAGAGATCACATGAATAATGATAGCATTATTATTACATTTCTGGACCGTTGAAGAGGAAGAATTGCAAAATAATATATTATATATATTTCTCAACTTTTGTGTATGCCATAAAATGACTCTAAAAAGATGATTTAAAGTCAAAGAAACCATCATTCTGAGACAAAACAACAACAACTGTTGTCAAGTAGATTCACAATAAGTGAATGACTAACATAGAAGATGTTCTGAATTAATCTATCATAATATGTGTTGTTTTTAATCTCACATGTCCACTAGCTTCCAGAAGATGACGAGATTTTCACAGTGCGGTTGACAGAAGCAGCTGGCGGAGCTTTACTCAATCCTAACAGAAGCAGTGTTCAGATCAAGATCTCCCGTAATGATGCTCCCATCCGCTTCTCCAAACCCACACTGGTTGTCCCGGAGAACATTGGTGTAATTTCTCTTAGCATTACACGTGGTAGAACTGAGGATGGTCTTCTGATCGGTTCTGATGACAGAACGGTGTCCGTGGCCTATACAGTCATTACAGGCAATGGGGCGGCCAGTGCTACTCCACTGGCGGACTTTGTGGATCTACAATCAGAGAGGATAGTTGTTTTCCCTCCAGGTGTCCATGAAACAGAACTCCGCTTCAACATCAAAGATGACAACATTCCGGAGATTGCAGAATCTTTCCAAGTGGTTCTTTTGGAAGAGAACTTATTGGGTGATGCAGTGCTGATTACTCCTAGTATTGCACTCGTGACTATTGAGCCCAATGATAAGCCTTATGGAGTCCTGTCAATCGGTCCTTCCCCCATACAACCCCACATCATCAATGAAGACCTGAACCCAATGTGAGTAGAATACTGTTTAAAGCAGAAATATTCAACCCTCTTTCTGTACACCCACTGTCCTACATAGATTTGCTCCAGCCATGATCAAACACACATGAACCTGCTAATGAAAGTCCTCGGGATCACTTGGAAAATCACAAGCAAGTGTGTTGGAAATGAACTTTGCAGGACAGTGGTTCTCCATGAGCTGGGTTGAAGACCTGGGTTATAGTGTTATAACACTTGCATTAACAGGTCATTATTCAATTAATAGTGGGTTACTTGTCTTGGTTATAAATCATACTCCTTATATATTTTCCAAATGCACATGGCAGATTGGCACTCTTAATGAAATTTTCAGTCCTGTTAGTAGTTACTACTCATTTTTATTTTTATTTTTTTTCAGTTTTACAATATAAATTTTCCAAACAATTGTTTAAAAATGTATAAAATTAATGAATATAATATATGAAGAATTCATTTGCAAAAACAGATAACTAAATTTTCACAAATCATGTTTTTTAATTATGCATTCCAAATAATCTCAGTCAAACCGCAGTTGGGTTATTTTGATTAGGTAAAAAAAAATCATAATAAAAAAAGAATTCAGTTTTTGCCAATAAACTCTTCGTATGCATCTATACAGTACAATTTTTCCAATGTTCTTAATAACAGTATCTTATTCTGACCAAAACTGCATTTATTTGAACAAAAATACAGTAAAACGGTGATATTGTGAAATATTGTTACAGTTTGAAATAGCTGTTTTCTATTTCAATATTGATTTTGGTGGTGGCAAATTTGATTACTTATAATCCTTCAGAAGCATTATGATATGACAATTTGCAACTCAAGAAATATATATATATATATATATATATATATATATATATATATATATATATATAATAATTATATATATTTTTTTATATTATATACATTTTCATTATATAAAACTTTAGTTATAACTTTTAATATCAATAGAGCATTTTTTGTAACATTATAAATGTCTTTACTGTTACTTTTGATCAGTTTAATGCATCGTTGCTGAATAGTATTAATTTACTGACCCCAAGCCTTTTAACTGTAGTGTATGCCATATAAGATTTATAAATATATAATTACTATTGAAATACTGGTATCATTATTCAGTTTTCAGTTTTTTTTTTGTTTTTTTTGTGGTATTTCATTTCAAGTAATGTCAGAAACATTACTTGTACTGGTAACTGGTCATCATAGTCTGGTTTCATGTTGTTATCCACAATATCTGTAATATTGCTAATCTGTGTTTCTGTTTCAGATACGAAGGCATCATCATTGTGAGGAATGGAGGAACTCATGGAGCTGTTTCAGTTAGGTGGAATATAACAAGAAACTCCACGGATTGGACTCCAGTCTTTGCCGACCTTAATCCTGCATCAGGTACCCTAAGGTTTGCTGAGGGCCAGATGAATGCCGTACTGCCTTTAAATATCACTCAGGACAACCTTCCAGAAGAAGCCGAAGCCTTCATCCTCAGACTGATCCCAGGATCTGTACAAGGAGGGGCCGAAGTGGATGAGCCGATGGAAGTGAGTGCTTGGCTTGTGCTTGGTTTTTAGTTAATGCATTTAGAGAATGTGTTTGGATCGCAGATCATAGATCGGTGGTGGCTCAGTTCTGAGGTGGATTTAGTTATGAAAGATGAAAGTGCAAGTTGATGTTGATGACAGCTTGAAGCGCACTCTTTAATTTTTGGAAGGAAAATGTTATTATTCATAATGTGCCCGGGCACTGGTTGTCTTACATGTTGACATGTCACCCACTATGATGATATTCTAGACTTTTATGCTTAGTTTCAGACAGCCGTGGTAGCAGATCCCTTTTGGACCTCACTCGGAGGCTTGTGGTGAGACATCCAGGGAGGTTGTTGTCTTACTCTGGCTCATACCCCTCGTCAAGGAAGGAAGTTCTCAGATCAGAGCTGGTTCTTAGTTACCATCTGGGCAGCACTTAGTCCGTTTAAGGCGGATGTGGCGTAAAATGAGACACATGTGTCTCTCTGACACAGCGGCATCACAGACTGCTGGTTACACTGAGTGTCACTTGGGTGTTCCCTTCATGTGTTCCCAGCACAAAATAGCCCACAGCAGAGCCTGTGGGTGGCTGGCTGTTCTCTTTATAACTTGTCTGTTATAAATGCTGTTGTCTGTTCACACTATGTGTGAAAGGAGAGAATAAATCTGACCCGAGTTTATGTTTAAACCTATCAATTACCCATAAGTGTGATCATAAGTTTATGTTAGCTGAATTGACTCTGCAGGTTGTGACGACTAATTGTGAAGAGCTTATTTATGTCAGCTGTTCCTAAATTCACTGAAAAAAGTAGCTACTACAGATATTTAGAGAGGTCTTGTGCCTTGATCTGATGAGGCTTTGGTAAATGACAGAGTCATAAACTAGCTCATGAATGTTATTTTTACACTCTTGTGAGGTCTAATGAAAGAGAAGGGCTTTCTGCGATTGGTTCACTGTAAGTTTTACACCGATAGTCTAATGTTGCGTTCACTGTAATAAGTGGTGAGATTTGTTTATAGCTATGTGTTACAGGTTTCAACATAGAGAGGAAAAGATCAGGTTATTTTAGAGTTCATCGCAAGAGGAAACAGATTTTTTTTTTCTATTAAAAGCATCTGTAATTTTTTTCCTCAATGTTATGGTTAAAGTTACAAAACAAAAATGATTTTTACAATGTTTTCATTGGAAATTTGGGCAGGACAGTTCATAGGATTTGAAATGTCAGAAATGTGTAAATATTTTGTGTGAGTGAACAGAAATGTGCTTGTAATTTTGTTAAATAGTTTATATTTTCCATTCAAAAACACCTTTATGTGAGCGTAACATAGCCAATACTTGAGCTCTGAAGTTGTCTACAGTAAGTCATCTTTTTTGCAGTGGGATACAGTATTAGGAGAATTAACCTCTAGTTGTGCAATACTAATGTATAATCCTAAAAGGGATAGTTTACGCCAAAAAAAGAGCATTCTGTCATACACCGACCTTTATGTCGTTCCAACCCTGTATGACTCTTTCTGTTTGTTTTGACAATCTAAGTCAATGGTCACCAAAACTGTTTGAATACCAACATTCAATACAAATATCTTCTTTTGTGTACCGCATATTTCCAAAACTTTATGCATGTTAATGCATATTCTGAAGAAATGTCATGCCCCATAAGTGCATTACTGTATGTTTGGTTGCTGAAACAACCTGAAAGATGAGTTTAAATGCTTGAAATGATTGTCTGTAACCTTCCTGAATGGAAACCTGAAGTCAGTATGTTGTTCTTACTTCACAGATGGTGTTCTTCATTCAGGACAGCGATGATGTCTATGGTCTATTTGGCTTTCATCCAAGAGAGAATCAAAGTATTCAGAGTCAACCAGAAGGACGCTTCTTGTCACTTAGCTTCCTGAGAGAAGGGGGGACCATGGGAGAGGTGCGACTTACCCTAACTGTCCTCTACATACCTGCCAGACCACTGGACCCATCACGAGCCAGGGATGGGGTGCTGAATGGAACGAGTGTCAACAGTGTGCTGTTCAGTTCCGGTCAGTCACGAGCCCAACTCATCTTGCCAATACGCAATGATGCTTTCTTGCAGAACGGGGCTCATTTCCTCATTCAGGTAGGATATGTTTGTGAAAAATAACTGAGCCCTGCTATCTAAAAACATAATCAGTTTTTTGTTCATTACTTAGCAATGTTGCGAAGGTTTACACTACACTTTAAAAGTTTGAAGACAGTAAGTTTTTATTATTATTTTTATTATTATGAGGAAATTAGTAATTGTATTTATCAGGGCTGCACTAAATTGATCAAAAGCATTTGTAATGTTCCAAAAGATTTGTATTTCAACTAAATGCTGTTTTTTTTAAGCTTTCTATTCATTAAAGAATCCTGAAAAATATTAGCAAGTAAAACTGTTTTCATCCCTGACAAGAATAAGAAAATGTTTCTTGAGCATCAAGTCAGGGTATTATAATGATTTCTGAAGGATTATGTGGCACTAAATTTATAATATTAAATTTTGTTTGAATATTTCACATTATTACTGTTTTTACTGCATTTTAGATCAAATAAAGCCTGTGAAGTGCTTGTTTGACAGTCAGAGCAGTTCATTGTTTTATGAAATGATTATGTTCTGTTTTATCAAAAGCATGTTTTGACACTTTAAAGGGATAGTTCACCCAAAAATTATGTCATCATTTACTCACCTTTGTGTTGTTACAATGCTTTATGCCCCTCGTTCTTTTTTGGACCACAAAAGGAGATTTAAAATGGATTCATGTCTTTCATTAGTTGGACAGTGTGCAGTTGGTTAACATCTCCCCACAAATCCCATCTGTGAGTCCTCGCTTTGGAGGAGCTTTGAACATCTCCCTGATCATCACACCTGATATTGCTAATGGAGAGATAGGCTTCACCAGTAATCAGACAGTGGTGGCGCTGGAACCAGAAGATTCAAACATCAGCTTGGTATAAAAACACTCTCCTGGACAATTTTTTCTTTACATATTTCAAAAATCTAAATATATTTAATTTGGTGTTGGAAATCAGAAAAAAATATATATAATTTTAATATGTTCTCAGACTTTCGTACCCTATTGTATTCTTGGATGACGAAATTATGTGAAACATGATTCTCTCTGTCTCTAGATAACTCTTCAACTGAGGCGAGATGGGACGGATGGCCAGGCATTGGTCTTCTGGAGTCTGCGACGCGCTGGCGAGAACAGAGAAGATGTCACTGAGGGTGACATTTCACCTTTCACTGGATCGGTCCGGTTCCTCTCAGGACAAAGTGAAGCAGTGATTAACATCACTGTAATGGCGGACAATATCCCAGAGATCAATGAGACCGTCATTCTTGCATTAGACAGGTCTGTTTAACTTGTTATAATGACATTGAGATGTTTTAAAGGGTCATTTCAATCCAAATACTTTATGGATCCATTATATTGTATGGTGGATCAAAGTGTTGGTTGCCTTCTGAAGTTTTACATGATGACCCCTTTCAGTCTTTTCCTTTACTCTGGGAATTATTTTGTAATCATTGTGCTGGGACACTATTTGTCCTCCTTTCACTTTCCCTTCACAGGGTAGAAACCGCTCGCTTTGTAGTGTACTTCGGGTAAGTGCGCACTAGAAAGACTGTGCCTTATTGTGTGCTGTGAATAAACTCTTTTTGTGGAAAGCTCCACTCTGAACTTTCAGGGGCTTTGTTTTAACGTTTCGATGGGGTATGTCCCTTTTATCTGGGTGTGTGAAATGAATAGTAAGAGTGTGTTTGTATATGTTGGGGGTGACCGCACTTGGATGCAGGCAAACGCTGCTTGTACTCATTTAGCACCTCAATTACGGAGTTCCTTTATCCTGTCCTGTAAAAACATCAGTGTTTGTATGCATGCAGCACATCCTCTGAATGCATTTGTTTAGAACACTTCTTCTGCAAGCTCTTTGTCAGCCATTTTACTAATTATCTGGAGCCTTCAGTGATGGCTTAGACTAAGCCAAGCTTGGTTTAAAGTACACAAGACCCCTGGTGAGAAGGAGAGGATAGTGGGTTACTTTAAAACATGACTTGTCAAATCAGCATAACCAAGAGGCCTTAGGCCAAGCAATTTAAGATGCTTTCAGATGCTGGTGTGACCACACTCATACATATCCAAAATATGAATCTGACAAATAATTTGTCATAGAATACTGGTAATCATTGTTCCTTGTGTCAGGCGTTTAGCCCATACTGCTTAAAACAAAATGATTGTGCATTATAATCTACTGTACTGTAATATGTCATAGTACATTTTTTTCTGCTTTCTAATAATATAACTTTACAGTCTCACTATACTGTAGCATATGTTTGTCACCATATTGCTCTACAGGACAAATGTGGACAACCAGATACTTAAACCAGGTTTCACTAGCCGAGAAATTGTTATTCTGGAGAACGATGACCCTGGAGGAGTATTTGAGTTTTCACCTGTCTCTAAAGGACCTTGGTTTATCAATGTAAGACATAGTTCATTCATTTATTATTTCATTCATTCAGATTAAATTTTCTTTATTTTCTTATTTACTATTATTTTGTATTGAATTATTTATATTTTATATAAATGTTTAAATTAAACATCAAATATTAAGTACTATTTTTATGGATATGTGCTTGTATACTTTGTAAATGGTCACCAGTATAATTAGTATAATATAGTCCCTATTTTCATTCATCAAAAGTCAGAAGTCATATAGATTGACAAATTAATTAAATGTTAAATAGAATATTAAACTATAAGACTATGAAATAGACTGCAGTACAACTTACCATTGACACAACTGACAAATTAAAATTGAATTAATAAAATCTTGATGTAAATAAATACAGTATAAATATTATTAATAAAACATTGTTTTAATGTACGTGTAAACAAACAGCAAAATGTAAAATGATTTTAAATGGAGTTTAGCATGCAACTTTCTTTCATGTTTTTCATTGCATTTACTTGAACATGTGACATGTTTGGATGATTTGTTGACTATGCAGGAGGGGGAAACAGTAGAACTGAGGGTGATCAGAGAGCAGGGGCAGCTATTAAACCAGCTCGTAAGATATACAGTGATTCCTTCTGGAAATGCTCAGTTCTATGGGGCCACTGGGATTCTAGAGTTCCAGCCAGGGGAGAGAGAGGTGATGGTGGCCCTGGTAGCCAAGCCTGATGGGATACCAGAGGTAAGTAGTTCAGGACTAACGAACAAGGCTCACTAACATTTATTATGTCCTCTAATTAAATGACCCTGTGTTACTTAAAGGATGATCTGCATAATTCCTTACTTCCTTTAATGTTAGGCTTCCTTTAACACTTCAGAAATGTTTGGAAATTTAAAATGTAAGGAAACCTGGCTTCTAAAAGATTGTCTGATTTTTTGTCTTCAGCTAGATGAGACGTTCTCAGTGGTCCTAAGTAGCCACAGCACGCCAGCTAGTCGCCTTGGGAACCGAAGGCAGGTCAACATTACCGTTCGTAAGAGTGATGACCCATTTGGGGTCATTGAGTTCATTCAGCCTGGCTTAGACTTCACCATCAATGAAAGCAAAGCCATGGATACTCAGTCAGGTACGGAGATCTTTAAGCTACAGCTTCTGGTCACTTAACTTTCTTCTCTTTTAGAATCTGTTTAAAATAACATCATTATGTTTGATAGCATCCTACCCCATTGGGAGAAGCAGGGGTAGGTTTGGGAACGTGTCAGTCTTCTGGATTCTTGAGCCAACCTATTCGGGAGACATCAACCCAGTGCAGGGCGAGATTGTCTTTGCCGAAGGGGAGTATCTAAAGAACCTCACCCTATTTTCTATGCCAGATGAGGTAAGCTTCAGCAGCTCATAATATCATAACTAGATACTTATGTTTAAAGGAGAAGCATATCTGTAGTTCAGATTTTTATTTTATTTGATGCAGATCCCAGAGAAAACTGAAAATTTCACCATCACCCTTCTGAATACAACCGGTGGAGCAAGACTAGGATACATTCTCAGTGCAAGGTTAAGCATTCGTGAGAATGATGATCCAATATATTTTGCCGGTATGTTTGTCATATGTCAGTACAATGTACATATTAATTTGAAGACAAAAGGGGCCTTCGCACCAGAGGAAACTTTTCATAGTTCCTAGAATTATTGGCGGGAAGTTCCCACTTTTTGGCATGTTCGCATCACAGGAACTATAAATGTGTTTAGTATCAGGAACTCCGTTTTGGGAACTAAATTAGCTTCTTCTTCAGAGTAGGGTCTAAAACAGTTATATAGGAACTACCAGTGACGTAAGTGTATGCTGATTGGCCAAATGCATATGAAACACTGGCTACCCAGCATTTTTAAAAAGCAGTGTAAAAATATTTACTCCACGAACATGGAAAACATTTGTAAATTCATAAATGTTGCGAAGAAAAACAATGGTGTTAGCCGCATCAGAGTTCCTGCTGCCGGTGCGAATGTAACCAGGAAAATGATCAGAGGGAGAATTTGGTTCTGTAGTAACCACCATGCTGGCTGTTCTTAGTACTATGCATGTTCTTAAAACTATGAAGTTCAAAAGCCCCTAAAAAGTATACAGTGGTATAGAAGCCCATTTCCAACACTGATTTAAAAAATTTTAAAAAGGTAATTGGCAATTTTTATCTCACAATTCTGATTATTTATTTATTTTTTAAATTTGAATTGAGATATAAACTTGCAATTGGGAGATATAAAGTCAGAATTGTAAGATATAAACTCCCAATTCTGAGAAATGAAGTCAGAATTGCAAGATATAAACTTGCAGTTCAGATTTTTTCAGAAACTCGCAATTGCGAGAAAGAAACCTTTTTCCCCTTAGAACTGAACTTTCTAACTTGTAATTGGGAGTCTATTTCTCACAGTCAGAACGGCAAGAAAAAAAAAGACAGAATTGTGAGATATAAACTCACATTTGTAAAAAAAAAAGTCAGAATTGCGAGTTTATTACTCTTTTTTTTTTTTCAATGGCAGAAATAGGCTTCTATACAATGTCAGCAATAAAGTAATAAAGTTAGGGGTGTCCCCGACTAAGGATTTACATAGTCGAATCGGAATTTTCTGATCTTGCCGATAGTCGACTGATAGTCGAATCATATGTTTGGGAGCGGGGCTTAATACATTACCAAGAGACAGTCATAATAACTGACGTTAACACAGAAAATTTGCAACGAATGCTTCACAGATACATAAAATTATGTTTTATGTTTAAAACATTTATATTAAATGTCAGCGAAACCTTAAGAATTCCTAACATTTTTTACAATAACATTCTCATTATAACATTATGACATTATCACAGACTCTGCTGCCATAAATAATACGATTATATGACCATGCAGTCAATACAGATATTTAATAAAAACATTAAAAACAAGCAGGGCTGTAACATAACCCATTAAAAAATGCACGCCAGGTCTACACCGGACACGAGTGGCGTGATCTGACAAAAGACAACAGAACCCAGTGATGGATACACTGGACACGATCCCCATCAGTGAACTGATGCTAGTTCTGTTTATGACGAAATGTTCTGACACTGTGTTCAGATGATTTGACACTGTACTGTAGACTAGAAAATATATTTCCACTTGCTAATGTCCTCCGTCCATGACACTGACTCACTGCGGAGCTGCCAGTTTGAATCTGAACAGCTCTTAACACTGAGTGGATGGTTAGATGCATGATGGGCTAGTATTAACAAATAAAAAAAATAATAATAATAATAAAATAAAGGTCTTTCCAGCAATAAGGTAATAACATTACAGTTTTTTATCATCTTGTCTCAGTTATAAATTTATAACAAACTTGTTTTTAAAAATTTCTTTGTCATTTGAATATTGATTTTAAAATCGATTTAAATCATAAATCAGATTTTTCTTTTAGGCCATATGCTATCGCCCAGCACTAAAAGCAAGTAAAGAAGGCTCCCTTTAAAATCACTTAAGTTGTCAGTTAATAAATCTCTTTTTTACATTGTGTGCATTTTGTTGATTATAATGAGAGAACTTGAGTTTAATCGTGAGAACGGTTTTTTAATCCGTCCATTCTTTAGAGTTTCAAAGATTTTTTCTTGTTTTAGGCTAATTAGGCATAAATAATGTGAACGAAATTATACAGTGCTTCACGTTTAAACATGCAACAATTTCTTAATCAGTTTACAGACAAATGTCTTTTTCCCAAGAAGTTATCTGTCAAAATAAAAGACATGTAATGAATAACAAAAATGCATGTTGTTTTATTAAAGGAATTTTAAAATATAAATTAAAATATAGGCATAATATATGAAAATATTGACATTGCATATTAATCCATGTAGCCTACCACCCTAAAATAGGCTACCATTTTTAATGCTCCGATGAATAGTAAACCACAATTTCTTTTGAGTAATATAACACATAATTCATATAATATTAATAATACTGCACACCTTTTAAATGTATCAAATCTAAAATATGGTTTAATACCATGTAGCTTAGAGAAAATATAATCACAGGTTCAGGCACAGGCTTGACATTTATCCTGCTTGAATTCATTCTAAGAAATGCACATAACTTCATAAGTACCAAACTTTCATATGTGAATATTACATATTAAATATATTAAATATTTTATCTATTTTTTTTTAACTGTTTTTCTTTCATTTTCCGTAAATGAAGCCGTCAAATGTAACACATCAGCGAGGCAAAACTGACGTCTATTTGGGAAAATGTGCTTTAATGCGCTTGTTTAATAACTTGTGGTTAAAGCGCCACTCAGCGGTCAAAAGCTGCAAATGCAATTTACAAAAGCCGCGGCGGCGGTACGTGCGGCGATAAAAAGGGCCTTTAGGCTGTCCACCTACTGTATATGACAGTAGTTAATGTTCTGCATTTCTGTTTTGAGCTGCATGCGCTGAAGATGACTAGTAGAATGAGGCATTTGATAGCAGGTTTTTAATCAATTGCATTTAACTTATCATTTATCTCATACAGAATATGCTTTGTTATTTATACAACATAACGTTAATATTACGACTTATAGGTCTTCTTACGACTTTATCTGCACAAAATACCTGAATGTATAATTTAATAATATAGTTTAATAATATTTAATAATATAAGTTTGTGCTGCTCACGCTGCACGCTGAAGAGATAATCACCGTAGTACTTACAATGAAGTGCTTTACTGCTGTGCAAATTAACAAAATACAAATTATATGAGATGAATAATATATACAAGATATATATATGTAAGCCCTCTGAAAAGATTTTAAATAACTTGTACCCTACCTGATCTAAAAAATCCAGTCTTTCACTCTTTCTGTGTCAATTTGAGTCTTTAAGATTTAAATCTCTGCCGCCAAGATGCTCTTCTCTGGTCACGGATTATGGAAAGTGGAACTTTAATCTATAGGGGTGGTTGGATTTAATCACGTGCATTAAAATATTTATTTAAAACGTATATCTTTTCAAATTCTTATTTAGAAGGATTATCTTAATAGGCTGTATATTAACCTATTCGTTAGAAAACCCATAGTTCTATGTGAAATCAGACATTTGAGCCACACCCTTATAACCAAAATTGCATGATCATAACACCTCAGCGAATATTCGACTGTGAGATTGGTAGTCCAAGCAGGCTCCTCCTATCGAAGCATCAAATCTTGACTATTCGGGTCACTCTTAAATAAAGTCATAGTGTGACATATAATTTCATATTGTGGGATATAAAACAACAATTTTGAGAAGTAATGTTACAATTATGAGATATCAAGTCATGTTAAAGCCACAATTGTGAGAAACTGGTGAAAAGATTGGGGACTGATATAGCTGCTCACCATAACAATATTAAAATAATTTAGAAATTTGTTCTTTGTTTGTAATGTTTTCTAGAACCTGTGGTTCAGAGGGTGCAAGAAGGGGGCGTGGCCAATTTCACCATTCTACGAGCTGGACCTGCTAACTTTATCACCACAGTGAAGTATCTTTTTGAGTATGGTGACGCATCATTGGGAGACTTCACTCCACTGAGTAACGACTCAGTGTTGGTCTTTGATTTTGGAGAGTGGATGAAGAACATATCGGTTTTGGTGGTAGATGACGACATACCAGAGACAGATGAACCATTCCACATAGTTCTCTTCAATACCACAGGTTTGTCACATCCTCAGCTTTCAATTAACCATAGATTCAGTGCACTTTATGTTACAAAGTTTTGGTCCCTTTCAACATGCATTGACTTTTGCTTTGTGCTGCATTATTTTTGGGTGACTTCTTTTGCTAGCCCCTCGAACCCCCAACTTTTAATTGTCTATGTTGCCCGATTAGCTTCATTAAATTTCCACTTCATGAGACAAATACTGCTCTTCAGCTCTGCTCTGTAGAGGCAATAAATCCACCCTGTTAAACATTTGTTTTGATTTGCACAGTGCTCTGTTGATTGGCCTCAACTTTCAAAAGCCCTCTCTAATCCTTGTATTGTGGAACACGCACACATTCATGAAAAGGGCTGGGTGACTGTAGAAAGTTAATTACAAAACTGTCCTTCTGCAGATCACAAAGCAAACCCACCAAGAGTTTTCTGTCTGGAGGCTTTACCACTTGCCCTGAGGGATTGTGTTTAAATACATGTTGGGTGTTATTATGACATAAAACTAGAGCTTTTGAAAGCATGATATGATTGCCATGGTTAGCTTGTACCAATTACAACAGTGTTTCATCTAGAATGATGTTTAGCATAACAGTTACAATGTGTGAATGTTAAACAAATGTGCTTCCACAGAGAAATTTGAAAAGGATTCTGCACAAAATGTTTGTTTTCTTCATTATAAATCTTTCTGGATTCATGCATTAATGAATTTTTATCATGATAAATAAGAAGCATATAAAAAGTATATATAAAAAGGTTGGTACCAATGAATAGCCCAATGATGAATAATTGTTTTAAATAAAAGTAACATTTCACTTTTATATATTGAAGTAACATGTATGTTGTTATTGAATTAAATGAATGCAGCAATAGTAAGCATAAAATTATAAAAAAAAAAAAAAACATGAGAGTGATGCTATACTTATGTGTGGTTGTATATGGGTCTTGTCAGGTGATGCAGTGGTATATGGTCGAGACACTGCTACAGTGGTGATTGAGGCCAATGACGATGCTAATGGGATATTCTCTCTGGATTCCTCTCAGAAACCAGTAGAGGAGGGACGAACCAATAACTTTTAGTGAGTCTCCAATTCTCTAATCTCTAATATACATTTGAACCAGATGTAAATTTTACAGCACAGATTGATTTTGATTCAAATCATACAACACTTTCTTTTAGCTTTTGAAAAAGAAGTATTTATGTTTTACTCTTTGTGAAATAATGTTTCCTTCTGTGTCTCCAGTGTTCTTCGAGACAGAGGGCACTTTGGAAATGTCACAGTATATTGGCAGCTGTTTGCCAAAAACACCCCCCTTGAACCTCACCAAGAATTTCTGAACACATCTGGTTCTATAGTATTTTATACAGGGGACAAGACAAAACCTATTGTTCTTGAAGCCATCTCAGACAAGCTCCCAGAGTTCAATGAGTTTTATGAGCTCAGACTTACGAATGTCTCAGGTAAAGTCAATATCAGAAGTCAATGTTTTAGTTTTTAGGACCCAACATTTTGATACATGCACTACACAATTTGTTGTCCAATCAAGTACCCCAGAATGCCCCTTCCCATTTTATCACCTGTAATCAACTAAATATCACATCAGTTGTTTAAAAAAAATTGGGATAATCCCTTTGAAAAATCCTGCACAATGTTCCATGAGACCTTTAATTTTTATAGTAATTTCATATGTGCAAATATATTACATCTACTACATTTCAAATGTTGTCTTTAGGTGGCTATCCTGGTAAAGGAGGAAAGTTGGCAGAGAAAGACCTCAATGCATCAGTTCTCATTCCCTTCAATGACGACCCATTTGGAGTTTTCGCTATTGCCCCTGAGAGTCTGGAGCGTGAGGTAGCCGAGGACGTCTTGTCAGTCAACGATATGTTTGATGTCACATCCTTCACCATACTTCGTCAGCAAGGAACCTTTGGAGATGTGCGTGTGGCCTGGGAAATCCTGTCAGGAGCTTTCCCACATGGTCTTCCGCACATGGAAGACCTGATATTGATTGCTTCTTTTCCTCAGGCTGTAGAGCTCCGACCACATGCCAGGAGACGCCATGCAGGCACCGATGCATTCTTCTTCTCTGGACATCCAGGAGCTTATGGATCCATCAGTGAAGAAACCCATCTGCAGGTTCCACAGAACCTGGCTAACTTTACCCTGTCAGTCTGGCTGATGCCCAGTCCTGATACAGATGGATTTATTGTCTCTAAAGGCAATGGGAATGGAACTATCTATTATGGAGTTCACTTACAGACTAATGAATCCCACGTTACTGTTATGCTTCATTACACAACTGTAGGATCTAACAGCACACAGGTGGCACGAGCTACTGCAACTAAATTTGTAGAGGATAATACATGGGTTCATGTGGTCATCGCTGTGGAAGATGGAATAATTGAGTTTTATCTGGATGGGAGCCCAATCCCTGGGGGGATAAAGAGTCTAAAAGGAGAAGCCATTGTAAATGGTGAGTAAAACTGTTTCCGACACTGATTATAAATCAGCATATTAGAACGATTTCTAAAAAAATCATGTGACACTGAATACTGGACTAATGATGCTGAGAATTCCGCTTTATATTATATTTTAAATTATATCAAAATAGAAAGCTGTTATTTTAAATAGCAATAATATTTCACAAAATTAAAAAAAAAAATCTGCATTTATAAGCATATGAAACTTTCTTTTAAAATCATAAAAAAAAAAAAAACTTACTGATCCTAACCTTTTGAATGGCAGTGTATTGACTCATATAAATGAATAAATAACTAATTTATTTTTTATAAAATGTATATAAAGTAAATAATATACCTGTTTCTGAGTATATCCTACTGATGCCACCCTCATTTTACGTCTTTATCAAAATCATTCTCATCATTTGACATCATTTGCATCAAAGGCTTTTTTTATTTGATTTTAGCACCACACATTTTAGCCTTTTAACAACTGCATTACAAATTAGGAAACCACCACTGCTATAATTCTTCATTTGGAGTTCTGCTTAAAAACAAATCCCTCATGCTTGTGTTGGTCAAGAAATGACATGTGGTTCCTCACCTATTCTTGTGGCCCATATCTAGTCTAATGAGAGCCCTATGCCATTGTTTAGCTTTTCACAGGAATACTGTATGCTTGACCAAACATTGAGCCGCTGGACATTGTTAGCAGCATATAAAGGCAGCTGGCATACTCTCTCTCTCTCTCACTGGAAAAACAATAGAGCCCCTGCTAAGACTTTTTTTATACCATCTTGAGTGAAGTGAATGTACACATGAACTGTATGGATATCTGAGATGGTCTCTCACTTGTTAGCATTGTTGGTGATTACAGCCTTTGTTAAATGTTCTTGTTTGGGCTCCATGAAGCGTATTTCCTCAATTTATACAGTTGTGTGCCTTTGAATGTCTCTCTGGTGGTCAGGAGGTTACTGCTTTAAGCTGGTGTATCCAACGAGGATGAACTCTTCCAATTTTCTTATTCCAATTTCACCGCTATCACATTTCTCTTGTTTCTCATCATATAATGAGTTATCAGAGCCCACTAGTACGAAGGCTATGTCTATGGTGATTGGAAGGGAAACAGATATGTCCCTAAATGTATTCCTCCAAAGACATTTCACTGTGTGGTTTTAGCTGGGTCAGACAGGGCTAGCTTGAAAATGCTGGTTTGAGCACAGTACTGTTTCTTAGCCTCAGTGTGTGTTCTTTTTCAGTGCTGCATGATAGATTATGCACATTTATGATGCAGCTTGATTTATTTTGGTTCATAAATCCTTAGTGAGTTTTATTGCTCATTCTAACCCTTTATTATTAAACTTTGGCAGATAACTCATCCAACACTAGTTGTGTTAGAGATATAAGTGATTCCTCAAATTGCAGGTCTTATTGAGGTGTGCTTGTTTTCTAAATAAAGGAAAAGTGAGATTGACCTTTGACCACTAATGCCGCGTTTCCACCGAAATTACCTGGAACATTTGTACCAGGAACTTTTTTTCCCAGGAACTTTTTTCCCCCCAGACCTGTTGCTTTCTGCGTTTCCACCGCGGTGTAAAGTACTGGGAAGATTAGGCAAATAGACTGGTGACGTAGGTCTGCACGTGTTTCTCAATACAAAGTGCGCTGATTTTGGACGTGCATTCACGGTAGTTCAGACTTTGTGCATTCGACTCGGGAGTGTGATGTCCGCGACGACACAAATCCGGTAAATCTGCAAACAGCAGCGTACTTGATAACTTCAGTCAGCTTGCTTTGGCTACTGCTATTTTCCTCTCTGTATATTTACAATAAAACGAAATAGGATATCAAATACCACTGCCTCCTTTCGTTTTCATTTAAGCATAATAACAGCTGCAGAAATGTACTTAGTTCAGGGATATGTGTATATATACAGCCATTACAATGAAACAAAATATTATATAGATTTGCCTTTTTTATTTTATTTTAACATATAGATAAATTGAATACAGACCAAAGATAACCTGTTAGATTTACCACGCAGCTGAATTATATTTTATGTTTAACCACTAAAGAGATATCAGAGCCAGCGGCACATATCAGAAGGTCTAGCCGAGGTAAGGCTGCTTCTCGGCGGATACATGATCACTGAGCTCCTGCTGATCGTGTGGAGCTCACCGTCTCTGAGATCGGCGAAACAAATTTTTAAATAGGCGCTGTCTTTATAAATAAACCACAGATTTGAGTTTTAAACAACTACATTCTCGCCTGAAATACTTTTAAAATTACATTTCATGACACAATAGCAGTAATATTTTGAAAATGTTGATCCGAATAAATGGTGGTTGAACTCAACCAATGCAGCGTGAACTCAACCAATCAGCATGTTTAGCGCCCAAGTCCCGCCCCCGAAAGTTCCGGAACTTTTTAAAAAGTAACACCTCGCCAGCAGGGACTTTCTGAAGGGCATTTTTTTACCCGGAACTTTATTTAGTTGCTGGTTCCTGTGGTGGAAACACACCGAGTACCTGCCCAAAGTCCCTAGATCCTGGGTAAAGTTCCTGCGGTGGAAACGCGGCTTAAGCAACCATCTAGTAAAATACTCTAGCCTTGCATAGAAAAACCCTCAAACCCCTCAGAAGAACACATTAGCTACCTCATATTAACCGTGTGCCAACCACCTAAAACCCTTTAGCATGGTTTGCTACAGACACTATAGGCTCCTAATGTAATGTGATGCAACAAACCCAAACATTTTTGAGATTTCAGGAAATATGCATTTTATTTTATTACACATTTGTATAAATAAGACTGTTATTTACTTATATAATTATCTTATATAATTCATCACGTCTTATTGAGGAGAGTTGTGCTATTACTTTTCGAACTTCTTACTTTCACCTGGTTATAAGGAAGAGAAAAAAATCCTTTAGACTAACACTGAAAGACCAACCTGAGCTAAATTTAGGGACAAAGATTTTTTGACATTGACCAGTAAGCATTCACTCATAAACCACTCAGAATACCCTAGCTTTGCTTAGAAAAACTGTAAAAACGAAACGCCTTCGCTACCACACATTAACCTACTGTACAATGCTTTAGTGTCAAATACCTCTCACATTATCTCCAGGAATCCATTCATCTGAAGCACTCTCAGGTAACATTCTATCACAAGATCTTCTGGGGTGTAAACATGCAGCCAATGGGGTTGCAAGCCAAGATGTTTACCCAAAAAGCCACACCATCCATCCATCCATCCTTATGCCTTGTGTTGAATTCTTCCATACAGATGCTGCACCTATTAGGATCGGTTCCAAACCAGATGGTGAACAGCGCTTCACTGGTCTTCTACAAGACCTCCGGCTGTACTCCAGCTGGCTCAACCGCTCCGAGATTCATGAGCTCCACAACCAACCAGCCAAGAACGACCTTCACAATGTGTCAGGGTACCTGACATACAGGCAGGAGGAGAAACTGAAGTCGTTTTTAGTCCAAGTACGGGACGATCAAGAAGAGGAGGGTGAGGAGGTTTTCTACCTACAACTGGTGGCTGTTCAAGGTGGAGCCCGTCTGCCAATGCCCGGACCTACTGCCATCCTCAGGGTCATGAAGAGTGATAATGCCAATGGACTTTTTGGCTTTACTGGTTCTTGTATACCAGATGTAGGTGCAAAAAAAAAATCTTATATCTTCATATAATTACATTATGCTTGTCAGCTTTTTATTTTATTTTAAAACCAAAGATAAAGCAATGTCACTGTATGGCATGAACACATAACAACTTTGCAAATGTCAGTGCAAATGCAAATGCAAAAACTATAAGACTCATAACAAGAACTAGTTCTTACTATGCAAAACATATATCCAGTGGTGACATCCAGTGAGAAATTTGTAATGTTGTCTTACAGATAGCCTTCTGACCAGCACAATTAAGGTCTAATGAGTTAACATCTAACCGTATTATTTAATTAAGTACCCAAGTTGCTTCTTTGTCAGTGTTTGGTTAACCTTCCCTCCGAAAGCACGTAATGTGACCTCTAGTTGTGAGACCATGTCTTCATGTATATTTAATATGTCTTCACGCCTGGATGGATGGAGCATGCATTCTTCTCTTCAAGGAGATTGGATGCATGGCATCTCCAATGACTTGTTCGATAAACAAGACAGATGGTCAGTGAATTCCTTTAGAGGAGGACCTCTCAACTACTGACAGAAAAGACACAGCAGCATGTGCTTTCTCATATGCTCTAAGCAAATAGAAACAAGACTAGGCAGGAAAAAGGAAAGCGGACATTTATTAACTAATTTCCTTTCTATTTAACCAGTAACATGAAATGTAAAGACTGTAAACTGTGTTCAATGATCATGTATCTCAAAATCGGCAAAAATACATCTGTTTTTCTTAGTTAGAGTTTATAACATTTCAGCCTAACAACATCTAAACTCTTAATGGTTTAAAATGATTTTGTCCTGAAATTATTATTTGTGTGTGTGTGTGCTATTGTTGGTTTACAATGACCTTTATCCTGTCTTTATCAGATATCTGAGGAAGGCTCGATGATCTCCTGTGTAGTGGAGCGCACACGTGGCGCTCTGGATCATGTCTATGTAAACTACACCGTCACTCAGGTTGATTCACCCGCAGACTCGTCAAATGCCTCGGACTTTGCCAATGTTACAGGCTCCATCCATTTCCTGCCAGGCCAGCGCTCTGAGGTAACAGGATTAACCTCTCAAGCAGTTATTATTAATGACCACAGGACCACCAATTAAGGGGGAACATTATAATATTCCCATTAATTTGTAATGGCTGGACAACTGCAATTACATGCCATTGCATTACATCTGTTCACATGATGATTGTATATTTAAACACAGAAATAAGTTAAAAAATTAATTTGAACTTGTTTTAAATAGCAAAAAAGTTTGCATTGATGAATTTAGTTGAGTCTTAATTTTATTTGTATTTCTTTAACAGCCAAACTGTAAATGTATATGGCTCCATCTAGTGGTGGTTTTAACCACTTTGATTAATTGACAGTGTAAATCCGCTAAGTAATGGCAAAGCCTCACTCATAAATGCCTTTATATTTGATTTCTCTTGTCTCCTAGGTTTTAAACCTGCTGGTTCTAAATGATGACCTGCCTGAGGTTGATGAGCACTTCCGGGTTAGGCTGGTGTCAGCTGAATCAGGTGATGGGAAACCAGGTTCCACTCCTACCAGTGGAGCCAGCATCGACCCAAACAATGCCATTAACAATATTACAGTCAAAGCCAGTGATCATCCATATGGTAAATTGTTATATTTGCCCTTTTAGATTCATTCTTTCATTTATGCTGCCAGATTGTCATAGTTGACTAGTTATTAATGCAATTTCAGGCCTTCTGCAATTTCAAACTAGCCCAGTGCCTGCTGGTATGATCAGACCCGCACTAGAGGAGGCCCATGTGACTGTTCGAGAGGAGGCTGGTGTGGTCAGTCTGCTGGTGGCCAGAGCACAAGGACTGCTGGGAAGGGTGATGGTGGGCTATCGTACGTCTCCATTCACAGCTGCTGGTTCAGAGGACTATGAGGTACCAACAATTCCTATAAGACTATGAGACAGTTGAACACTTTTTTTGGGGTTTTAAACATTTTAAGTAAAATTTAGGGTCGGTTTATTTGTTTACTCAGTCTTTCATTTATTTTTTATTTTATTAAGCAATATTGCAATAAATCGAAGATGACATTCCTAATGTTTAAAAAAACAACTTCAATTGAAACAAGTGATTCTTGAGCACCAAATCAGCACATTTAATGATTTCTTAAGGATCATATGATACTAAAAACTGGAGTAATGTCTTGCCATCACAGGAAACAATTCAAATTAAATTGAAAAATATACTAAAATTACAAATCTGTTGTTTTAAATTGTAATAATATTTCACCATATTAATGTCATTGACCTCAAGGTTTTGAACAGTGTATATGTTTTTGGTCTTTGCTCTCTTATACAGTACAGCAATAAGAGTCATTTTTCATTAACCAAGATCCCCTAATAAAATTCCTTTGTATATTAAAATGGCACAATTCCTTTCCGTCTTCTGACAGGACACAGAGGGATTTCTAGACTTCTTGCCTGGCGAGAGATTTAAGTTCATCAATGTGACTATTATAGACAACTCGGTCCCAGAGTTGGACAAAGTCTTTAGAGTGGAGCTTTATAATCCAAATGGAGGAGGTAAGAAAATTGGTCAGTTCAGATTGATTCTGTGTCCTCTCTTTTACTTTCTTGATTTTTCTTTCACTGTTTCCGCATGCACTGTCTCCTGTGGGCTCCATTCATGCTGTTTGTGCATGATAATGGAACATTCTGTGTGATTTCAATGTGTACTATGTGTGATCCCTGTCTGGCTCCTGTGTGCTCCTTAAGTGGATCCATTATTTGCAAGCGAAGCCAGTGGAAGTGGCGAGAGTGACATTGACTTCTTTCTTCCGTCCTTTCACTATCATCATGGTAAGATTCTTTTTCACACAGATCTTTCTCTCATAGTTTTTCCTCATTTCCATTATTTGCTGTTATACCAGACTGGATTCTGTTTGGAAAAAAAAAAAAAATATATATATATATATATATACACTGGTTTGACTGTATATTAAACTAAAGTGGCGCTTCATATTAACAAAGTAAAAAGTGGTTTTACTTATATTTGTTTATTATTTCCCAACTGCTTGAATTGCTCCTGCTTTGGCATTTCTGTGGCACTTTATGCCCCATTATCTATCATTTGGTCCTTGGCAGATCTTTTCAACAGAACTTCTTTAACCAATGCTTATTCGCTGCTTACTCTTTGTTTTTCTTTCTTTTGTTGATTTATTGCATAATTGAGGTCGCCCCTTACACAAGCTTTATTTTGTAAGTGCTAGATTAAAAGTTGTAAAGTTTAAGAGCTGCCCATAACAGTCAAATCCCCAGACTCTGGATTGTAGAGTTCTGCCAAGCTGTTTACATAGTACTAAGGCCTGCGAGCAATACCAGGAAAAACGTGGGAAAAGCAAATAGCCTTTATGTTTAAGGGAGGCCAATAGGGGTAAATGATGTTTTGAAAATGTCACTGTTCACCTCTGTGACGCTTCTTAGTGCCCTTCTTTAGGGAGTCTTTAAAAGTAGTAGTAGCTGTAAAAATGGGTCTACTTATTTTCTTCTCTTATATTATGGCTTAAATACTGATAAATGTATTTTCTGAAGCTAACCTGGGCACTGCTGCTCGTATCATCGTGACCATTGCTGCTTCCGATGAGGCTCACGGCGTCTTCCAGTTCAGTGCCGACTCTCTGACTGTGAATGGCACAGAGCCTGAGGAGGGCAGGAGTACTGTTGTACTGCAGGTCAGTCCCAGTTATAATCATCACTGTGTCATGATGACCACTGTTTCTTTTGTCCTGTCTATGAATTTATTCAAAAAGTTATTTTTTTATTATTTTTTATACTGTATGTTACATGCATAGAGAATTATAATTATTTATCAGAAAAAAATATATATATAACAATATTTGAAAAAACGAAATGATTCATGTGGTGCAATAAACAAGCAGAAATTATATCATAGACAAGATCTTGAAAAAAAAGTTCACTGCCTTTGGGTTTTGTAAGAGGCCTCTTATTCTCATCAAGGTGATCAAAAATACATTAAAGGGTTAGTTCACCCAAAAGTGAAAATTCAGTCATTAATTACTCACTCTTTTGTTGTTCCAAACCTGTAAGAACTTTGTTCATCTTCAGAACACGAATACAATTTTTTTATGAAATCTGAGAGCTTTCTGATCCTGCATAGACAGCAACAAAACTGAAATGTTCCCAGACCCAGAAGCGTAGTAAGGACATTGGTAAATAGTCCATGTGACATCAGTGGTCTCGATTAATGGGGAGCACATGATTTGGAGGAGAAGAATTATTGAATAAAGTTGTTAATATTTCAGTGTATTTAAACATTTATTTTGTTCCAGTGATGGCAAAGTATTCATTACTCCAGTCTCCAGTGTCACATGACCTTTCACAAATATACATTTTTAGAGTCATTAAAATAAATAAATAAAAGTAAAAAATGATTTTCATTGAAAACAAATTGTACAGATGAGAGAAAAAGTTAATGTTTAATATAAGTAAGTTTCCTGTTTTTCTCAGGTGATTCGTACCTTTGGCGCTCTGTCCAGTGTGACAGTGTACTGGGAGGCAGATGCTAATTCAGAGGGAGAACTTGTATATAGATCTGGCAATGTGACCTTTGAGGTGGGCCAGACTGTTGGAAGCATCTACTTACTGATTTCCCAAGATGACATTCCAGAATTTGACAAGAGCTTCAGAGTCCGCCTCTCTAATGTTTCTCATGGTCGACTCGGGAAGGAAACTACTGCCACACTGACTGTATTGGCCAGCGACGACCCTTATGGACTTTTTGTTTTCTCTGACAGCAGTAGACTGATCCGTGTGCCAGAAGCAAATGCTGTCATCACCCTGAACATACAGAGGAGAAAAGGCTTAATGGGAAGGGTGCGAGTGACATATCGAACATTGAGGGACACTGATGCAGCTCCATATAGCACACTGGGAGTAGGTCGGGCCAGTGCAGGGAATGACTTTGTGCCTGTTGTGGAGTCTGTGATATTCTCTGTTAATCAGAGTGAAGTAAATGTGACCCTGAGGGTACTGGATGATGAGGAACCGGAGAGAGCAGAGTCTGTGTTTTTGGAACTTGTCAGCGTCACTTTAGTTGAAGGGCTGCAACCCAGACCAGGTAAAAGTTACTTGTAAGGTGTCTTGAATTATAAACTATGAAATGTGCAAAGCATTACTGCTTTAAACAAAAAGCAAGGATGTGTACTGAATGTAACTTTTGGTTTTTCAGTTGCCCTTTCCCCTCGACTTGGCCCACGGAATGCCACAGTTGCCCAGATCATTATAGAGGCCAGCGATGATGCTTTTGGGGTGCTACAACTGTCTTCCCCAGCAGTGAGTGTGCACGAGTACTACGTCGGACCTATAATCAATGTAACGCGTATTGGAGGGATTTTTGCTGACGTGTCTGTCAAATTCAGAGCAGTTCCATTGACCGCTAGAGTGGGTGAGTTTTAATGACAAATGTAATTCTGTTGTCATGGACGTTGTGGAATGTTATTTTCTCGAATATTCTAGGAATTAATTTTTAAGAAAAATAATTTTCTGTTTTAACATGGTTTAAATTCTAATGTATAAATGTGTTTTAAATTGTAGTATTTAACTATATAACTATTTTACTTGTGTGTTTCTACATATTAAATTGAATGAAATATTAATGGAATTAACTGAATATCTATTTTATATCAGTATATTTCTAAATCATATCATATGATTTTGAATGGCATATGTAGGTGAAGACTACAGTGTGGCCTCTTCTGATGTGGTTTTGCTGGAGGGAGAGAGTAGCAAGCCCATCCCTATCCTCATCATCAATGATGTGTTGCCTGAACTGGAAGAGACCTTTCGAATTGAGCTTCTCAACCAGACCACAGGTGGCGCTCTCCTGGGGGACCTTACACAGGCCATCATTACCATCCTACCCTCAGATGATCCATATGGATCTTTTGGTTAGTTTTTATGAATGGCCTGCTTGTCATGGAAGTTCAGTAATGGAACATGTTCAGTGTTTTACATGTTTTTTTGACGGTTAGTTTTTCAGGCTGCACCCATCACAGTCGAGGAGCCAGCAGTGAATGCTTTTGAGGTGTCCCTACCCATAGTGAGGAATGCTGGAACTATAGGTGATGTGGATGTCCAATGGAGAGCCACAGTCAATGGAAGACCTGCCACTGGTGATCTGCGACCTTTGTCTGGTGAGGTCAGGTTTGCTCCTGGAGAAACCTTAAAGACATTGAAAGTTGAGGTTTTGGCTGATGATGTTCCTGAAATTGAAGAGGTGAGTGTTGGTTTTTAAGCTTTGTAAGGATGTATGAAAACTCTACATTACTTGAGCGTTTCTGTTTAATTTAGGTAATAAAGGTTGAGCTCATAGGTGCCACCAATGGTGGTAACATTGGGGCTGAAAAAGTAGTCGATATCATTGTTCCTGCCAATGACAACCCTCACGGAACCATATACTTTGAGCAAGCAGTATACCGCATCCAGGAGCCACTGGAAGGGATCTATATTGCTAACATTACAGTTCGAAGGAGGTAATGTGCCTGTTTTTCCTATGTCTTTAATTTTGCTTTGAATGGTATGTTATGTTTCTTCTTTGTGTGGTTTTCACTGCAGTGGTGGTAACTTTGGGATGCTGGAGATCATTTATAGCACCTCTGAAGTTGATATCGTAAGCAATGCTCTCAGGGAAGGCAGAAATTTCCTGGTTTACTTTGATTCTCCACTGGCTGGAGCGCCATCCAATGCCCTCCGCAGACCCATCAACATCACCACAGACACAAACGTCCTGAATTTCTGTGCTGCGTTCTGCCTTAGAGAGCGAGCTTGCCAAGCTTTCAGCTTCACCAACACCCCAAGAGCGAGTTGCCTCTGGGTAACGTCTGGGGCCAGACAACTGAGTCCCTCCCCACAAACCTTCACCTATTTAAAAAACACCACAGCAGCCTCTTCGCTGTTTAGCTCGCAGGCTGTTGCTGGGAGCGACTACATAACCATGACGGCTCAGACCGCAACCATGCTAGACAGATCGCAAGTCGCTAACCTTACTGTACCCATCTTGACTGACTCTTTGCCAGAGGTGGATGAGAGTTTTGTGATTAAAATCCTGAGTGTTAGCTTGGCCAACATGACCGCAACTACAAAGAACTTGCCAACAATACAGCAGCCGGACACAGCTTTGGTGACTATAGCAATGAATGGAGATGCGTTTGGAATATTTCTACTCTATAGCATTAACCCCAATGCCACACAAGATGGTCTGTATCTCGAAGTGAGAGAGGAACCAAAAACAACAGTGCTGCTGGTCATTGAGAGGAGAGGAGGCAGTATGGGACAGGTAACAGTGGAGTGGAAGTATGTTGGCGGCAGTGCCACACCCAACGCTGACTTCAATGGAACGGGGGATACCCTCATCTTTGCAGAGGGTAAGTCTGCTTTGTGCTTTTGGTGGTACTGAAAACACTTGTCACAATAAGTCAGGAGATTGACTTTATTTACTTTAGATTAAGTTTTACCGAGTTTTTAACCTTTTTTTTTTCAATATTCATACTTTACTCTGGTGGAATTATTTACATAATGCACCTTTGGCAGCTTAAATCAGGGATATCGCTGCTTTGGTCTTTTTAACGCAGGGTTAAAAGTGTTGATAATACCGTTTTTGTAAAACTGTCTGTGAATAAGGGAAATGCATTTCTATAATTTGAAAAAATAATATCAATCAAACATCTATCTTGGTTAATTCAATAAAATAAAGGATAAATTGATATAAATCATTCTAAATAAATGAATTCTAAAAAAACTGAAGTCCATTTTCAACATTGAAATTGCCCCCTGTCTGTGCCTTAAAGGTGATGTAAAGAAGACCCTTGAGTTTGTCATCATGGATGACATGGAACCTGAAGACAATGAGACTTTACAGCTTGGGTTAGTGAGCACTGAAGGTGGCAGCCGTATCCTTCCCAGTTCGGACACAGTCACCATCCTCATCCTGGCCAATGACAATGCAGCTGGTGTGGTGGGCTTTCACACAGCTTCAAGATCTGTCATCGTCAGAGAGGGTCTGTGTTTTTCTTGTTTTTGTTCCACTTTTACAGTTAAGGCTTGTTCACACCACAAATGATGTCCATAACACTGCGATGTGACAGAAGGCAATATAAGAGTTTCTATTTAAATGTTCAAACTCTTTAAAGCGGTGGATTTTTGATTGTCCAAGAATGGTTTTCATCATTCATCAGTTGGAAATAATGTAATAAAATGAAAATAATTCTGATTCCAACAACTTATGGTTATAGTCATCCCTGGTGTGAATGGGCTTTTAATTAAAGAAGTCATCATAATGTATTTATTCATGTTATTTCTCAACAGGCAGAGGTGGTTTTAAGAGTAACATAATTGATTTAACTTCTGTTACGGGTATGTGCCCAAGTGTAGAGGCATTTTAAACATGTTGTAATTGGATAATTATAGGCATCAGGTTGTGCTCCATAGTAACTAGTAACATAGTACCAAGATGTGATGAGAGAAGTGGGATCTGCAACAGCTGCAACATTGGGAAAGATGGTTCGTGTCACCTTGCATGCATGACAGCACACGTGAATTCTATATCCCTATATAAGGAAAAGGAACTCACATCTCATAAAAATTAGCTTCTAAATCAACTGAGGTTGTATTACTTGAAGTTTGTTGAGGTTTTATTAAATCCAGTAAACCCAATGCAAAATCCACGTCTTATTATACCAGATAATGGTTAATAAGTAAGGCTAGATGTTCTTTGTATTCAACAGGTGAGAGTTTGTCTCTGCTGGTGGAGAGAACAGCTCCCGCGGTTGGAAATGTCACAGTGGAATGGAGGATCGAAGGCCCTCGAGTCTCAGTAACTTTTACAGACACCTCTGGAACTCTGTTCTTCTCTGAGGTAATGAATAAAAAAATGTTGCTTTACCAGATCATTTGATCATTTCTTTTAAACTTGTGAATTCAAAGGACAATGAACGATTAATGTTCTACCTCAACTACTATTTCAGGGAATGTTAAATAATACTATAGTGTTGAGGCTACTTGAGGATACCATACCAGAAGAAAGAGAGGAGTACAGAGTTATCCTAACAAATATACAAACCAAAGGTATTTATCAGAAACACACACAGGAACTTGTTTTCCTTGAAAGTTTAATGCACTGTATATTGCAAGTTCATCTTATGTTTAGCAAGGCCACTAAGATTTATTATATGCAAGTTCATCTTATGTTTAGCAAGGCCACTAAGATTTACTATTAACATTTATGAATGTAGAATTTTCACAGTTTTGCTTCTCAGGTAAATGATCTTGTTTTAAGGATGTTTACATATTTCTGTTTAAAGAATTTTTACTATGTTAGCATTAACTGTTATGTTATTGTCTTGTTAATTTGGTAATTACTCACAATCTGCACTTCAGCTTTAGTGTGCACTCACATTTCACTTTAAGAACACTTTAGAATGTGTTTAAGTTGTGCTTATTCTGGACACGATATATATATATATATATATATATATATATATATATATATATACATATATATCTTTTTTTTATAATCATGTATAATATATAATTCTCTCAGGGGTTACCCAGACAGGCATGGCAGCTCTGCATGCTCAGGGTCGTGAAGCAGTGGTAAGCGTGGAAGCTAGTGACGAGCCGTTTGGTTTGCTCAGCATTGCCCCCTCATCCTTAAAAGTGACCACAGATGAGAAAGACACCACCATCAGGATTTTCCTAAACCGAGAGTTTGGTGCAACAGGTTAGCTACGCTTGCAAAATCATTCAAACAAAGTGTTGTCCTGGATTATGGGGATGTAAATATTGCTACTTTCCCCTACAGGTGCTGTAAATATCAGCTATGAGACTGTGCAGGGCTCCTTGCAGGACCTCAGACAGACTGAGGGAGCTCTAGCCCAGCCAGGCCTGGACTTCAGACACATCTCCAGTTCTGTGATCATGCAGGATGGACAGACATCTGTGTCCATCCCTATCACCATCTTAGATGTATGATGCTGCTGATCTAACATTGACTACATTCTTACAGTTTTCATTTTAATGTTAATGAATTATTATTTAGATGCTTATTAATTCTCAGGCATATTGTATTAACCATAATTAAATTAACATATTTGTATTTGTTGTTAACAGGATGACATCCCTGAGCTGCAAGAGTTTTTCTTAGTCAATATAACATCAGCTGTCCTCATAACCACCCTCCCAACCACCCCTAAACTAAGTAAGATGATTAGATAATTAAGCAAATTGATTTTGTTTTACATAATTTTTCACTTTTCTGTGTTAAATGAGTCCCATTTAATTAGGTTTTAGGTTCTTCTTTCAATTATAATTTCTTCTTGAATCCTGTTGCATTCTTTCATAGAGATTTTCTTTACATTGAAAGGTAATGGTACTCAAACATGTACTTGATATGCTCTAGTGCTTTGTGCTTATTGTCATATTGTCAGTGGCATTTTGTAACTAGAATCTGTGTTTGTAAGGTGTGAGCTCGCAGCAGTGTGAACTCTGTCATTCCCAAATACAGTCCCCACTCCTCGCTTATAATCAATGATTTGTGAAGACTCTTGGTAGAAGCCTTTTTTTTTTTGTACATGACTATTGGTGTAGTAATAGTTGATGATTAATAATGTTGCAAGTTACCTGTTTTTTTTTTATTGTGCTTTTCCTGAAACCCCAAAGCATGCTGCCATTGCCTATTATCCTTACCCTTAAACTATTTTATTTTATTTTATTTTTCTGATGTATTCCTGTCTTTCCAGGTACTGAAGGCCTTGTAGCAGAGATCATTATTAATGCTAATGATGGAATCCAAGGGATCATTGGCTGGCAAAACATAGAGTACGAGCACCCTTTTGTCTTTTTTTTTTTCAACTTATGTGAACCATGGTATCTTTAACTTTTATGGTGAGTAAAAATCTCTAGGTAATGTATGTATTTTCTCCTCAGCTATGTGATTAATGAGACAATTGGCGTGTTAACTCTGGTGGCGTACCGTGATGCCGGGATGTATGGAAATGTGTCCCTGTTCTTCTATGCCCAGAATCTCGAGGCTCAGTTGGGTCTGGATTTCAATGCTACCCCATCAGTGAGTCACAAACACTCTTTCTAGTTTTTAAATCCAATGAACTATTCAGCATTTATTGTTAATAATTATTGACGATATATACCTACACAGATGATCCATTTTGTGGATGGAGAACGGCACAAGTTTATCGAAGTTCAGATTTTAAATGATGCCATTCCTGAAGGGGATGAGACCTTTCAGTTAATTCTGGCAAATCCATCAGCAGGGCTGCAGCTGGGAGAAAACACTACAGGTCTGGTATGCTGGGAGACACTGAACATTCATGATCGTCCATGATCAGTACCATATAATTTTTCTCTAATGTGTTTTCACAGCTACCGTGACTATTCTGGCCAATGACGATGGCCATGGAATCATATCCTTCAATAACAGTGAACATTTCCTGCTGAGGGAGCCCACTTCATTGTCAGGTCTGGGGCAGAGTGTGGCCACCCTCTACATCATACGAGACCCTCCTCAGGGTGTATTTGGTACTGTATCGGTCCAGTTCACAATCACTGATGTCAATGGATCCCTGTACACTGATGATCTCACACCTTCCTCTGGCTTTGTGGTACTTGAGGACGGAGTCAGATTCAAGGTACAGTATAAAAAGATCTTACAGAGCAATGAAAATTTTATGAAATAGTTAACCAAGCATAATGAAGGAACCATTTTTTTTTAAGTTGAGAAAATACATGTAAGAACCAGTGTTTTGTCAAAGAAAATAGTCTTCATATTTGTTTTCTAGACTTTGGAGATCTGGGCTGTTCTGGATGCTGAGCCAGAAATGAATGAGACATTCACAGTGACTCTGTCCAACCCTGCCGGAGGTGCTCGACTGGGAAACTCAATGCAGACTTTCATCACCGTACTGCAGAATCAGGCTCCTCTAGGACTCTTCAGAATATCACCATCTTTTAACAGGTACATTCACAGCCTGTTTTAAACAAGCTTGTTGGACTCATACAACCCCTGCTTCTACTGTATTTTTTGTATTTTCCAGGACTCTAGACACCATGACCGTGGAGGAGAATGACGGTACGGTGTACCTGACAATATCTCGCAGTAATGGCTTGGAGTCAGCCGTCAGTGTGGAATGGGAGACCCGGTCAGGAACAGCATTTGGCATGAGTAAGAAATTGCACTAGTAGGCTTATTTTGGTGTTTTTCAAAAGCTGTTTGACCACTGATTGTTTAATGTATTTGTAGGAGGTGAACAGCCAGTGTTGGCTGTATATCAGTCTGTCAAGGATAACTTGGCGTCAGTCTGGTGTGCAGTGCCCAATGAAGACTCTGCTGTGGTCCTGAGGCTGCTCAGAGGTCCAGCTCAGAACCAGGCTGTGCTCTACAAATGGCAGGGTGTCTTGGTACCTGTGGAGGTATGCTTTAAATTCAGTTAAAACATGTTGCATGCAAACTCTTTGGCCTGTTCTGTTCCCCTCTGTCCTCCCAGTCATTTCACATTTCAGATACATTGTCCTATCTAAAAAAAAAATGCATACAGAACAAAAAAAAGCTCAATGCTCTGTGTTTTGGTAGAAGAAAATGCACTCAAAATTGTAATGCTTGTTCAGTTTCCTAAATATAGCAGCTAATGCTAATAATCACTCTCACGGACATTTTCCTGGACTGTGCCCAGCTGGTGGAATGACCTCCCAATCTCAATTCGTACAGCTCTTTTTTCAAGAAAAAACAACTCATTTTCAAGAAACATCTAAAGACTCATCTTTTTTGCCTGCACTTAACCAACTAATACTAGCACTTTTCCTTTTCTTGTCTTTTCATTTATTAAAAAAAAAAAAAAAAAACCTGGCTATGCGTTCTATACTAGACTAACTGAGACTCGTCATGGCACTTGTATACTGTTGTTGTTCTCTTGTTGACCTGACTGCTTCTATTGTTCTCATTTTTAAGTCGCTTTGGATAAAAGCGTCTGCTAAATGATTAAATGTAAATGTAAATGTATTCATATAATCATACAATGTAAATTTGGTTCATTTCTGTGTTTGGGTCAAATTAAATGTTAAGAAAATACATTTGCAGTCTGTGCAACCAATATCATATGAAGTTCAGGCAAAAATTGATTGATTGATTGATTGATTTGAACTCACTTTAAAATCCTTTTTTTAATTTTAATGCATGTATTTATTTTTTATTTTGTAATTTATTTATAGTTTTTTTAAGATTGTAATCATACCTTGTCAATGCAAGACAATAAGTATTTCTTTTATTTGTTTGTTTCTGTTTTGTATTTCTTTTCTCTCTTTCACTCTGTTTCTCATAGTTTGTCAGCATCCAGAATCCCAGCTCTTGTGTGGGTTTTACAGTCAATGGCTCCAGCTATGTGGCAGTTTCCCATGCACACAGCAATGTGTCATTAACTGCCACAATCAGTTTATTTCGCCTTCAGGCAGACCTCAACCTAACTCAAGTGAGTATGCTGCCAGTTTATCTTTTTATTTATTTGCCATCGACAAAGCTACATGTGTGCTTATCCTGTAATAGACTTGTGATTCATCTCACTTTAGTCAGATTTGTATTTTCTGATGCGATATATTTATATTGTTCAATGTTGTCCCCTTTTGTAGGAGCAGACTCTTACTGTGAACAGTTTCAGCGTTAAACACTTCTCCACTGAACTCCAGCAATATTTGATTGCTTCTAGTGAGGTATACTCAGTCTGACATGTAAAATACAAACTTGGAGTTCTAATTGGAAGCATTCAAATAGCAATCATAAGAAATACTTTACTGAGATCATTCCTCTCTGTCTTAAGATTTTTGTGTGGGATGGAGGCTCATTCTCCCTTCGTCAAAGTCTTGACTTGCAAGACATTACCACAGCCATACCCTTCAGACGAGGCAGCAGCAACGTACAGCACCTGGCTGTGTGCATGAACAGAACGACATCACCGTGTTTGGTTTACCAGTGGAGTAATGGACGTTTCCAAAACCCTCAAACCTTAGAAGTCAGTGCTCGAGTCAATCAAGTGGAATCATTTCAGATGGGAGGAGATACGTTCCTCCTCATCATTACTGAAGGTATCATATGTAGTGTTACAGTTCAAGAGTATTTTAAATTTGAAGATGTTTCGACACTGTATGAGCATTGCTGCCCTGTATCAGAATCTAACATTCACATTGTCTTTATTGTTCACCATGAAAAGGTCCAAGCTCAAAATGTGAAGTGTTTATGTGGGGTTCTCAGCAAAACTTCTTCCAGCAGACACAGTCCATCTCATTTCCCGGCCTCTTTTCAGTCCACCCCTTTACCCCTCCTTCTGGAATATGTGAGTTGCCAGACAAATTTTGTGCAGTCTGTTTAAATAATATCACATTTAGTGTGTTTCCACTGTTAAGCGTATTTTTACCTATATTTTGTCTTTACCAAAATTATATGCCTTAGTTTACTGGTATTTCAATTTACATGTCATAATAATAGCACTTGCTAAACAGAATTGCATTGATATTCCTCAAAAATGGTTGGGTTATGGCTAATATACAGACTATTTCTTGCACCAACATTCATACAAAATAATTTTTTGCACTGCTTCAAGTACCAGTTATTTATGTATTTATTTAGTTTTTCTTAAAAATCATTTCATTCCTCAAGGATGCATTAAATTAAAAGTGATATTAAATACTTTTACATTGATAATATTTTTTGTTTTTGTTTTTTGTTATGTTCTGCTTTATTCTTTTGAACTTTCTTTTTGATTCCTTAAAAAAGTAGTACATGCACAAAATAAAACGGCACAATCATTTTGTTTGCATAAATTTTGATTTGTCTTGTCTCACTTGTATATTTAACTATTTGTTTGCCTTGCAAGCATATCTGTTGTTTAGGCTTTGTGTCATTTACAGTATACAGCAAAACTATCTGTACTGAGAAATTAGATTAACAAGTTTCTTTTTGTCGTAGCTCACCTGTTGCTTGCGGGTCTAAGAGGTTCAGTACTGTACTCATGGAGGTCAGATCTGAGGCAGTTTGCTGAAGTACTGCAGTCTCTGTCTGCACAACAATTCCTGTACCTGCTTGTTCCTTCTCTCAATTCTACTAAAAGTCTTATCGTAGCCACTGGAGAATCAAGTTCTGTTGTATATGAGCTGACCTCAGTTTCCAACCAATCTGACTTCATCCCCAAGTATGTTACCATTCCTAAGTAAACAGTTTGATTTCTATATTTAAATGTTTGTCTAATGCTGATGGTCATTGATATTTCCATCTCTTATCCTCAGTTCAGGAGAGCTTTTTTTCCAACCTGGTGTCCGTGAGCTAGAAATAGCAGTGAATGTAATTGATGATGATGTTCCTGAGGAGGAAGAACATTTTCGTGTCAGCCTCAAGAACCCCAAAGGAGGGGCAGAAATTGGCTTTCGTGGTCAAGTGACCTTGTTCATTCCAGCTAATGATGATGCTTATGGAATTATAGGCTTTGCACAGGTATAAAGATCAGAATACATTGTGTGCTTCACAGATGCTGTTATCTGAATATGCAGTACAACTCACAAAACCCAATGTCATGGCGTGATCTTTAATAGTGTAAAAGTATTGCCAGATTTAAATCCAAGACATTGGTGCACTGTTGATGATACCAGGAATATATTTGTATACAGAACTCTTTAATGCGAGAGGTGGATGAGTTGGAGGATAATAACCCTGTTTCTCTGAGCATTGAGAGGAGGAGAGGCAGGTTTGGCAGACTAACAGTACACTGGAGTGCCTATGGTAGTCTGGAGGACATTTTCCCCACTTCAGGAGTGGTAAGAGCTGCTGCTTTCTGTTTTTAATTGTTTTAGTTATAACATTTGACTGAACTGCATGTTTTAAATAGTACATTTGTATCGCAGACTGTTGTTCTAGTCCAAAATCACAATTCTAACTATAAGCTGCCATTTGTAGCAGCAGTTACATATGTAATTAAAAGGTTCAAGCATCTGTTTACAAAAACATTGTACTATTTAAAGCACCTGTTATTCATACTTATTATAAAAACCTCCCAATTGGGACAACAAAATGTCCACATATGGTATAACCACAATGTACTATGAATTACAGACCTCTTTACATCCTCTCTGTCTGTTTTTCATGTAGGTGACATTTTCTGAGAGCCAGGCTGTTGCTACCATCTCACTGAGTGTATTAGCTGATGATATTCCAGAGTTAGCAGAAAAAGTCACCCTTGTCCTGACCAAGGTCATAACGATTGGGATAATTCAGCTGTCCAGAGGAGCCATGATCGACCCTCAGCGTACCCAAGCAAACCTGACTATTAGAGCGAATGGTTCACCCTACGGAGTCATTGGCTGGCATCTCGATTCCCAGTACTTCATTACGCCAGAACCTCCAAGTAATCCATTTGTGTTTAACTTTGTCTCAGTTCAACGTAGCACAATAATATAATCAACAGCGTATGAATGGCTAAGACAGCCAAAAACATTGCTGTGGTGTGCCAACACAATATTTAAGTCAACATGTCATCATTTCCTGCAATCCAAATTACTGATAATAAATATATACAAATGTCTTAGTCCTATACTTAGTCTTGGAAGTAGTTTAGAAATGTAGTGGGGTTTTTTTTTATACATAATTGCTCAATTCATTATAATATGAAATATATTGAAATACACTGATGTAATTATTTACATTTTTTTATTGCTTTCACTTCAGAGAGCCCAAGCAACATTACACTAAGTATTGTGAGAGATCAAGGAGCATCAAGGGATGTATTAGTTTACTACACCACCAAAGCGGCCCTCCACCTGCCACCTGTTAATCAGGCTAGTGAGGGAACTGACTATGTAGCCAAAGAAGCCACAGTCATCATGAAAGAAAATGCTACTGTTGTCTTGGTATCTATTACCATCTTGCCGGTGAGTATTAAAACCCAATTAATCTGACTGCTTCACTGAGATGCCATCTAATAAAGAAGATTTCACAATATTACTGTTTTCACTGTCATTTTAATTAAGTAAATGCAGCCTGAATATATGAATGAATACATGGATCTTCTTGCAAAAACATTCCCAGTTAGTCTCAGGTCACTCATTCTGAGGACACACTATGCTGAGGCTGAACTACTCATACAGCACAAGCCAACAGTCAGTTACTATAACCACCACAGAAACCCCACTTTATTTTATTTTTTCAGTTTGTTCCTGGAATAGCTTGTGCCTTGTAAATTGCAGTGGTCGTTAGATATTTTTTGCATATTGTCCAGCCCCAAAAACCACATGTTGAATTTGTTTGGGCTGAAAGTTTATGACTCAGACTACTGACATAAATCAACATGTTCTTAGAATGAATTGTACATAGGCTTTTTGGATGCTTCTTAGAATCTGCTAAAGAAATTATTCCTTATATTAAGATGTATGAGGTCTCTTAGGGGTTTTAACTTATGCAGTATGTGATATGCATGCAGATAATGATTAAAATTGGATTAATCCTTGGATGGTATACGGTTTATGTGTTTGCTTTTAGGATGATGTTCCTGAACTGGCTGAGGCATTCCTTGTAAACATCACTAGAGTTGAACTGTTGGGTGGAGACACAGGAGCAGCTCAGCCCAGTGTGAGGAGACCTGGTCTGGAGATAGCTGAGGTCACCATCCAAGAGAACGATGATCCAAGAGGAGTCCTAAGTTTTAATGTCTCAAAGGTTGATTCACAATTAATTCTAATTGTGTTTTTTGTACCAGTTTTATTCTGAATGAAGAATGAACATGCTTCTGCAATCCCTTGTCTTTTAGGATGTTTCTGGGGCAGTGCTGGCATTTGAGGTACCATCACCTAGAAACATCCTTCGCTTGGCTGTCATGCGATTGGCTGGTAGATCTGGTAGACTGGTGCTTTACTGGGAGGCACAAACGGTCACAGCCAACACTGAAGATTTTAGTCCTTCCTCTGGAAACCTTACCTTTCAAGATGGACAGGTAAAGATTAAAATCAGAAATATATATACTGTATAATTTAATATGTTACTGCTGTATGTATTTTTAAGTTCTATTTTATCTATTATCTATTTTTAACAGACAGTGGCTTATATTGAGATCACCATTATTGATGACACAGTTGTGGAGTCCACAGAGACGTTTATGGTGAAACTGGTTCGAGTCATTGGAGGTGCGAGGTTGGGGGACGAGACAGCTGTGGTAATCAGCATCCCGGCCAATGATTCACCTTTTGGTCGGTTCGGGTTTGAAGAGCTAATGGTAAATAATATTTATCATATTAGTTCTTTTATATTACCATTTTGCTGCCTAGCCTATGTGCTTTAATTGTTGTACTTGTGATTTTTTTTGTGAGTGGTCCACTCTGGATATCTGAGGCATTTCTGTATTAACTCTAAAGTAACTTTTTGCTTGAACTTCTTCATGGCAACTTTTTTTGGGAAGATGTAAGCCTGTGATTAACTACTGCCATTAGATTAGAATGCCTTGTGGTTACTTTATAAAAGCCTTAAATTGCTCGACTGAAAAGATGGACCTTAGTAACATGCTTTATCTTGCCTCAGGTGTCTGTGTCTGAGCCACGGTTCCTAAATGACCCAGCTTCTTTAGCTACACTGACCGTAGTGCGTAGCTCAGGAGGTGAAGGAGTGGTGCATTTGATATGGCTTCTGCAGGAAGAGGGCAGAGATGACCTAAGCCCTCGTAATGGAACTCTCATTTTTAATGGAGTAAGTATGGGTGGTGAATATGAATATGACAATTGTCTAAGGGATAGTTTAACGAAAAATGAAAATTATGTCATTAATAACTCACCCTCATGTCGTTCCAAACCTGTAAGAACACAAATTAAGATGTTTTTGATGAAATCTTTGATGAGAACTTTCTGACCCTACACAGAATGCAAGGGTACTACCGGGGTCTTAGTATACTAAACCACCACCACGACTTCATATAACAGATTCTTCTCTTATGGGACAGTCTGCCTCCATTCACAAGAATACCACGACGCATGTAATTGCATCAGCAGCAACACACGCATTCACCGTGGTACTCTAGTGGAGGGGCAGAAAGCTCTTGGATTTCATCTAAAATATCTTATTTTGTGTTCTGAAGATGAACGAAGGTCTTACGGGTTTAGAACAACATGAGGGTGAGTAATGCATGACAGAAGTTTCCTTTTTTGGTGAACTATCACTTTAAATTAATTGAACAGCACTTTTACCTATGCCGCAGTGAGATAATCACAGTTGTTAAATTATCTTATTGTTTGTAGACTGAGTCAAAGAAAACTCTGGTGGTTCAGGCTTTGGCCGATGCTGTTCTGGAGGGAGAGGAAAGATTCACTATCCAGCTGCTCTCTCCAAAGAATGAGCCTGTCATTGATCCAGTTAGAGGTTTGTCAGCATATTATCACTACTGATAACATCTGGGAAACAGTTATTGTTTCTTGTCTTCAAAAATGTCTGAACGTTAATGTTTCCCTTTTTCATAGAGCAGGATATTTCAGTATATATCGTATTGTCTATATTCTTGGAGGTCATATTTTTACATCAGTTACTTTTTTTTTTCATCAGGTATTGCTACGGTTGTAATTCAAGCTGATATGGGTGCCCTGGGAACTGTAGGAATAGCTGATTCTAGCAGGAATGTGTTGATTGGCGAGCCAAGAAACAATTACAATGGAACAGCTCTGGTCAGGTAAACTTCTCACCTTCTCCAACCAACAGAGGTTACTGTATCTTTAATTTTTCACCAAACAGAATTCACAAACAAAAATGCCAAAACGGATTTCCTTAACAATGCCCTAATCTGAAGATGAAGTGTGTCCTATCAATTGCAGTCTTGTAAGAGGTCCAGGAATCTTTGGTGAAATTCAGATCTTCTGGAACATCACCACAGCTTCAGATACAGAGTTTGAGGAGACCTCTGGGAAAGTTGTCATGAAAGACCGCCAGTCTGCAGCTACAATTCAGCTGACGGTAAAACAGCTAAGAAATACACATGGTCACTCTAAAGTTTGGGGTTGGGGTTGTAAAAATGAAACTCTCTTACGCTGACTATGACTATGACTATGATGCATTCATTTGATTAAAAATACAGTAATACTGTGAAAACAGTAATATTGTGAAATATTTACATTTACATTTTTTTTTAAATGAAAAGACAAGAAAAGGAAAAGTGCTAGTATTAGTTTGTTAAGTGCAGGTGAAAAAGATGAGTCTTTAGATGTTTCTTGAAAATGAGTAAAGACTCGTACGAATTGAGATTGGGAGGTCATTCCACCAGCTGGGCACAGTCCAGGAAAGGTCCGTGAGAGTGATTTTGAACTTCTTTGGGATGGCACCACAAGGCATCGTTCACCTGGAGAGCGCAAACTTCTGGAGGGCACATAAGATTTAACAAGTGAGTTTAGGTATGTTGGTGCCGTGCCAGTGGTCGTCTTGTAGGCAAGCATCAGTACCTTGAATTTGATGCGGGCAGCTACTGGTAGCCAGTGTAACCTGATGAGGAGAGGAGTAACGTGAGCTTTTTTTGGCTCATTGAAGACAACCCTTGCTGCTGCTGCATTCTGGATCAATTGCAGAGACTTGACAGTACATGCAGGAAGGCCCGCCAGGAGAGCATTACAATAGTCCAGTCTGGAGAGAACAAGAGCTTGGACAAGAAGTTGGGTGGCTTGCTCTGACAGGATGGGTCTAATTTTCCTAATGTTGTATAAGGCAAACCTGCAGGACCAGGTCGTTGTAGCAATGTGGTCTGTGAAGCTTAACTGATGATCCATCACAACTCCTAGGTTTCTGGCTGTCCTCGAAGGAGTAATGGTTGACGAACCCAGCTGTATAGAGAAGTTGTGATGAAGCAATGGGTTAGCTGGAATCACCAGGAGTTCTGTCTTCGTAAGGTTAAGCTGAAGGTGATGGTCATTCATCCAGCTAGAAATGTCACTCAGGCTGAAATGCGAGCAGCTACCGTCGGGTCATCTGGTTGGATTGAGAAGTAGAGTTGGGTGTCATCAGCTTAGCAGTGATAAGAAAAGCCATGCTTCTGAATGACAGATCCTAATGACGTCATGTAGATGGAGAAGAGAAGTGGTCCAAGTACTGAGCCTTGAGGAACCCCAGTAGCAAGGTGTTGTGACTTAGAAACATCACCCTTCCAAGACACACTGAAGGATCTGTCAGAGAGGTAGGACTTAACCCACAGGAGTGCGGTTCCAGAGATGCCCATCTTGCTGAGGGTGGACAGGAGAATCTGGTGATTAACGGTGTCAAAAGCAGCAGACCAGGTCCAGTAAGATGAGTACTGAGGATTTTGAAGCTGCTCTTGCCAGTCGCAGGGCTTCAGTAACCGAGAGCAGAGCAGTCTCAGTTGAGTGGCAACTTTTGAAGCCAGATAGGTTGCTGTCCAGGAGGTTGTTCTGTACAAGGAACATAGAAAGCTGGTTGAACACCCTTGCTAAATAAAAGTATTAATTTTTTTAAAAACTAAAATGGTACTAACCCCCAAACTTCTCCCATGTAAACTATAAAAAATTGTTAGACTGCTAAAATTCAAAGGAAAATTTATTCTCTCTCCCTGTTACCTGCAGGCACTAGATGATGAGATCCCAGAAGAAAGACGTGTCTATCAGCTAAGACTGAGCTCTCTAACACCAGGCTCAGAAATCAACCCTGACAGACAACTTGCCACAATCACTATGGCTGCCAGTGACCTTCCCCATGGGCTCTTCTCCTTCTCCCAAGCCTCTTTGCGTGCCACTGAGGAGGACAGAGCTGTGAGCATGACATTAGCACTGATGAGACACAAACCACAACCCAGAGGACCTGTTCCTCTTGACTGGGAAAGTCATTGAAACTTTTTTAAAAATCCATAAAGCTATAGCCTAGCAACCATTGATACAATGACAAAAAACACTGGAAAGTTTTCTTTATGAAAGTCTTTGTGTCACAATTAATGAACCCAAGGTTGAGTTTAATGGAGTAGTTCAGAGGTAATAAGACTATATTGAATTTAAAAATGAACACACAGGGTAAGCTCTGGCTATGCAAAGTTAGCTTTGATCATTACAGTTTTACTAGAATCAGTTGTAGGAGATGGGAATGGTGATATCTTTGAACTCGTACTCAAAGGTAGTTGTTTCTTCAGCATTGTCTTGTCTCTTACCAGGTAAACGTAACCATTGTTCGCTCCATGGGCCTGTTTGGCAGCGTGTGGGTCAGTTTCCACACAGAAGGCAGAAATGCGATCAGTGGACAGGATTTTGGACAGTCCTCTGGTCGGCTGCTCTTCAGGCCTGGGGAGAGCTCAAGGGTCATTACGCTGACTATTCTCGATGATGACCTTCCAGAAGGACCAGAGGAGTTTTTCCTCAACATTACACTAGTAGAGCTTCTGAATGCCAGGTAGAATTTAGCCTACGCTCTAAAACCCAAGTCATGCGGTAGCTTGAAATAGCATTAGCTAGCTGCTTTTATGCATACTGCAAATTTATTTATTTCCTTTTTGTTTTCAGTTCAATGGATTTTACAGTGAGAGAGTACAGCCTACAGATTGACCAGCCTCCGGCTATTGGCAATCTCTCCTCCCTTATGGTGATTATCCAGAAAAATGACAATGCTGAGGGCATCCTGGAGTTTGACCCCAAATATGTCAACATCACTGGTACTTTTATGCATTCCTTATTTATTTCTTTTAATATTTTTTTTTGAAGAGTCATTAAAGTCTTAACTTAAACATGTATAGTTAAACTTCTGGCCAATAATTATTTTCATTTTATGGATGTCAACCGATAAATGGCCAATTTTAAAGATCAATTTATTTTTTATTTATTTATTATTATTAGTTTATTTATTTTTTTGGTTTTAATACTGTTGTTAGTTTTAAATGTTACAAGTAATTTTAGACATCACAACTTTATCATGAACAATATGATAAACAGACATTCATTTTGAGACTTTACGTTTAATCGTTTTCTCTGAATGTTTAGATTTAAAAAGTAGAAATTATTTTAATATCTAAAGAAAATCACACTAAAATTTCTATTGAATTAAATAGAAATTAAAATTAGAAATATATTTTAAAAAGGTAACAGTGACAGAAGCATATTGCAAAATGAAACTTGAAACTTAAAAATGTTTTTAAATATTATACTAGTATACAGATAAAATAACACTGGTATGTAAAAGTGCATGGTGCATACAAATATTCGTTGTCAGTCTCTCCAATTATTTTTATGTCTCAGTTGAGGAGGATGTAGGAGTTCTGTCCATCCCTGTACTGAGGCGGGTTGGATCCTATGGCCAGGTCACAGCAGAGTTTATCTCCAAAGGTCTGACTGCTCAACCTTATTCAGATTACATCCTGCTCAATGGCTCCGTCACCTTTGAGCATGGCCAAATCCTCCGCTATATCAATGTTTCCATAGTGGATGACACAGAGAGGTAAGGATTGGGTTATTAACTTGCTATATACTGTATGCTCTTATTTGATGTTGGTTAACTGATTTAATATTGTACTGTTGATAAGTTTTGTGAACTTGTAGCATATTTCATTGAATAATTTCTTGTCTTCCACCCAGTGAAATGAATGAGATATTTGAGATGCAACTCACTGGTGCCACAGGAGGTGCCATACTTGGAGCTCAGCTAATTGCACGAATTACAATTGCCAAGAGTGACTCGCCAAATGGTGTTGTACGATTCATCAACCAAAGCGCCATCACTGTTCCAAACCCAAACAGCACCCTCAGACTGACCCTGTTTGTAGAGAGAGCGGATGGGCTGCTGGGAAACGCCACGGTGAGCCCCGTCTAGACTATGACCTCACACTTCCAGAACCATGAAATATCATTATTATTATGTGAGGAAGCATTTGGAGGACAGACAGACCCTAAACTGGATGTTTCCATCGATCTGTCTGTAATTAAAAATGTGCTAAATGATGATTGTAAAATATTTTGATGCATCAGAACATGAACAGTACAGACCTTCATGTTTCTTGTACATTTCATTTAGGAAAATAAACAAAATGAAGAGTTGATTCGACAGTGATGATGTTGATCATTTTATAGAACTTTTTTATAATATTTACAAATTTTTGATGCCATTTTAGGGGACTTGCTGTGCAGTCTGAAAGCAGTCACCATGGTTTCAATGTGTCTGCTTTTGTCGTATCCTCTTCCTCTGTTGTCTCCCTCAGGTAATATGGCAGATTCTAGGTCCAAACTCAGATGAGGTTTTACCATCAGTAAACACAGACATTGGTGAACCAGTGAACGGGACGTTTAGTTTCAGAGACGGGGAAGGGGGTGTACGCAGCATTGAGTTGAAGATCCTTCCTCATGGTGAGGTGGAAGTCCTGGAGAAATTCATTGTCACGCTCAGTATCCTCTCTGGAGAGATGAGTGTTGATCCCAGAGCTGGATCTGTCACACTCACGGTACGTCCTCGTCCTGCTCAGCACAGAAAGTGATGACCTCTAAAAAGCAAAGAATAAAACTGTAAATACAGCAATGTATCATTTTAGCAACGGTGTACAATGTGTGCGTTCTCTAGATTGAGAAGTTTGGAGACCCCAATGGCATAGTGCAGTTCACCGAACAGGACCTGAAAGAGCGCATTTACAGTGAGCCTTCTGACAGCGAAGGACCCCTCAAAATATCCCTCCTTATTACACGCAGAGAGGGTGTCATGGGTAACATCACGGTAGGAAAACAACTGCTAATTTAATATTCAGTATTTTGTTCAAACGTTTGGTGTCAGTTAGGCTTTAAGAATTTTTTTTTTTCACAACAGCAATAAATTACATTTTAAAAGCTGTTTTAAGTTGTAATATTTCACAATATTACTGATTTGATGTATTTTCAAGCAAATAAATGCAGCTTCGGTGAGAAAAAAAACTTATCAACCTTATACTTTTCAGCGGTACTTATAGTATGTATATTTGGTGTTTTTATGTAATAACATTTGATGTAATGTTCTTTCATAATGTTCATAAATTGGTTTCAATTGGCCCAATAATTGTTTGTTTTTATTATCCCCCAGGTATTCTGGGAAATCCTCAGTGATGCAGACACATCAGGAGACTTTGCTGCCCTGAAGGGTTCTGTCATTATCCTGGCAGGACAGCGTGTGGCAGAGATAGTCCTCACCCTGCTCCCCGACTCTGTGCCTGAGTTGGAGGAGACATACATCCTCCGTCTAATCTCTGTGGAGGGCGGCGCAGAGCTGGATGCAAACCGCAGCAGTACCCGTTTGAAGGTCCGGGCCAATGACGAACCCCACGGGGTGTTTGTCCTTTATTCTCAAAACCAGTCAGTGGTTGTTAACGTTGCCAACCGAAGTAGACACCTCATTATCAGTGTGAACAGGCTGGCAGGGGCGTTTGGCAATGCCAGTGTGGGGTACAGAATCGGTTTTACCACCCCTGGTCAGAGTTTTACAGAGGACACAATCACTGGGAACATACTGGTGAAGGACGGAGAACGTGAGGCCAACGTTAGAGTGCCATTTAGTAGCCAGGTGTGTGATTTGTTGTATTTTGAATTAAATATGGGACTGTAAGAAGCCAGTTCATTTTATTAAGGCCCGTATTGATATTTTGTATGTTTCCACTACAGGTGTTCTTTGCGACGGGCTCTAACTTTAGCATTGAGTTGACGGATGTGACTCTGATTGGACCCTTGCTTAGTTCCCCTCCCAGAATTCAGCTGGAAGCAAAGCTGGCCATCGTTTCTGTTCCTGAAGTGGCAGCTAATGCTGAGGTGATATTGCATTCAACACCATTCTGATATCACCACCAGATGGCGCACAATTAATAGATTAATACTGGTTTGTCAATATTGTGTTGTCCAAAAGTCTTATAAAAGTTGTGATTTAATCAGTATTTATTTATTTAATTGATATAATATTTATAAAAAAAAAAAAAAAAAAAACAATGCTTGAAGTGTTGTTAAATAGATATTACGCCATCTCACAAAAAAATGGTCCAGGATGCATTTCATTGCAAAAAAGACATATACAAAATAAAATAAAACGTATGTTATGCTTATGACTTTTTGTTAGTATTTATTCATTTATTTATGCATTTTATTAAAACATGGCTAAAATGTCAAATGGGTATTATGGAATCTCACTAAATATGGTCACATTGCACTCCAAAAATCAAAAGACAGTATAAAACCTGTTTGAATATGTTATGTTGAACATAAAAGATGATATTTTTTAAGAATGCTGGTAATCAAACAACTGATCGTCCCCATTGACTTTCATGCTATTTCTTTCAGTAATTTGCTATAAGTTTGATTGCATCATATAGTAATTTCTGTTAATAGTGTTCATCGTCTGTTTGATTGCATCTTCAAATGGTTTTTCCGTACATTTCTGTCATATGTACATTAACTGACAGTCACCACTCATGAGCAACTACTAAAAAATATATATATTGTACAAACTTAATTTTCTGTAAAGTTGAAAAGCACCATTGAAATAAACTTGAATTGAATATGGAAGTCAATGGGTACCAACAACTTGTTGCTTTTTCAAAATTCTTCAAAATATCTTCTTTGGTATTCAACATAAGACATAAACTTACACATGTTTGGAATGACAAACATGTGTACCGTATTTTCCGCACTATAAGGCGCACTTAAAAGCCTTTAATTTTCTCAAAAACCGACAGTGCGCCTTATAATCCAGGGCGCCTTATATATGGATCAAGACGCTCTGTCAAAATGTTGACATTCCCTTTAGCACAGCTCCATCTAGTGGACGCATAACGCAAACCCAATCAACATTTGACTGCAGTATCTTCTATTCTATGCACCTTATAATCCGGTGCACCCTATATATGAAAACAGTTCTAAAATAGGCCATTCATTGAAGGTGCTCCTTATAATCCGGTGCGCCTTGTAGTGTGGAAAATACGGTAAATTGGAGTAAATTATGACAAAATTTTCATTTTATGGTAAACTTTTCCTTTAATTATAATGAAAATAATGTCACAATGCAAACAAACAAATCAATCAATTATTCCTTTAATGAATCATTTTAATGAATCAATAATAGTCCTAATTTACTATACATGGTTTCTCATGGTACTATAGGTTGGATTTGCCTCTTTGGCCCTGCGTGTCTCAGATATAGAGAGTGGCCAGTGTGAGGTGCTGGTGACACGGACAGGCCTGTATGGAAACGTAACTGTCCGATGGAGCTCTGGGTTTCCTCCTGGCCAAACTCCACCAGGCTACCAGCCAGGGGACATCTCGCCAACATCAGGTTAGAGAGAAATGACTCCATATGTATGAGAAAGATCCAGAAATAATCAACTGACTCATCATTAGTCTGATTTTTATTTTTCTCTTGACCTGAAGGTACAGTAATGCTTGCCCACGGTCAGAGGAGTGAGGTGATCTCTCTCAGTGCTGTTAATAACATGTCAGTTGTCACAGCACACGCTGTTTACCTGACCTCTGTAGAGTCAGATTCACCTGGTGGAGCCCGTTTCAGGTAACACTGCCTGCTTTCAAAAACAATATCCCCATTTTCATTAGCATATCTATAAGGTTTGATGTATGTGTTGTATGTGCAGGACTGGTTATACAGTAGCTGAGGTGGAGCCTTTAGGATTATATCAGTTTCGTCCTGTTTCTCGGCAGCTGGTCATTGAGGAGGACGTGCAGACCATCACCCTCTATGTCCAGCGCCTTTATGGCTTCCGCAGCAATCGTTCCAGCATCTCCTACAAGACGTGGCCTGGCACTGCTCAACCTGACAAGGACTTTGCATCGGTAACAGACGGACAGCTTCTGTTCGATTCTTGGCAAACATCTGCTGCCATTCGCTTGTCTATTCTTGACGATTCCCTAACTGAACCAGACGAGGATTTTTACGTGAACTTAACCAGCGTGCGTGTTCTCAGCGCCAGTTTGCCTTCAGTCGAAGCTCAGCCTCGCATTGTGTCTCAAAATAGCATCGCTAGAATTACCATCCGTGCTAACGATGTGGTTAGTGGATTTTTAAGTATAGGGCCAGCAATAATACAGATTTCTGAAGACAGTCAGGAGGGTGCCCCGCAACAGAAGCTTGCCTTAAGAGTACGCAGGTCGGCAGGGCTCACAGGAGTGGTGAGTGCCAAAATCAGAGCCTATGCAGGACTCAGAACCCCAGAGGTGGATGCAGCCCAGTTTCATCGGGAGCATAATGGCACATGGGCCCTGGAAGGAGAAGACTTTACCTTGGAGACCCAAACTGTCACGCTGTTGGAGGGACAGAATGAGGTGGAGGTCAGTGTCCTCATACTGAATGATCAGGAACCGGAGGGGCAAGAGGCTTTCTTAATCTACCTCAGCGAAGCAACAGGTGGAGCACAGATTGTCAGCGTGCCAGATGAACTGGGGTTCACTTCATTTGCCAAAATCATTATTCTGGGTAAGAATCTTCAGGATCTATCGACTGTCTGTCTGCTGTCTGAATGAATATCCGAATATATATCCATTCACATTAAATTGAATATTTTCTAAAAAATAAATAAATATATACAAATTTAAACATGTGTTTTCTAAAAGTTGAAAACAAATGTGCTGTCTAAAACTTTTGAGGGAATTGTGATATATATATTTTTTCAGGGATTTTTGATGAATAGAATGATCAAAAGAACAAAAAATTTTGAAACTAATATTTTGTTACATTGTCTTTATTGTCACATATAGATTTTATGCATCCTTGTAGGGGTGAGTGATACATGGCCAAACACGACTAAGCGGTAGAAATTTGTCAGCCGGTAGAGATTTTGGACTATCGTCCCTATCACTTTTGTAACTTTCAATAAGAAGAAATATACATTTAATTTATACATATGCATTGTTTTTGCACATTTAATTTACACATATGCATTGTTTTTGCACATTTGATTATTTTATACAATTTATGTAACATTTCTTATTTGTTCTACTGTAGTTCTTTTTTTTGTCCTATTGCTTGTAATTAGTTTATTATTCTTATTTAATCGCTGACTTTATTTGTCTTCAGTGAGCTTGAAGTTTTTTTAATTTAGGCTAGTTTTTGTGATATTGACACTGGTGACAAGAATTATGAAATTTCTATGGCATCAAAAATTCATAAAGCTCAAAAATCATAAAGACCTGATTTAAAGCAAAAATATCTATATTGTGATATATATTGTTACCATGAAACAAAATGACTATCTTTTTTATTGTCTATCTATGATATCTTTATATAAGATTTTGATCAAATCACCGACCCCTACATCCTTGCTGAAAAATTTATTCATTTCTGGAAGTAAAAGAAAGAATGAAAGAGAAATCGTATTGACTCCAAACTTTTAAGTGACAGTATATATTTTTGCTCAGCTACTAATGTGTCTCTGTGACAGGGAGTGATCTTCAGAATGGTATAGTTGGCTTCAGACTGAGCTCTCAGTCTGGTCAGATCCTGGATGAGGACTCAGAGAACAGGACAGCAACACTCTTTCTGGAAAGACAGGAAAACAGGTATAATACTGTACATGTTAAAGATGATGTTGTGCTTTCACTACTGCAAATTAATGTTACTCAGTTTTATATATGCATGCTAAAAAACACTTTTCTACATGTTTCCAGAGCATTTGAAGATGTACTGGTGTTTTGGCGGGTCACATTTAGCGCTACAGTTCACTCGGTGGTGAGTCATGGGGTGAATCTGACCAGAGAGCTGCAACAGACCTCAGGCACATCTATCTGCAGAAAAGGAGAAGTACTCTGTGCCCTCAGGTTGGAGGTCCGGCCAGACAAGGTATATTTAAAGCAGATTTTACTTTTTAAAACATATTAGTTTAAAACATTTTAGTTTTGTTTGATTTATTTTGTTTTTTGTTTCTTTTTTTGCTCATTTCTTTCTCTGCTTTTGGTTGTTGGTTTTGTTTTGTGCTCTTTTCTTTTCAGTCTCATTCAGTACTTTCTGTCTGTTTTGATAATGCATGCTTTTATGTAGTGCTTAAGAGGAATCCACTTTTACAGCTTCTCTGGCCATCTTACTCATTGTTTTTTGGTCGGTGTACTGCAGGACCCAGAGTATGAGGTGTGGTTCCTGGTGGAGGTCTATAAAGTGGGCGAGGGTGCCACCATAAACCAGACTGCCCGTTTTGCCAATGTCACCATGGTGGAGAGTGATGACCCACGGGGGCTGGTGTATTTCGCCCAGGGCTCCAGACTACCTGTGGTCACCCTCAAAGCCACAAGCGTCAGTCTTCAGGTCTACAGGGATGCCAGTACAGCATCAACTATCTCTGTGAAGTACCGCATGCAGGTGAGATTTATTTGGAAAAGGAAGCATCTCCAAAGATAACAAAAGATATTCAATAAGCACAATAATATACTGGATTTCGAATCAAAGAGGCACAGAGAATACATATACAGTACAAACTCAGCAAACTCAGAAAGAACATATGCTTTATTGCTTAGTTTATTGCAGAAAATTCAGTTATTCTTATGGATTGCTCATTGGCTGTAATCAAAGAGCAACTGCATGTCCATCTACCAGTACCCAGCCTACACCCCTCTCTGACCTCTTTACATAATGTGATCTCATTAGTGATTAGAGGACTGAGATGATGTCAAATTCATGAGCTAAGATGATGAATGTAGAGAAGATAAGAGCTATGAGCAATTAGGCCGCTGAGTTCCCAGCAGATACATCAAAGGCAATATATATATGGTTGCATAGTGGAACTGGAAAAATAGGATTTGACATGTCGAATGTGGTTTAATGCCCAAAATACATCAGTCTGTGGGAATGGTTTCTCATGGAATTTTTTTTTTCTCTGGCACACCCTTTCCTTTCCTTTAAGGGGTCATATGACATTGCTAAAAAGAACATTATCTTTTCTATTTGGGGTGATGTGATGAATGTGTTTATGGGGTTTAAGATTAAAGATGCCTCTCTGCAAACATGTGAAAACTTTCGTAATCACTTTATTGAGAAGATCGCCAATTAGGGCTGGGATAAACGATTATTTTTTAAACGATTAATCTAGCGATTATTTTTTCGATGCATCGATTAATCTAGCGATTAATTTTTCAGACCGATTCGATTTCGATTATCTCCCCATTAATTGACTACTAACAATTTATACATGTTGATTTACATATCTGAATGAAAAAAAAACATGATATTCCTTAACATTGCAATATATGTTTATTGCTCTTAAAATTACAAAATAAAAGACTGACTAAGAATGCGTTACTTTGCACTTGTATAGAGATAGCATTCAATAAAACCTTGAAACCTTGAAAACACAGCTTACTGAAACAAGCTTACTGAACACATAGGGCCTAGCTTACTGAAAAAAAGTTCTTCTTTCAGATGAAAATAACAACAACTTGATGTCTAGTATTCAATAAAAAAGTTCACCCAAAATACTTGTTTAGAGCAATTGAAAGAATACAGTAACCAATGTAAACTTGAGGGCTTTAAGCTAATACAGAGTGCTTTTCCAAAAAAAAAAAAAAAAATTAACAGTGGGAGCCAGCAGCCTGTCATGGAGAAAACAAAAACCCCTGAATGCTCCACGTGAAACTTTGGCGTTCCGCCCTTTTTCTATCGTGTCTAATGATTTTGGTTAATATGCACGAGGGAGGGAGAGAGAGAGAGAGCAAGACAGCGCTCGTGTAGTTTGAAGACTGTGAGTGCGCGAGCGCGTGAAACTTTGGAGTTTTTCTATCGTGTTTAATGATTTTGATTAATATGCACGAGGGAGAGAGAGAGAGCAAGAAGCGCTCGTGTTGTTTAAAGACTGCGCGCGTGCAGCCGGGGCTCTCTCTCGTATGCGCCCTGTCAGGCGCAGCACAGTCATTCTATTCTAAATCACTCACCGATCAAATAAGGCTTTGACAGCCGCCAAAAAAAAGATCAATGCAGAAAAACCCCTGGATTGGTTATATAACGTTGGACAGAATGTAGATCCGGCCATCGCGTATATTCAGCGCACATAAAGTAAACGTTTTGCAAATGTTTTTTAGAGAAATAAAAACAGGTCGACGCATATTTTGCGTCTACATATTTTTTGCGTCAACGTCATCGATGACCTCGACGCGTTGTCCCAGCCCTATCGCCAATACTAGATCTTGCATTCAGGTACATGTTTATGATCCATCGGTCTCAACTGTTTCATGCTTTGCTCTTTTTTTATCAGTTTGAACCTGTGTCTCTCACAATTTTAGCTGAGATTGTTAAAAATTTGAAGTCTACTAAAGCCCCTTTCACACTGCCATTCCGGCAAATACACGGGTAAAGTGTTCCGGCAATTGTTCCCGGGTCACTAGATTTTGCACTTTCACACTGCCAGTGATTACCCGGGATATGTGCGTGCTTTCACACACAACCCGTAAAGATCCTGTAACGACACGTGACATCAGGGCGTGATGTGTAATGTACGAGTCGAAAGCGTTAGGCACGTTATACTTTCACTGAAGCAAGCAAACGATCTCAGCTTCAGCGCGGATAGTGAGGAACTAACTGATCTCTGCTTTATTACAGTTTGCACATATTTTTACGTCGCGAACTTTGATCTTCCTTCAAAACAGCCGGTAAAAGAGTCGCGCAATAACTCGCGTCATCACTTCGGCACGGCATTAGATCTGGCTTTTGTTCACACAGCGCTCGTCCGGGGTTGAACCAGGCAATGTTACTAGGTCCCCGACCCGGGTTCAATGCCGGAATCAATCCCAGGACGTGTTTGCTTTCACACAGAAGGCGACCCGGCAATGTTTCGGCAATTTGCCGGGTCCGACGTGCAGTGTGAAAGGGGCTTAACAGTCCCCAAGACATTATTCCTACACGCATTTTTAAACAGGTTTTTAATGTTATTGGCCCAAGGATTTGGGCTATAATAATAATTTTGGCTATAATAATCAAAACAGGCTGCACTATAGCATGTTTAAAAGAAAATGGTACATAGGCCATAGACAGGGAACAATTCCGCAATTCCGCAAATTTATCTGCCAATGCAACAAAATAATAAGAGTGCTTTAACTCCCCTCCTAGCCTGTCTGAATGACATAAAAAGCTGGATGTCCCTTCATTTTTTAAAACTTAATGATAAAAAAAACAGATATCATCAGGTTTGGGCCATCCGATATTTTTGTGCCTCCTAACCTCAGTCTTGGTCCACTGGCCCCATATAATAAGCCAGTTATGAGGAATTTGGGTGTATTATTTGACAAAACTTTTAAATTTGATAAAAAAATAAATGCTGTTGTCAAATCCAGTTTTTTTAATCTGAGATTTTTGGCGAAAGTAAAGACTTTTCTTTCTATCAATTATCTTGAGAAAGTCATTCATGCCTTAATTTTTTCACAGCTTGACTATTGTAACTCTCTTTATGAAGGACTCAGTCAGACAGCACTGCAGCATTTGCAGGCAGTCCAGAACGCGGCTGCTAGACTACTGACAACTACATGCAAGCATGAACATATTACACCAATTTTATTGTCGCTTGAGTGGTTGCCGGTACGTTTCAGAATTTAATACGAACTTTTATTGTTTGTTTTTAAATCATTAAATGGCCAGGCTCCAAAATACCTTGCTGGCTTATTAAAATGGCACACATCTGCTAGATCTCTTAGGTCCTCTGATCAACTGCTCTTAACAATTCCCAGATCAAGACTGAAACTTAGGGATGATCGGGTTTTCTCAGTTGCTGCATCTAAACTGTAGAAAATATTACCTCTGCATATCAGAATGGCCCAATCAATAGCTATTTTTAAAGCTCACTTAAAATCTAATTTATTATCCCGTGCTTTTAACCTTGATTAGGTCCGGAGGCATGTTTTGGACTAATTGTGTATGCATGATATTTTTGTATTGTTTGTTTTATGTATAATTGGTTTTAGATTAAAGTCTGCTGTACAACACTTTGGGCAAATGTTGTTGTATTAAATTGTGCTTTATAAATAAAATAAACAAAAAACAAGCATAATGTACATTATTGTTGCTCCTATATGCCCTGCCTTTCTGAAACACGTCTATTTTTACAAAGCTCATCATTCTGAAAAGCGAGGTGTACACTGATTGGCCAGCTATCCAGTGCATAGTGAATGTCTGAATACCTCAAGCGTGTGACGGAAATGTTACGCCCCTTAACATACAGTGATGCTGTAAACCAATAAAACCCATTACAAACGAGGCATTTGTTGCATCCAGTGGGGACATAGTTACTGATTATAATGACTTATACTGTGTTTTTATGCATTGCATTGTGTATCATACCACGTAAACATAAAATCATTTCTGAATTTGTGATCGGAGAAACAACAAACCAACAAGTGCTACTCTACACTGCTCAAAGAATCGTCAGTGGCAAATTCTTTAAATATGAAAATGTACTTACAATCTGTGAGTCAGAAGCACCAGACTGTCCTTGCAAAGTTGGAATTGACCCGCTTTATGTAACAGCCTTTGAGAACAGACAGGAAACAGTCCTCTATAAATGCATCACACAGCATCACATACTACAGACTTGAGTGAGGAACGGGCGGCAGATTGAACATTTGAGAGGTGTTCTGAAAATCTTCCCACACAGTGACGTAGACATGTGGGGGCATGTTTAAACGAGGCATTTCAGGAGGGCATGGACAATTCTTAACTTTGATAAAGAATATCTCTTTGGATTTGTGACTTTAGTCTTTGCAACTTTACAGATCTTCTTCATGCACAAAGAGCTTGTAACACTCCAAAGAGAAAGCAAAACTTGAATTCGCATCATATGACCCTTTTCATTTTTTCCGTTTTCCTTGCCTACTGTTTTACTTTTAGACATAAGGAAATAACTTTTTATTTCTGGTATGTTACATATACTTCAAAGGAAAAAAAACTGAACTTTTATCTGCATGTTTATAATATCTGAATTTGAAAGTTTTAACTGTCCACCTCCATCAACCTCTTTCTGTGTGTACAGTTACTGTAAAGGTTGTCAGAAATAGATTTTTTTGGGTGTAAATATCCAATTATTAACTGTGTTATCTGCTCTCACAGGAGCTTCAGAAAGCTGAGTCTATTGGACCCACTCTGATCTGGCCTGCTGTTGCAGGGCAGGACTTTTTCCTGGCGGAGGGCACCCTGACTTTTGATATTGGACAGAGAAGTGCCGGGCTGGACGTGGCTCTCACGCCGAACATTGGTTCTTCCAACCCATCACCCAAACGTTTCCGTGTGGCTCTCTCTGATGCCACTGGTGGTGCAAGGGTTCACCCAGAATTCGGGGTGTCTAACATCACCCTGGTTTCAGACTCAGAGGCTCAGGCAGTATGGGCCCTGCTGGACCAGTTACATCAGCCTCTGGATGAGACCATCATCAATCGGGTCCTTCAGGGGCTTATCAATAAAGTCAGTAAGGAAATCACTCCAGAGCAGCTAACTGCAGTGTTAGATGCACTAAGCAAGGTAAGCCAATGTGGAAAGTGTTTGACATTAACTTTAAGTGTCAACATTTTTTTAAGTCTCCTAAAGTTAGCTCAGTCTGAAGAAAATCCTTTTGAGGATGATGTAATGTCTTCATTCCATTTTAGGATTAAATACTTTGAGCTTTTTTTTTAATTATTTTATTATTTACTTTTATTCAACTAGAGTACATTAAGTTGATTAAAGTGACAGTAAAAACATTTATAATGTGTTTAACATTTATAATGTTTTTGTTTTTTTACAAAAATGCTGTTCTTTTAAACTTTCCATTCATCAAAGAATACTGGAAAATGTAGCAGTAGCTTTGCTTATAATGTGAAATGTTTCTCAAGGTAGCACCACACACATTTTCTAAATGTGATTTTAAAATTGATGTAGCTGTAATGGAGTTTCCAGACTTTTTAAAATTACCCTCACTTCACAGATTCTGAAAGACGCTGAGCAGACTCCACTTAAAGACAGCAGCCGTGGCCTGACCTATGACCTCTTGTGTGCCATGGCGAACCCCAGCAGAGTGGACACTCGAGGCCTGAGCCAGCTGGCTGAGGTGGCAGAACGTTTTGCCTTCAGCCTGCTTACAGACGTCGAGTGTGGGGCGGAAGGAAAGAGGTAAGATCTATCTATTGTCATTATTCCATGTTTTTATTCTGTTTTGTTTTTACCTGAGCTCATTCTTATATGCATTGATTTTGTTTATTCTTCAGAGGCACAACCATACTGGATACCTGCCCGTATTTCACCATAGCTGCTCACCTCTGGTACCCCACTCAGATCAACGGCCACACATTTACAGGGAAAAACTCAGACACATTCACCCTGCCTGTGAACCTGCTGGAGGTACCAGCCCTTCCAGCAGGCAGCATGGCCCCGTCTGCTTGCCGTAAAGTGCACTTCACCGAGTACAGTACTGAGCACTGGTTCCTCACCAACACAAAACCCAGTGCATTTAACAACAAGGTGAAAGAGTGTTTCTCTGTGTCCCTCAGTGCTGAACACTGTATTGTTGTGTTTGTTGTAGACAGTTTCACAAAGGGAATGTAGCTTTTGTCCCCCATGTGTCCAGCAGATGGCACTGTTGAGTTGGAAATTTTAAGTTGTCTCTCTTTCTTTCTCAGTTTAATTGTGACGTATGTGATGTATGTAGTGGCTTCACAAATCATGTATGTGTACTTATTAAAGTAATAATTTTATTTGCACTTGGAATTGGGAAACTGACTACAACTGTCAGTGTTTTTTTTATTGTTTAATCCATTCTGAATAATCTGTGTGTGTTTGTGCAGGTTTTCTCAGTCAGTCTTCATGGCAGAGGCTCTAAGCCTCTTGCTGACAGTCAAGAGGTTGTTTACCGCATACACACTCCTGACCGACGTGGAAAACCTCGCCAATCTCTCTGCCTCCTGTGGAATCAGGCTGCCGAGAGGTAATTACAAAACACATGCATATAGCTGCATGGCAAAATTTTAGATGTGTACAAGGATTGGAGCTCCTTTAGTATTTAGAAACTTACTATACATATCACATTCTCATACTCTTCATTCATACTTGAAAACACATTTGTGTGTACATGCCTGTTTACTAAAAAAAACACTCATCCAAATGAACTTGACCAGCCATCTGGTGGTAAAGCTTGCCTTGTCCATGTATTTCACACTCATTGGTGAGAGTTTACGGGGAAGGGCCCGTGACCTGCCATGACGAAGTCGTTTAAGGCCTGTCTCACACATTCTGTAGGACACACATGTGTTTGTGTGTATTTGACCAAGAAAGTTCAGTACGTTCTACAGGGTGTGTTCTTGGCCAGGAAGCCTTTCTAGAGGACATTTCACAGCTTTTAGCCTAGAATATTAGCCATACAGTTTGTCCCTGAATTATCTCCAGGTTGGAGTTGATGTAGAACAGATCCCTCTCAGAATTATGCTTTAGACAACAGATTCTCTCTCTCTCTCTCTCTCTCTCTCTCGCTCTCTCTCTCTCTCTCTCTCTCTCTCTCTCTCTTAATGTTTGGACGTTTTTTTCTCAAATTCATAGCCATTTATTATGCAGCTGTGATTTCTTGTAATGTAAATGACATCCTAGAATGACTAAATGATTTCCTCAGCAGACTTAGCTCAGTGGCAGCTTAATAGCTGGAATTCAGAGTAATGAGAGTTCATTTGGAATGATAAATTGGTGTGTTGCATAAGTTTAATTTAGACAAACAGATAGTCAAGTCCAATTTTACAATTTTCTGTGTTTCTCCATTGGGTGAAATTTGTTGCTCTGAACTTAATCTTAAAATATCCTGAAAAATTCTGTGTCGCAACCTGGACCAACGGCTAACTGAGCCTTCATATTCAGTAACATTATTTCCCAAAGTACTAGGAATAATTATGAATTAGAGAGGCACAGTGCATCTGTCCAACAACGGCACACAATAATGACAAATTTGAGTTTTTAATGTTTTATTTCAAATTTATCTGGACAAATAGTATGAAATTACATACTTTAAACTTGCATCAAACAGAGACAATTTTTTTTCTTTTAGTGTGAATTTTGTGCTCTTTTTTTTTTTTTTTTTTTTTTTTTTTTTTTTTTTAGTTTTGTTCTTTGTTTTACATATTTGTGTCCCTGGACCACAAAACCAGTCGTAAGTGTCAATTTGAAATAAAATGAGAAATCAAAACTTTCCAGTGATATATGGTTTGTTTTTGGTAGGACAATATTTGGCTGAGATACAGCTATTTGAAAATCTGAAATCTGAGGGTGAAAAAGAATCAAAATATTGAGAAAATTGCCTTTAAAGTTTATCAAAGAGCAATGCATATTATTAAACAAAAATTAGGTTTTAATTTATTTACATTAGGAAATTCGCAAAATATCTTCATGGAAAATGATCTTCACTTGAAATCCTTATGTTTTTTACGTAAAAGACAACGTATTGTTGGCTCTTGCTTCATATATAACCCGTGCAACCAATGACTGGTTTTGTGGTCGATGGTACCTGTTTTTTTTTTTTATTTGACATTATCCGTGGCATGTCATGATCACCCTGATATTATTTCTCCTGTCCAGCTGGCTATCTGATGGTCAGTTCTGTCGTGTGGTGGACGACAGTCAGAATTTTGTGGAGTGCGCCTGTACCCATCTGTCCGTCTACACAGCATATGCAGAGACCACAAGTTTGGCTTCATTCAATGAGGCCTTCTATGCTGCTGGCTTCATTTGTATCTCAGGTAATTCATTACAGTCTACATGATTGTGAGGGTACAAATCCCACCAAGAAATCATGCATTGCTCAAGCTTCTGTCTTTCACCCGCAGGATTTGCTTTGGCCGTTGTGACTCATGTGCTGTGCTCTAGATTCCTAATGTTCGCTGCCAAACTCCTCACACACATGATGGTGGCCTGCTTAGGGACTCAGGTAAGACCTAACGTAACCAGTAATGTGGTCAGCCAGTTAAATTTCGAAGGCAAACTGCATGCATATTATAATAAATCAGCTACACCAACACTGAAACTGCATGTAAATTCATGCTGGTTTAAGATGGTCTCATTTTTTACCAGTACTCCCATTGTTCCTGCAATGTATAAATAAACTTGTCTAGTGTTTGTTACCTAGGGTTGGGTATCGATTGGGTTTTTAACGATACTGGTGCCATTTCGATAATTTTAAAATGGTACCGGTGCCTAAACGGTGCCTGAACCGATACTTGGATAACATTGGATAACATTAAAGAACATTAAACATATTTAAAATAAATCCATAGCTTTCTCACGCTCATTGAATCCTCTCATTTCCCAAGCTTCCCTTACTCGAAGGCTAATAAAAGTATTTCATGATCTGGATCATTGTTTAATACAAGACCACTCTGATATTTCGTTTAAATGAGTGCTGTCTGTCACTCTCTTTAATCAGTTCTGTGAATGACTGGATGGTCATTCTTTATAACTTAGCAACAATGTTGTTTGTAAAGTACAGTCTTAGGCACATTAGTATTTGCACCCCAAAAAAGGGTTTTAAGCCAGTTATTTCTATCTTTTGCTGTAGTGTGGCAGTAGGAAATATCAGTTTACATTTCCAAACATTAATTTTGCCATTCATTTTAATTATAATCTAGTGAGATTTTTGAATGCACAAGCAGTCTGACAACAGCCAGTTCTCCACATGGAGATCTGATCTCACCATCATTGAATCTGTCTGTGATTTACACAAAGAAACTGATGAAACTGACGAACTAAATTTAAACTGATATTTTCTACTGACACACTACAGCAAAAGATATAAATAACTGGCCGAACACCATTCTTTTGGCTGAAAATACTAACGCACAGTAAGACTTTTGCACAGTAGTGTATGTATAAAGTAAGTATAATAAAATTAAGTATATTTAAATTAAATTAAATTAAAGTATAATTAAAGTATGTGTTAAGGGCTAGTTTTTCGCTGGAGGAAACAACTGACGAGGAGGAGACAGGTCTGTCGCCGTTTTCATATGAAATTTAAGTGGACCGACTATGAGGTGATTGTGTGTACAGTTTATGGAGCTAAATGCTATAGCTCCGCTAAAAAAGCCAAGCGACACCCATGCTTCTTGCATACATTTCGGAGAATCAGGACCAATTTCAATCGATCACTCAGGCATTTAAGAGGCACTGAAATCTGCGTTCTGATTCGGTTCGGTTCATAACGGTTCCATCGGTACCGGTCCCAGGTTTCGGTACCCAAAAGTAGTGTTACGTCAGTATCGTCCAGTAACTGATAATGTGATAGTGAGGCTGAAATCCACTTGCAATCTGTGCTTGGGAATCAGCATCAGGATCTAGGACGCTGCTCCAAAGAAAAGTGATACAGCTATTACATCAACATGACGCTTTTTGCTGCGTAATGTGGCCTAGTTTACCGGGAGGATGTTTGGTTTGCCGGTGAGCAAAGTAAAGGTACACTGTAATGTAGCTGAGTCCCAGGAGTTGTGTTAAATTTAGTAAAGGCTGGAAGTAAATGTTTTGTGCGTACTTTGAATGACTTGTCGAGGCGGTCATGAAATGTATTATGAATTACAGTGCTTTCTTCTGCCTATGCGTCAATGACATTGTACTGTAACCTGAATACACAAACACGGTATCAGGAACTACTGCAAGAGTCACATCTGTTGAAAACAGGGATTAAAAGTAGATAACTCAGGTTCAGTTTAGTTTTGCGTGAATGGACAGGTGTCGGTCCTTGATCTTTTTCAGACCAAGCATATTGGGAAACCCAAGAACTTCAGCAAGCCTGTAATTTCAAATGCACACGGGTGTACCCAGTCAGATTCGGTTGGGGGAGCGGGCAGATAACATTTTCGAAGAAATATGTCATTGCAGCTTGGGCGAACGCATTCAAATGGCCTCGTGTGTTAAACCCTGACAACCGAATTATCCCTGTGCACCCATCCCTCTACAAAGAATGGGGGGTCATTTAGTCAGTGGTCTGATACTTGAGGACCGGAGTGGGAATTTTCCACTGGTCCTGCTCACTTATAGAAAAAGAAAAAAACAAACATGGCTCTATTTAACAGGGCTCAGAAAAACCCGGTCGCATTCTGTCATCCGCTAATTGTTTCGCTTTTCTTTACCTCGATGGTGCTGAATGGAAAATTCCAGTCTGGCCATCCCAAGAAGTTTATGCGTCATACAGGTTCGGTACCAACAACAGCTGGGCTCATGTTTTGTCAAAGGATGTTGAATGGTTATGAAATAAATATCCTCTAGACTTGGAAAAGTAAATTCCGGACTTCCCAGTAAGCACATGAGCATCACTAAGATCTCTGTGAAAGAGTGCATCATTTGGACATTAATGTGTGCTATTTAAGGCATTATTTATATACGAACATCTGATAAACAGCTTTAAAAGAGTATTTTGAAATGCAACAAAAACATCTTCAATATGTCAGTATAACATTTGAAAGGTTTTTGCAGCATGTTGGAAATACTTGAAACAAACACTTTAAAAAATACATCTTCTAGATGAAAACTGGAGGACCTCACACAAAATGAAAAGTCTGTCACTAACTTCCTGTCTTCTGTGGACATAAAAGAATATTTCTATTCTGTTCTATTCTATTCTCTATACTGGAAGTCTGTGGCTCCAGTGTTTTTTGGCTCCCACTTTCTGTTCTTCAAAATATCTTTTATGTTTAATACAGTTTTGGAACAAACCTCTGAATCCACTAGTAAAAATGCTTCTGTTTTTCATTTTTAGATTCATTGCAAATTATATCATCACCATAACAATTTAAGTAAGATGATTGTCATGATGACAATATAATTTGCTATAAATCTAAAAATTATAAAAAAAAGAAAAAAAGAAAAACGGAAGCATTTTTACTAGCGGATTCAGAGATTCATTGTAAATTATATCGTAGCCATAACAATTTGAGTAAGAAGATGATAATGATTTAATGTAATTTCCAAATTGAATTTATTTTCTGAAATCTGAAATTATTGTACCAAAGGCATATTGTTGCTGTATTTCTTAGACATTTCAGTCTATAGTCTTTCTATAGTTTTTATAATCAGATTGACATTTGACATTTTGATCTACGATGCAAAAAATACAGAAGAAGAAAATGTATTGTTATCCACTCTTGAACCATTTAATACATTCAGATATTTTGTTTTTCTCTTCAGTGGCCTTTCTCTTCTTGACTACCTGCGTGACAGTATGTAGGTGAGACAGGTCGACAACTCAAGACTGTAGTTAGTGGAAATTTACCCAGACTAGCTCACCTGGCCCAAAATGTCAGTGCAGATAGGGCTGTTCTTATGAGCAGCAGTAACACACATTTAGCGAGGGTAATCAGATAGCGAGCCGCGGCAATAAAAAGCTTTTCGGGAATGTGGCCTTTAGATTCATATGCATGCAGCTCATGTGTGAGATGGACACAAACACATATGGAGATGCTAACACACATGGCCACCCATACAGTGGAAGCACACGAAGGCGACATAGAAGATATAATGAATGTAGTTTTCCATATGAAATTAAATACCCATCCCCTTAATTATTTGCTGAACTGAATGTCCCAGAATAAACTGATGTTTTTTTTTTATCCGAAAATCAGTTTTGAGAACTTAGACCCACCAGTATCTTATTTATCTGAAGGTTAGAATTTTATGTTCACTTAACATACCCAGCATCATGTGTATCATACAGTCTCTTTCTAAATGTGTTTCTTGTCAACTCTGTGTGTCATTTGTGTGTCACTGGGATTTGACTGGGATTGTTCTAGTTTCTAGTTTGCAGTACTGAGTGATGCAATTAAAGGGTTAGTTCACCCCAAAATGAAAATTATGTAATTAATTACTCACCCTCATGTCGTTCTAAACCCGTAAGACCTTCGTTTTCATCTTTGGAACACAAATTAAGATAATTTTGATGAAATTGGAAAGCTATCTGACCCTCCATAGACAGCAACTCAACTGAAATGTTCCCAGGTCCAGAAACTTAGTAAATACATCGGTAAAACAGTCCATGTGACATCAGTGGCTCAACTTCAGTTTTGCGATGCTACGAGAATGCTTTTTTTTGCACTAAGAAAACAAAAATAACATAATTTACTCAAATATTTTCCTCCCTCGAGTAACATCTTTCGACATTTTAGACAGTATTACAATGCATACGGACGCTTTCCCATAAGTGTAAACAACGATTATTATGCAAATTATGTTCATGCATGTGCTTTCCCCCCGAACGTAAACAACACTGATTACGTCCAATATGTTCTTGGGTACTCTCCAAAATGGTGGAAGACTTAACTCGGGGGAGAAGAATGGTAAATTGTTATTTTTGTTTTCTTTGCGCTAAAAAAAGTATTCTCGTAGCATCGCAAAACTGAAGTTGAGCCACTGGTATCACATGGACTGTTTTACCGATTTATTTACAACGTTTCTGGACCCGGGAACATTTCAGTTTGCATGGGTGTCAAATATATAACCAGTGTAATTTTTTTATTTTATATTTTTCCTTTTTCTCTCTGACTCTCTGTCTGAATAAACTAGCTGCAGACTTTCATGTAAAGGCCTTCTTTGCTAGTACAATAAAAAAAATTCTGGTTGTACGCACATAGTGATACTTCATAGCTCAAAATAAATTGTTACTGTGATATTCTGGAGGTTTATTTCCATAAAAGGAACATACATTTTTCCTTTTGACATTTGTTGTGATCACATTTGTTTGGAGATGGAGATGGAAAAAGTTGAGTGTGTCCCGAGTTACGTATGTGATGAGGCTGCACTAGAGATTGTTGGAGATGCATTAATGTCTGCAGGATAGCAGCCTAAAATTCCTGGGAAGTCTTTTCAGAGCAATTTGATTTGGTGGACAAAATTGGATTATTATCATTATTTATTTATTTTTATCAATGGAAGTTGTGGTTCTCTCTCATGAGAGATTAGACAACTAAACAAAATCACTTGTAATTTATGAATTAATTATTAAATGACTCACTCACTATGTACTTGTTTCATTACTGGATGAATCAGCATTCTTGAATGAATCTCTTGTATGATTCAAAGTCAAATACACTTTAACAGCCCCTTTTCGCCACCTACTGGAGTAACTATGTAATCAATAAATCTTCATCTGAAGTGTCAAATTACTTTCAATAGGTGATTTACTCGATTTTAATCACTACCATACACATTGTACACACACTTTATATCTGAATCATAAACTTTTATCCAAGTACGTCTGTGGTTTGAATGTTTGTAATAGAAATAATGATACTGTGTGGCTGACAAGACTGTGAAGCTGTTTCATTCATGACAGCTGCTCTCTTTAGGTCAATAACAGCGTGAACACAGATTTAAATGTTCAAATCACGCTGCTGTGATTGTACGCTGCATGGATGAACCAAGTGATCATGACATTGATCGCACACGTCAAAGGTTGAGATGGAAAAGAAAGAGATGAATCATTGTAGTTTAGGAATAGGATCACTTGGTGTTTGAATCGTGTTCACGATCTTTAGCGCTCTATTAAATTAAATTGCTTTGTCATGTTGGTTGTGACGCTTTATTTGGCTTCTGATTGCAAATGTAGCCAAACTTTGGAGCATGTCGATTAGCGAGCACATTCCTGGCAGATCGCTAGGTCCGGTCCTCACAGATGAAGAAAAAAAAGCCATAGGAATCTCTAGGAGGAATCAAAATTATTATTTGACAACAAGTATCCGATTCCTGACCTTAACCATCCGATTCTGGAATCAGAAAAGATTTCCGATTCCAAACTATAGTTAGACTCGGTGTAAATAATAATAATAAGCCTCTTAATGAATACAGTGAATTTTGGTAATGTTTTAAGTCTTCAAGTGTTTACTCTCAGCTGGTCGTGGGAGCTGCATTTGAGAAAGGGAATGTCCATTCAGCGTGAATCAATAAGCGGGAAAGTGATGCTCATGGTCTGACTGATGTCAAGAAGTCTGGGAGAGAAATTTGCTTCCTTTAGCTGGACTTTCTCACAGGCATTGTTCTGTGAGAAAGTCCAGCTAAAGGAAGCAAATTTCTGAACCTCTTAAAACTCCCCTCTGCCCTCTTCCTGTAATGATTTAGGTGTGTGTGTGTGTGTTTGGTACTACTTACAACACTGAAATACACACAGAATTATAAATACACACATACAAACTTGTACTGCTTAGTGAATCTAAACAGTTTGATGCTCCCACGGTGCAAACAGATTACAAAAGAAGGCAAAAGGAGGTGTTCAAGAGGTTAGAATCTCCTCCCTAATTAAATTGTACCCATGTCTGATTATTTGAAGGACAAGGAAGGACATGCTTATTACTCATAACGTTTGCATGTTCTGTAGTACAGTAATTTCCACACAGACCAGCTGTTAATAATCTGTCCGTAACAGTAACATGACTTCGCCACTTTCTGTGGATTTGTTTCCTTGCAACTATTAAAATTTTGATTGACCAAGCCTCTTCTCGTCAATTAATAGTTAGTTGGCTATTGAGGGGCAGCCCTACTATTTTTGTTGATGAAATACAGCAAAAACAGCAACTTGTGACTAAAATAAATTGATCAATTAAGTCAATATAAGCTTCTTGTTTATTGGACTGTTTTATAAAATCATTATATTTTATAAAATCATTATAGCAATCATACTGATCTATACTTATCTAGGCGTAGTAAAAATAACCTACTCTGTCATTCAAAAGTTTGGGGTCACATTTATAATGTTACAAAAATGTAAAATGAATGCTGTTCTCTTGAACTTTCTATTCATAAATTTTTTTTTGGGGGGGGGGGGGGGGGGTTGGGTTAATCATGGTTTCCATCAAAATATGAGCAACATTTTTTCAAAGCTCACATCAAGTTTCTTGAGCACCAAATGGTCGTATTTTAATGATTTCTGAAGGATCACGTGACACTTAAAAATGGGGTAATGGCTGCTGACAATTGAGCAGTAAATTCAGCTTCCCCATCAGAAGAATAAATGACATTTTAAATGATAATAAAATAGAAAATTGTAGCAATATTTTACAGTATTACTGTTTTTACTGTGTTTGTTATTAAACAAATTCATTTATATACATAAAACAAAAAACAACAACAAAAACAACACACACACACACACACACATTACAAATCCCAAACATTTGAATGGTTGAGTGCATAAAAGGGGCTGGTACATAAAAGGACACAACATGACCCTTTAACTGTTAATAGTGTGTCTCTTTGAAATGCACATTTAAGGTTTCTATTTGAAACTGTTCCTTTAATGAGTGTACTATAAGGAACTTTGGATAAAAACGATTTATTCTTCATGCTGTAACACCATTGGTTTTAATGGTGATCTTAGCACGAACACAGTTTTATTCTTGTAGTGTATGCTCTTGTGTCTGCTTTCCATATTGTTTTTACTTGAGAGCATTTGTTTGAGAGCAAATACTGCATGCTTCGAGATGTCATCATCTGGTGTGTAGTTTGATTAGTGTGTGTGCTTAGACTATGTCCTCCTGGAAACTTCGGCCAATGACTCTTTTCTTTTTCCTAGCACTTATTTCCTTCCAAAAAAAGCACTGTAAACGGATGCAGAGAGTTGGACTGACCTTTAGCACAGTTCTCAACAGCATAGACAGCACACTAATGTTGCCTTTTCAGCCCACATATAACAAATTATATTATCAAAAAAAAAAAGGTACACATCAGTCATTTATTAACATGTTATATCGAAGAGCCATGTTATTCCGTCTAATAGTCTGATACTATTAATGTCCTGTGGTACTCCTTTTTTACTTGGTTTGTTTTTAAAGACACTCTTACATAAATCAGCATCATTGCAGGACCTTAAAAGTGTCACACTTATATGTGAGCAGAAAAAAACTGTTCATTATCATTGTGGCTGCATACCACTTTTTGCATAACACTTTTTATTTATTTAAATACGCTTTAAAAGTTTGATTCCAGTTAAACAAAAGCAACCATCACTCACTAATTCACCCACTCATAATATGTCTTTTAAAAAAGCATGTAAATGCTTTAGTCGGTCTGGAATTGTACTTGTCAAAATCAGACTAACAGACCTTAGTTTATACGACTGTAGCTCAGCTTTACATTGAACTACTTTTGACCTTAATGTTATGTGTTTGCTCTAAAAGACAGAGGTGACACTTGACGTTTTTTGAAAAGACAAATGAAAACTGTACAGTAGCCGCGCAAAACCTCCAGTTTTGTACTTAGAGTGACTAATTTGACTAATTTGTATGTTCTTACCTAGCAGCTTTATCTATTGTTCATAGGCTCCACTTCTTTATTAGTGTTTAAGTCCTGCCCCGTCAGACTAGCTCTTAATGCAGTTTAGATTTGGCGGCTGACCAGGACAGTCCCATCAGCACAGGTCTGTCAGCACGGTTCCTGGATAACCTCTGGACTCAGGGAGCCTGCTTGCTCTATTTTTAGATACCTGGGAAGCACATAGTTTATTTGACCTGGACTTTGGAGGGTGAGACAGGGCAACGCTTCGCCTGATGAGCTGCCTTTTTGTTTGTTTATTGACTTAAAGAATGAGGCTAAGAGCTGGCACATCTAATCACTCGTGCCCATGTGAAAATGCACTGTATTGCTTTCTAGGTATTAATTTAAAAAGCTCAGTTTGAGAATTACTTGTTCAGCCTTGAAGGGATCGACACATAAGATGTGTTACAGCCAAACTGGAAGTTGAGTGGTCTAGTTTCGCATTTCCACACAGTAAAATGTGTGTACACAATACAAGGACAGAGCCCAGAGCACCGAAAGAAACAGGCAAAGCCATTGTGCATGTTCCAGAATAGATAAAGGGACCAGGCTTCTATCAGATTTCCAAGAAGCTCCTGAAGTTCCTGAGCTTTCCAAATGGTCTCTGACAATTATTGACATCCTTCACAAGGAGTGTAAGTCACAAAAATGAGTAGCCAATAATCTGGCTGTTCACAGAGTGCTGTATCCAAGCATGTTAATAGAAAGTTGAATGGAATGAAATAGTGTGGAAGAAAAAGATGCACAACCAACCGAGAGAACCGCAGCCTTATGAGGATTGTCAAGCAAACTGGATTCAAGAATTTTAGAGAACTTCACAAGGAATAAACTGAGGCTGGGGTCAAGGCATCAAGAGCCACCACACATAGAAGTGTCAAGGAATTTTGCTACAGTTGTCGTATCCCTCTTGTTAAGCCACTCCTGTACCACAGACAACATCAGAGGCATCTTACCTGGGCTAAGGAAAAGAAGAACTGGACTGTTGCTATTGGTCTAAAGTCTTTTTTTTCAGATGAGAGCAAGTTTTGTATTTCATCTGGATGTGCTGTAAGATAAGTGAGGAAGGAAACCATCAACAGCCATTTCATTAAACTTCAGGCCTATTTTAGCTTATTTTGTTAGTTCTCTTTGACTGTGTGCAGTCTGCATGGTGATGTGGCCAAAACAAACTGTCAACACTAATTATCCTTATGATAAACTGTCTAAATATGAATGTTTACTCTTAGTTATCAGTGTAGGAACTGTAAACCACTGATCTTCCTATAAGCTGTGTTGATGCATTGTGGCTGTAGGAGTCACTGTAGCTCCTTTCACAAAAAAAAAAGTGATCCACTGTATTGTAAAAGAAAACATGGTAATAAATTCCCCCTTCTTAACCCTGGGGTCATGTATCATATGTGTAATCTAATAGAAATGCACATAAATATGTATTAAGAGTTCTCCTTTTCACATAAATGTAAATTAATTAGGATATGTGCAAGGAAAAGCTGGAAAAACACAAAGCACATTGTAAAACTGTTCTGATATGATGAACGGCCTTCTGTTGTTGAGCACCAAATGATATTGTGATGGCACAAAGCTGCAAATCCAGCTTTTTTCGTGACACCAGGCAGCACTGTACTGTGGACCAAATATATATATATGTGTGTCTGTGTCTATATATATATATATATATATATATATATATATATACAGGTGCTTCTCAATAAATTAGAATGTCGAGGAAAAGTTCATTTATTTCAGTAATTCAACTCCAACTGTATTAAATAAATTCAGTGTACACAGACTGAAGTAGTCTTAAGTCTTTGGTTCTTTTAATTGTGATGATTTTGGCTCACATTTAACAAAAACCCACCAATTCACGATCTCAACAAACTAGAATATGATGACATGCCAATCAGCTAATCAACTCAAAACACTTGCAAAGGTTTCCTGAGCTTTCCAAATGGTCTCTGACAATTATTGACATCCTTCACAAGGAGTGTAAGTCACAAAAATGAGTAGCCAATAATCTGGCTGTTCACAGAGTGCTGTATCCAAGCATGTTAATAGAAAGTTGAATGGAATGAAATAGTGTGGAAGAAAAAGATGCACAACCAACCGAGAGAACCGCAGCCTTATGAGGATTGTCAAGCAAACTGGATTCAAGAATTTTAGAGAACTTCACAAGGAATAAACTGAGGCTGGGGTCAAGGCATCAAGAGCCACCACACATAGAAGTGTCAAGGAATTTTGCTACAGTTGTCGTATCCCTCTTGTTAAGCCACTCCTGTACCACAGACAACATCAGAGGCATCTTACCTGGGCTAAGGAAAAGAAGAACTGGACTGTTGCTATTGGTCTAAAGTCTTTTTTTTCAGATGAGAGCAAGTTTTGTATTTCATTTGGAAACTAAGGTCCAAAGTCTGGAGCAAGGGTGGAGAAGCTCATAGCCCAAGTTGCTTGTAGTCCAGTGTTAAGTTTCCACAGTCTGTGATTATTTGAGGTGCAATGTCATCTGCTGGTGTTGGTCCATTGACTTTTTTGAAAACCAAAGTCACTGCACCCATTTACCAAGAAATCTGGGAGCACTTCATGCTTCCTTTTGCTGACCAGATTTTTGAAGATGCTGATTTCATTTTCCAGCAGGATTTGGCACCTGCCCACACTGCCAAAAGCACCAAAAGTTGGTTAAATGACCATAGTGTTGGTGTGCTTGACTGGCCAGCAAACTCACCAGACCTGAACCCCATAGATAATCTATGGGCTATTGTCAAGAGGAAGATGAGAAACAAGAGACCAAACAATGCAGATGAGCTGAAGGCCACTGTCAAAGAAACCTGGGCTTCCATATCACCTCAGCAGTGCCACAAACTGATCACCTCCATGCCACGCCGAATTGAGGCAGTAACTAAAGCAAAAGGAGCCCCTACCAAGTATTGAGTACATGTACAGTAAATTAACATACTTTCCAGAAGGCCAACAATTCACTAAATGTTTTTTATTGGTTTTATGAAGTATTCTAATTTGTTGAGATCGTGAATTGGTGGGTTTTTGTTAAATGTGAGCCAAAATCATCACAATTAATAGAACCAAAGTCTTAAACTACTTAATTCTGTGTGCATTGAATTTATTTAATACATGAGTTTCACAATTTGAGTTGAATCACTGAAATAAATGAACTTTTCCTCAACATTCTAATTTATTGAGAAGCACCTGTACATAAGATTTTTCCCACGTTCTTAATTAATAAAATTAAAACCATCAGTGCACCATTTTCCACAACACATTCTGTCAAGCACAATTTACCAGTAAACAGGCATTCATTCACATCCTTCTCTTCACTATCTGAGGCAGAACTAAACTTATCCTTTCTAATCATCCTAATACCCTATTCCATTTCCTTCAAGCCATTTCTCTTGCAGTTGTACCTGCTCTCACTCACATCATCAAACCATACCTTCACACTGGTGGTTTTCCCTCAGCACTTAGACGGGCTCGTATAACCCCACTACTCAAGAAACCCATCCTTAACCCATGTCTTTCATGGCACTTTTCCTCTGCGTGGTACGACTCGGCTCGGCATGGTTTGCGTTTCCACTGCAGTTTAGTATCGCTTTAGACTGGGCGGGATTAATCACATGTCGTTTAAGTTGCACCGCCCCTACTGCCACATCTCCTAAAATAACTTTTTCATTCCGCATTGCCCCATCAAGCTCTCATCTGGATCTGCTCCTCTGCTATCAAAGAGAGGAATGTCTATACTCCCGCAACAGACAACAAAACTTTTTGGTTGTTAAAAAAAGGTGTGCTCATTCAAAACAGTTGCATTCGATCCTTAGCGGGCTGTACTGATTTAAATCTAGTGGTTCTTTTGTGTTTGTGTCGCAAGTTCAGTGACGCAGGTAGCGACGATTCTCTCCTACCAATCCGTGATCAGCAGAGTTTACACATCACATTTTGGTAATGGTACGGTTCTGGATGAACAACTCTTGGCAGGTCTTCCAGCTAGTTCTATCAAACCTTTACAATTAATCCAAAACATGGCAGCAAGATTAATTTCTAATGAGACAAAAGAATGCACGTCACACCTCTGTTTATCAATTTGCACTGGCTACCAATAGCTGCTCACATAAAATTCAAGGCATTGATGTTTGCCTACAAAACCACCACTGGTCATTACTTTAGACTTGCAGTATGTGTCCCCTAGAAGCTTGCGTTCTGCAAGTAAACGTCGCTTTATTGTGCCATCCCAAAGAGGCAGAAAATCACTTTCACAGACTTTTAAATTAAATGTTCCCTCCTGGTAGAATGTCCTTAGCCATCCTCAAGAATCGGCTAAAAACACATCTCTTCCATCTCTTCTCTTCCTTTTTGATCCTCTACCTCTAGCACTCTCTAATCTAATTCTATTCTTTAAAAAAAAGTTTCCCTTTTAGACTTGCACTGTATTTATTTACTGCTTGTTTTCTTTATAAAAAAAACTCTGTGATGTTTTTAGAAAAGGACGGATAAACATTTTATTCAACATTTTATGTCTACATGCATAAATGATAATATGATGTGGATCTCGACATGACAGGAGCTGATAAACCTGAAGGGCATCTCAAAGTGAGATTACCATGAGCTATGATTTAATGTGTGTTTGTGTGCTGTGTTATTGCACATTGTGCATTATTGTACATTATTGTAGGTCCTCTGTGCCTGCCTCTCTCAAACACGTAGTGTACTACAAAGTCCCTTCTTCTGATGAGCGCAGTCTGCACCGATTGGCCAACCATCAGTTCAAGCCTGAAAGGGGAACAGAGTTGCATGACAGACACAGTGATGAAGCTTGTTTGTGTTTGCAGTACACAAGTCACAGACGGTTAAGACCGCTGTCTCCACTGTGTGACCCTTTCTCTCTCTCTCTCTCTCTCTCTCTCTCTCTCTCTCTCTCCCTCTCTCTCTTCAACACTAACTGCGATTACTGAAACCACACCGTCTTTCTTTGCGTGACTTTAGTCTTTACAACTTTACATATCTTCTTCATGCACCAAGAGCTTGTAACACTCCCAAGAGAAAGGAAAAATTTTAATTGCATCATGTCACCTGTTTAAGTCACTGTTTGTTTCAAGGTGAGTTATATAACCATTAAATTAAGTGCTTCTCAATTAATCTCCTGGTTGAAGATTATTAGCATTGTGAAATCATTCATTAGTATCCTGCTTTCTAACTTTTACAGAGTTACTTTCAATCAGTATTCATTTTTTTAATGATGCGTCAATCGTTATTCTTCAATAATAGTTACTTTAGGGGATTTGGGTCGCATATACACAGTACTGAATGTACTGAATGATTTTTTTTTTTTTTGTATGCCATTATTGTTATTCTGAAGGTCTGTTTATGACTGTGTTCCCATGGTCACTTTTATTTTGGCTGGATGGTGTGTCCGCTTTGACCCGAAACGTGTCAGCGTGATAGCCAACACTGAGGCCAGCTCTTCTGTTTACTGCAGTCTGGCATGAGATGAACGACAGCATGTGTTGTTTTGAGGAGGAGACCAGTAACATTACCAGGTAGCTAGGAGATTTGTGACAACAGCAACACAGTGTCTATGAGCTTAGAAGTGAAGGACTAAAGCTTGTTTGGTTTTATCATGCTCAGACACTTCAAGGAGATTTGACTAAGAATGATAAAGTAGGCTTTGAAGTCACTGCTGCTGTGTTATTCAGCTAAAGCTGGCTTGAAGAGGATGATTGAAGTTCCTGTCACCACTTTTCAAAGTCATTTAAACATGTAGGTCTTTAGTAACCGTTCAGTGTTGTATTATTATTTCTTTGTTGCATGCCTTTATTAAATATACAGCGGAGCCAAAGATGTTAGGACTATTAAGGCATCTTTAAAAAAGTCTGAAATTCATTGCATTAAATACAAAATATCAAACCAAATAGCATCTGTAAACTAAATTATGATAGAGCTTTTCTGTGACTTTTAACCACCTGGTACAAATATTATTTTAAGTGTTGAAGTTTACACCATTGTCCTAGCAGAGATTCCAGTTATTACAGTTTTTGTCTTACCTGGTTTCATAGACAGGGCTTATGTTAAGCCAAAATTAAGCCATAGTTCAATAAGGAAATTTAAGTAGCTTTTATAATTATGCCTTAGATAAAAACACTACTGGCGTGCAACAACAATTAAACTTAAACTATTTTAAGATCAGTCAGTGCAAGTTTCTTTCAGCTAACACAGTGCAGACTTGCATTTTAGTCCGGGACTAGGTTAAGCCTTGGCTTTGAAACTGGAGGTATATGTAATGTAATGACCATTAAAAAGTGAAAAGTGTACTTGGGCTATCTTTAAAATAAACTCCACTTAGTTCGATATTTTGTTAAACAATGCAGTGATGTTTACAAAGTGTGCCTTGTGTCTGCCAATACACTATTGGGATCAGTAAGATATATTTTTACAGAAAATTAATACTTTTTCAGCAAGGTGACAACAGTTATTTAAAGTTGTAATTATATATATTTTTTCTGTATTTTTGATCAAATAAATGCAGCCTGGGTTAGAATAAGAAAATTCTTTTAAAAAGCATTACAAAAATCTTACCAACCCCAAACTTTTCAACAGTAGTGTAACCATATTCTCTGTTACTGTGTTCTTATATACATGTGTTGTGAGGTATCGACAGTGACATGCTCTTTAAATGTGTCTTCTGGAGTGTCTTTTGTTATAGTAGCAGTGCAATGCAAATTCAAATTTGTTTTTATGCCATTCTTCGATTAAAAAAATTAACTGTCAAACTGTCTGCGTATGTCATCAAAAAACAATAGACTTCCAAGTCCCTGCGGAAAGCAAGCTTGCATAAGGGGTTGAAATGTACAATCATGAACAAAAGAAAAAAGGGGCCAGGTCATCCGGACTAGTGCCAAGGGTGCAATTATGTCCCACTGAATGTCAATGGTCAGTGTGTATGTGTGTATTTGTTAGTCTGCGCACTCAAAGAGTGTTTGTAAGTCAAACATCTAGTGGGAGTTATATGTTTCATAACTAAATAATGGTGCATAAACATGAGCTGATGATGTTAAATGTTAGAGCGTATATATGTTGTGATTGTGTAATATCATTTGACACTAGTTGTCTTTTTCAATTAACACAAATGTTTAATTAGCTTAACTTTACTAATTATAATATTTGAACTTCACTGAGAATATTTTATGTTTCATCATTTATAGTGCTTCCTTCAGGTTCAGCGAGGATCTGAGATCTAAATCTGCTGTAATAATTAAACATTTAAAAGGATTTTTCATCATCTCACATAAACAACTTTTTCTTCCGTCTGAAACCAGATTGCGAAAATGAATTAAGAAGGATATAGAAGGTAAAGACTTCTTTATGAACAGCCGCCCGCACATCTAACATTCAATATTTTTTCATGAGTCACACACAGGTGTGGCCTTCCCACACAAACCCACTAATCACGTCCCACAGCTATTTCACCTTTTCTTGAGGAGTCCCATATTCACGTAAGTGTGTGCCTGAGGCACTCATCCGCAACCACTTTGGTTGATGAAAGTCTGTCTAAAAAAAAAAAATCCCAATCAGTCCTGACAGTTTGGGGAAAGCCCTGTCATGAGCAACAAGGGATTTTTTCCAGATGAGAAGGAAGGCAGAAAGAAGAAATTATAGCAGAGATAAAGGTGGATATTTGTGAGAAATTTGTGCCTTTGGCTCCCACTGAACAAAAGTAGCTGAGGAAACACCCACGATTCTGCGATTCCACCAGTCTGGAACCAGCTAGTTCAGACCGGTAGCTGTTAGAGGAGGGGGGTGGGACAGGAAGTGGGGGGAGAAAAAGAAAGAAAAAGGGCAATTGAGAACCAGAATGGTGTTATGAATGACACATTGAAGATTCGGACCGTCTGGTTGACGTGAATCATCTCTCACGCTCTGCTGGTGATGTAATCTTTTTGGCCAGGGCTATTATTAGCGCCTAGTCAACATCAGCAGCAGATCTCTGAGAGGAGCATATTGACCCTCTGAGGTGTTCTTTGATGATGATTTACATTGCCACATTCTCTTTTTGGATATCCAGATTAGGGTAATAGTATGCTTATAATTTTTGTAAAATTTCCAAAAATGTTAAAAAGAAAATGAGACATATGTAAAAAAAAAAAAAAAAAGTTTGTTCATTATTAATTATTTCATTAATTTGTTCATTTATTCATTTATTAATTTTCAGTTTAAATTCACAGAAAATACTGTAAGTGTAAAAATAAAAATAATTACATACACTACAATGAAAAAATCTGAATGCCAATTTATATATATATATATATATATATATATATACACACATATACATGAATAAAAAAATTCTGAATGAATTCAATCAATTGGGATGACAGTTGACAGCATTAACTTGAAATATACATTTACCCTAAATACAAATGTAAAAAATACACCCTAATAATTGTTTAAACTTTATATAAAATGTTTTGTTTTGTTATGTTTTCAAATGATTATTATTCTGGTGATGTTGCTCCAGTTTAAAACAGTGTAATTCAGGTTGAGCTTAAACAGTGATGCAACTTTTTGTTGTTCTACTTGTTAAAAAATAGGAATGAATCATGCTAATTGCATTATCATGCTTGCCATTTCAAAAACGAAAAAAACAGTAACAAAATGTTTCTTTTTTGTTAGTGCAGTCATAACAATTTAACTCACACTAGTATAGTATATGGAAACAGTCCTCAGAGAAGATGCAGAAAAGCATCATCTATCATGCAGTGGAGCTGAGATTGATTTATTCTTCAAAACTAATACCACACCTTGAGCCAAATATATATCTTGCTTATTGCTTGATGACTAACACATATGCATCCTCCCGACAGGAAACAGCCTAGCCGGCTCTCCTTTCTAAAGGGGGAAGGCAGATGGATTCCTGCAATTTTTCCATTCACAGTAAACAGCACTACATGTGCAAATTTCCATCAGCTGGCGATGATAGCTGTTTGAGTGTTTTGTTCACAGATAATATATATATCATTGAGCTGTTGAGCTAGATTATTTTCACACGTGATTGTTTTACACAGTACATATGCCCACAGGACTGGTACTGAGGTTTACCTGTCTGACTGATGTGTGTGGAAATTAGCCCGAGGCCACAGACTGCTTGACTCCTTTATAATCAGCTCTGGAAAAGGGGGGAGGTGCATCTGTGACTAACACAGTATCTATATATAGTTACACTCAAACATACACCAATGGAGTACAGAACTGGAGTGGCTCAGACTGCAGCAGACTGCACAAAAACACAATAATTATATATATATATATATATATATATATATATATATATATATATAAAAAAGAGACATTTGTGCTCATTGGAAATATGGAGTTCAAAATAACTTTGTAGTCTACATAATCCACTTACACATATTATATGTTTTAGTAAAGGTTTTTGTGTGTGTCTGTGTGTCTGCGTGTCTGCGTGTGTGTGTGTGTGTGTTAATGATCATGGAAGCACAGAAGCACATCTAATATTACTTACATCGAGATTAGATAAGCTGTTTCTAAGTTCAATATGTACTGCTGCAAGAGTGAATTTGTTTTTACTTAGATCAGGTACTCGCTCCAGATATTATGGCTAACAAATCAACATCTGACACTTGAGAACGAGTCAACAAGTTTATCGTCATTCACACTGTAGTGACATGTGGTCAGTTCACTGCCAACTTGTGTGATGGGACTCTGCATGGTTATAGAGTGATGTTTGACAGATCCGATTAAAGTCAAGACATAATGTTTTCAATGCATGGTGTGTGACTGTTTTAAGCTCAGTGTCTTCCTCCAGGTAGAGTCAGCTGTGAATTAGCTGCAAAAATGTTATTTAGCTTTGCATTCCCAGCTGCTTTGTAACCATAGCAACTTTAATGTTTAATGTTTTAATGTTTGAATATTTAGTTTCAATTATTTAAACCGGTAGCATAATGAAACAAGTGCAAAAACAAATTTATATAATTTATATAACTTTTTAAAAATAAAATAAAAAATAAAAATATTTAAAAACCCATTAAAAATTATAAAATTTTACACGTATTTTACATCCATCATAAAACCAAAGTAGGAACCAAACCAAACCAACCACAATAGAGAATGTCTGTCTTCTTGGGCATTAATTCAGATAAGACAGTGGCCTTGTAGAGCTGTCTGGCACTAATCCAGCATTGTCATTAGAAAGCTGATAAAGCTGTGAGCGACTCATCAGTCTCCATAATGACAGCCCTGACACACGTTTCTTTGTCTTATCAGGAACCAACTAGCCTTAGAGAGAAAAAAAATATTCCTCCTGACATAGCACTAAATATTATAATCTGCTTTCTTCATGTCATAAAACATGTTTATACTGTATATAATTTGTTGTAGGCTAATAATGTATTTAATAATTAAATATTTTAATCTTTATTGTTATTTTTATTATTATTATGTGGCTGTATTTATTTATTTCTAATAGCCATTTTACTTTATAATGCTATAAAATGTGTTAGATTGTGTTTTGTTACATTGGCAGATTTTACACTTATGTACTGCGCACATGTACTGTTTACACCCGTATTGTTTATGGGACAGCGCGGTTCAGTACATCCGGCCTATAATCACAACGCATATCAGATTGGATGGTCTATTTTCTGCCACTCCCTGTTATGGGTTTAAGTGATTGCACTGAAAGGATAAGCAGATCCACATTATCAAGTGCATCTGGTCTTGGGGGCTGTCTCTAGGCCAGACAGATCCCAGACACAGGGTCCTCTGATCTCTACTGTGGCTCTCTATCACCCTTCTCCAATCTCAAGCCCCTTAATGAACTGCTGTCCCCCAACCAGCTTTGGTTATGTCATCGGAGGCCCGCCCGTTTCACATGACAGAGGTGCTGATGTCTTATTACTCAGGAACTATTAAGCTGGAGCCATGTTGCCTTTATTTATACACATTTCAGCAGGATAAACAGTCGACTAGGGGCTAGTGGTGGAATGATATATGAACTGAACGGGTCGTTCGTGATGAACTGAGTTAGCTGCTACTTTTAGCTTCAGAAGTCTTTCTGCATGTCCCTTTTGTTACAAAAGGCAGCTGGATCAATTGTGGAGCAGAGAATCGTCCAGAAAGGTTATTAGAGGAGGGGGATGGTGCCCCTGCCATCAGCAGCTAATGTTACTGATGTGATCGTCTGAGTGTGTGTGTGTCAGCAGATCATATTGAATGGGAACCCGATCGCATCTCCTCCCTGTTTACTCACCCGGGTCTGAAGAGCCTGTAATGAGTTTATAGTTTGAACGTGATTAAGTTTTGTTTTACTGTGACCAGTGTTGGGGAAAGTTACTTTTAAAAGTAATGCCTTACAATATTGCGTTACTCCCTAAAAAAGTAACTAAATACGTTACTTCGTTACTTTTTATGGAAAGTAATGTGTTACATTTATGTGTTACGTTACTTTCACATTACTTTTTAAATATGAGCAGGGCTTGATTGTTTTTAATATAAGAAGTTCTATTTATAGCAAATGTAAAAGCCCTTTCACACCAAAAAGTGTAATGAATAAACCTCAGGCTGAAGGAAAAGTAAATTCACGTCTGTACTGTAGAACACAGGAGAAGAAGGTTCAACACTCTTCAGCAATAAAAAAAACAATGAAGCACAATTGTTAGTTTATCTAAAGTCATTTTTTAATTATTAGTATGGTTGAACTGGATCATTAAAGGTCAGCAGCAAAGACACTGTTAATAAAATGGGAATAGATACATTTGTGTTATTTAATATATTTAGTTATTGCAGGTTTGCGTCATATTCTGAGTTTGCATTTCACGGTTTTGATTAATTTTGATGAATACTAAATCTGTTTTGTTTTTTGTTTTTTGTGAGTGGGATGAATTAATGCACATTCACATTTATTCTAGAACTACAGTAACACACAGCGCACACAACGCCTCCATACTTCCAATTTCTCCCAATATGGGAACAGGAGGCTTGTCAGTCAAAAAATGGGAATACAAAGTAACTGGCGTTACTTTTTTGAAAAAGTAACTCAGATATTTTCTTGTAAATTAAAAAGTAATGCGTTACTTTACTAGTTACTTGAAAAAAGTAATCTGATTACGTAACTCGCGTTACTTGTAATGCATTACCCCCAACACTGACTGTGACACAGAAGAAGTTTCCAAACATACATTTTTCAAGGCCATAAAGTATTTGTGTTTTCTGAATAGAGAAATTCTTTTGAATTAGTTAAAAATGGGTCACATAAAATTAATATATATATATATATATCAATTTAATGTGTCCTTGCTGAATAAAAGTATTATTTCTTTCAAAAAATAGAAAAGCATACTAACCTCAAATATTTGATATTTGCACAGGCTCATTTTCTTATGAAAATCTTGTTAGTCCTGTTCAGTAGCAAGTGTAAATATCACACAGGCCCCAAAAGGATTTGTAATAATTTCAAAAATATCCCTTAATATTGTAAAATGTAAAATTTAAATCATGACAGACTATTAATGAATATGTTTGAGCGAACAAGGCTTTATTTGAGTTTTGTTTATGAGATTATTCCATGAACCTGCTAATTTACACACATACAGTACTGAGTTTTAGATTTTTTTTGGCAGCATTACCACATTTCCATGCCAGAATCACTCTTCCCAGCATGCACCTGATGGACACTGCTCATTGTGGACGTCCCTGCCCTTTTTTCCTTCCTGCACTGACACCTCCCTCTCACACCACGCTGTCCTCTTGACTTTTATCCCAACAGTACCTCGTTTAATGCCATCCCGTACGTAATGACCCCACATTTCCCTTCACTCAGCAGCCAGGATGGGTTTTCCACAGGCACGGTTTCCCCTTAATTTGGGTTTTCCAACAGGGACTCTCACCACTTTAAAAAAAACACTGCGTTGTTTGCATTGAAAGGGTTTCAGTATTCATGGACTGGACCGTTAGCTCCACATTGAGAGTCGTCTGCCAATTTGTATTTTTTTTGTATTTGTCTGGAAGATTGTCCACAAATACAGTCCAGAGAGGTCACAGACAAGGTGAAATCACTTAGTTGTTTTTGTTTGAAAGATTTTGCGCTGTTCCTGAAGTGTACTTTGGGCCATAGACTTGGATTATACTGTATCTTGTCACCTTTCAGAATCTATAATCATGTATAATATATACTATACATCCTGTTTCCAAATGTCTTCATTTCTGAAATATAAAAGTTTTGGAAAAAAGCTAGATTTAAAGGAAATATAATGTAAATGTATGTAAAATTGTTATTTTTTTTTAATTAAAATGTTACAATTTACAATGAAAGCTATATTCTTAAACACTCAGTAGACACACACACACACACACACACGTTTGTTTTTGTGAAAAGTGGGTTCATCCCATAGGCGTAATGGTTTTTATACTGTACAAACTGTATATTCTATGGCCCTACCTACACCAACCCTACACCTAACCCTAACCCTCACAGGAAACTTTGTGCATTTTTACTTTCTCAAAAAAACTCTTTCTGTATGATTTATAAGCGTTTTGAAAAATGGGGACATGGGTTATGTCCTCATAAGTCACCCTCTCCTTGTAGTACCTGTGTCATACCCATGTCATTATACAGAGTTGAGTCCTGATATGTCACAAAAACAAGAGCACAATGATTTGTCAACTGTTGGTCTTTTGGCTGTCCATCCTGAAGTGTGATGTAACAGTCCTCTAGACACCCGGTCAAGACCTGACAGTGTCAGCTCTTCAAATTTTTATCAAAAATATTTTAAGTTTAAATGATTTAGAAACAGTCGTGGACATTTGAGATGCTCTTCTGGGACTGATAGATCTGAATGCCGAGAGTCATCTAAATGTGTGATTTCTGCTGAGTGTATGAGGACACCAGGGCCTCTGCTGATGTATCTGTCACTCTGTGTTTCTCAGATTTGTTTCCTGGTGTCTGCATTCCGTGGACGCATGTTCTCAGAGGACAGTTGTGCTGCTCTTGGCCTCTTCTTCCATTACTTTCACCTCAGTCAGTTCAGCTGGATGCTCATACAGGTAAAACTTTATTTTTTCACCTACTGTGTTTAGTGTAGTGGGTTTTTGCACTGACAACACTAAATACATAATCCCACTATGTTAATGAAATTTATTTGAGATAGGGTCCTTAATTCATGATTATCTGTAGATAATCCTTACCTTCTTAAAGACAGTTCTCACAAAAATGAAGACATGTTAAAATGCTATTTCATACCTACCTCTTTTGGAGCACAAAAGAAGATATTTTGAATAATGTTGGTCACCAGACAGTTGCTGGTAATCATTGACCACCAAAGTATGGAAATAAATACTGTGGTCAATGGATACCGGCAACTGTTTGGTTATTCACATTCTTCAAAATAAATTATTTCATGTTCAACAGAAGAAATCAATTCATACATGTTTGGAACAATATGAGGGTGAGTAAATAATGACCAAAATGTTATTTTGGGGTAAGCTCTCCCTTTAAGCAATTGAAAGTGAGATCAGGAATTTTTCAGAAGAAAGGTTTTGCTACAGGGCAGTTGAAGGTGTGGCATAAACTTTCCTTTGAACAATAGCTTACTTACGCAGAAGGTAAAAAATAAATTTCACAATATTTCGTCAGTCACACTCCTTCACTGTCACTGTTTAGTACATAGTGTTTGGTATATCTTACCTTCAAGACTGTCTGAAAAAGTTTTACCCTCATGAAATTCCAGAAGTTATCTGAAACCTAGTTTCTTGGTTTTACTTTTTTCTCTAATTTGTATCTGTAAATTTGATTAAATCATAATCTCAAAAGAGCTTTTGAGAATTCAACAAATATCAAAGGCCTTTGGTTTTTACTTGTTGCTGAAGATGATGTTTGCACATAAATATCACACCATAAACAGGAAGCTTGTATCAGAAGGTTGCCTTACTAAGACAAGTATCTTTTTGTAGTGTGCATGTGTGTGTGTGGTCCAGGTATTCCCGGGGATCATATGTATGTCCACACAAGGATAGCAATACCTGAAATCTTGACATTTATTTATTTTGTATTTATTAATGCAAACACGCATAATGTTTTGTGTGAGGGTTAGGTTTAGGAGTAGGGTACAGTAAACAAATTATTTCTGTAGAGAGTCTACACAAAACAATCAAAAACTGTATAAAAAAATAGTAAATTATGTTTATCTGAAAATGTAACAATGCAAACAAGTTTTCTGTAAGGGTTATGTTTAGGGTTAGGGGATAGAAAATATTGTTCGGTCTACGGGAAGTCCCCAGAATTCACAGAAACAAACGTGTGTGTGTGTATGTGTGTGTGTGTGCGCGCGCATGTGTGCATGTGTATCTTTTCATTGTCGGCTTAGGAATGGGCATGATTCATACGCTTAGTTCAATCCATTAGAAAACACATGATTTATCTTACGTGCAGCTTGACATGTTCCAGCTACGTGTGATTCTTCTGGTGGAGATTTTTCAGGCAGTTGTGCTAGCACGACTATAGTAGCTGATCAGAGACCTTTTAAAAATCCATTTCATAAATCTTGCTGGACCCTTTCGCCTTCTCCTTTTCTTTCTACGGTAATCCCTTCTAAGCACAGAAACCTGTCTCTGGAACTCAACTCACTCTGGCTATGAAGGTTGTCTTGTTCTCCGAAAGCAAAAACAGGATTTGGCCCTAACATGCTTAATGAAATGAAAAAAGAACATGGCCTTTAATCCCTCAAAAACTCACACAGAACGCAAACATCTGGGTTCATGTTGCATTAAATTTCTCCCTTTAGTTGAAAAAAGACATAGAACTGAGCACTGACCCTGGAGGAACCTCTCACCTAAATTGAACTTCTTGAAATCAAAGGTGTTTTTTTCTCACATAGTGGGATTATCTTGTTTTTCTCAATGATGCCGAAAAACACCAGGGGCTTAGCTGTTTACATAGAGAATGTAATCTCTGTTAGCACTTGATACACTGGTGTTGCAAGATTATGCAAGAGAACATGAAATAAACTAACTGGCTAATTACAAAAATAGGTTTTAGGATTATGGTGCCAAGAGTTGTGGAAGGACCAAAGTGTAAAGGCCAGTATGTTTATGTATTGTAAGTGTGTTGATGTGCAGAAGTGGGTGTGAGTTTATGAAAACACACATGGAATAAATCAAACAAAAGTTGTGTTTGGTGGAAAAGGTAAATCATGATTCAGACTGGAAAGTATTTGCATCCAGCAGAGAATGATTTGAACATTTGCTTGCCTTTATTTCAAAACAGCTGGCAAATGAGCCTGTAATAAACCTCTGCAGAACTTATGTGATGTGATAATTACATGTGACATAATTGTTTTGTTTGCACTTTTCTCATATATCAATAACTTTCAGCCAAATTTCATAATAAAAAGCTGAATCTCATTCAGTAAGCACACGATCCAGTTTAATTAGAAGGTAAATGCAAATTTTCCAGATGATGATAGTCTCCATCCTCTACAATCTAGAACTCGGAACCGACCTGCATGATGTGAAATAGAATAGTACAAATTGCATTCATCATAGATCTCAGTAGTGCGCTGATACCTGATTTGCACAATTCCTTGAGACAATCTGGAGCTAAAGCCATGTGAGTTAAGTCTTTGTTTGTTCTAGACTGGAATACACTATCAGTCACACTAACAAATTTTAAAACAGTAGACATCAGAAGGCAAATGCTGTCATGTCCTTCAGACTATAAATCTGGGCAAATGTCATGTATTGTATTCTAGCCTTCAATGGAAATAGTACAGATGTTCTACGCCTACTTTAAAGGAGTACTGAAAGAAATACAATTTCTCAATGAAAACTATTGATCTAAGAGTTCTTTCCTATGCACTGGGACTCATGTTTCAGTCTGTGCTAAAATAGCCTTTCAATAGATCCCAGAGATACTCCCTATACTGGCACTGTTAAAGCGCCAGATCAATGGAAGTTGCGAGATGGGGCAATCTCAATGGCGGAGTGCCAACTTCTTCCATAATTGCAAAGAGGCTGGAGAGGAATCGCAAAGAGTTTCGACACCCAAATACTACATCCTAATACTAATACTACATCCTGCCAGCTTCTCTCTTCTCTTCATCTCTTATTCAAGTTCCCAGCACAGCAAAACAGAGTTGCTGCAGTTCCTATCCATTTATGGAGCTAATACTGATTGAAGTAGGTGCTACATCAGGACTTGATTTTGATGTTGATTTTAAACTTCCACTTGTAGTACCTCATCCCAAAATGTGAAACAGGCTAACTTAACACATAGACCAAGGAAGTATTAGTTCTTGATAGCAGTAATATATGAGGTAAAATAACCAACAGATGTCTATTTGGTAGTTGGTTCTTGGTGTCTAGTCTCGTCAAAACATTAATCAGCTATCCTTTTTTATGAAGCTGGTTTGTTTATAAACCGGTAATGTTTCCATTTCTTTATTTAGTATTACTTGTGTTTTCCTTCCTAGGCCATAAACTTCTGGCAGATATTGGTGATGAATGATGAGCACACAGAGAGACGCTATCTTCTCTACTTCCTGCTCAGCTGGGGACTTCCTGCTCTGGTCATCATCATTCTGGTTGTAGTCCTGCTGGGAGGCTTTGGATGGAGCATTTATAGTGTGTTTGGCCTGGTGCAAGGAGATCTGTGAGTTCATGAATATGTGTCTCTCTCTCACGCACACACACACACAAACATGCTACATTTGCATAACCAAATGGGGACATAATGGACAATTAAATGTTCACATATAAATGCTCACAATTTGGTGCTGTTTTTTTTTTTTTTTTGCTCGTTACTCGTTTCCTGTGTTAATGCGCTGTAAGCAATTTTCTTTCTCATATACACTCTCTTCTTTGCCCCATTTACATTGATTGTGTGCGGTCGGGGTCTGTTATTGGTAAGTCGGGAAGAGCTGCTATTTTTAGCTCTTCTGTGTTTATGAGGTTACAAGCTGTGACTGTGCATAGGTTCAGTTTTGCCTCAGTCAAGCCTGCAGTGATAACAGAGGACTATGGACACTCCTCTCCACCCTTTCTCAAAGCAGCTCTTAGCACGTAAACTCCCAGCCGACTCATGAAAGCCAAACATCTCTTTCTCCAAGAACAAAAAAATGATGTCACCTCACCTCACAAGCCAACACAGTTCTCGCCTTTTCCAGCACCATAAGGCTTCAGCCGCCTGGGAGGAGTCAAATGCTTGTAGACATGCTTGTAGAAGCACATTAGTTTAAAGGTCAGATTTTAATTAACACACGTAATGTAGCATTACAAGGTTTCTTAAAAGAGTCATGTTATGAAGAATCAACTTTTCTATTTCCTTTTTAGAAATAAAATAATTTGTTGTTCTATAAAAATAACTTTTCATGGTTTTACTTCCACAGATCAACATTTCTAACGTTTATTTATTTATTTATATATTTTTTTATTTAGGCTATATTTCAGTTAGTTAAACCTTTAATACTTAAAAAAACAAAAAAAAAAAACAAACGTACACAAAGTAATATTTGTACGGCCCTGTTCAAACATAATGTTTTTGCATTCTGTGCACTGTTTTTTTCCTGTGTAAATCTGAACTGGATAGACGTGTTTGACTTGTGTTTGTGTCTCTAGTCTTTTACAGCATTTATCGTATGACTTGTTCTAAGTCTCTAGATAAAGTTCCTGATAATCCTTTAACTAAGAACTGAAAAGCTGTTTAATTGAAGAGGAAGGCCCATGTTGGTAGCTCTAGTTACTTTGCAGGTATCACAACTAGAAAAGTGATTTGTGCATACAGACTGAGCTACTTGTTTATTTTTTGTTTAAAAAATGTGTTTTTGTGTGGCATCTATGTGAAGATATACAGTATGTTATGCTAAACCAGGCAGTGTTTCAAAATTATGATCAGATTAAGTCTAGTGAAGAATGAGCTGTTTATTTTCCTACAGGCATTTTACACGCTTTAAACTATATTATAGCTACACTGTGCCATTTCTGCTCTATAAAATGAGTACGGGCTGTGTTTGTCCATTCTCTTTGTCTGGCCAGAGAGATGCCAGGCCTGTGAGCAGAATACAACTGCTGCTTATTTTGATACAGATCACGTCATAACAAGATTACTATGGATTGAGTTTCCCAAAGCTTTTCTTTTCCGAATACCAGACAGAGACTCTATAACTGCATACAGGACAAAAACAAATGCCGACTGGAAGAAATTCCTCAGATAGAAGGAGAAGAGTCAGAGAAAGACAAAAAGAAAGAATCTCAGTAGAAATAAAATTAAAGAATACAGAAAAACAATCACCAGACTTTGTAAGGATGTCCATCATGTCGTTTCAAACCCATTTTAATCAATTTCTTTCTTCCACGGAATACTAAATACATAAACATCCAACCATAAACCTTGGTACCAATCCTCTTTGTGTATTCACAATATTATTTTTTGTCTTTTTTTGTAGATGCTTCATTCCCAACGTATATGCTGCACTTTGTACGGCCGTCCTGGTTCCTCTGATTTGTTTGGTAGGGGTGCTGGTGATCTTCATCCATGCGTATCAAGTCACTCAGCAGTGGAAGGCTTATGATGATGTCTACCGAGGCCGAACAAACAGCTCAGGTTTGTATGCTTTTGTTATTACAAGTTTTGTCAAATTAATTAGCCTCAAGGTTTCCTGCCGTTTTATTGCGTGAATAACCTGGCACTGCAATGAACATGTTACTGGAAAACGGTGCTTTAGAAGTAAAGAGCTGCCGATAATATCAGAGAAACTGAAAGCAAAATATGGGAAGGTGCTTTCCCTTGGAAAGTTTGTTGATCTCAATCGTCAGATTGCTCAGGGCTGTGCTTTCAGGAATATTGCACAGCCTTCCGAATAATTACACACCTTCCAAATAATGTTTTTTTTTTTTTCTGTTGTGGTATGTTAGTCTTTTTTTAAAATGCCCACAGCTGTTTTGAGTAGATTGGATTAAATCTATATTGTAACTTGCTGCTCAGTCCCTGAGTAAATACATGTTGTCAGTATTGTTTTAAAACTTAAAATCTTAACTGGCTGATTATATCTTTAGTGTTCGCAGCCTCCACCTTACTGCTTAGCCTCAAATCTACCTATATCAGCAGCACCTTTCAACTAACATTTGGACAATTAACATGTAAAACCCTGGCTTTCTTTACTTGTTAATCCACCGTGATGGTTTCATTGTTTACCCGTAACTGCTGTTCTGAGTTTTAAATGGTGGTATTGTACAGTTTGCGTGTGGGTGGTCAGCCAGGGTTGCCATGTGCAATATTAGCTTTCCTCTTTGTGCACAGCGGGCTAATCCTAAACCACTCAACTTTATTACAGAGGGATGCACCATCAGCCCACCATTTGCTCACAAACACAATGACCTCACTGCAGCACTCCCACACTTGCTGTTTCATATTGCAGGACACACAGGCGTAAGCGAATACATTATGCAGCAAATTTGCTTCTTCATGCCGGATGTGTTTAATGACTTTCAAAGAAGCACAGTCAAATAAATATGCATTTAGAAAACCAGATCTTTCCGGTTAACTCTTAGATGTTGATTCTGTCTGGGTTGTTGCTGTTTGATGACATGTCAAACAAAACATTCGGCTTGGGACAGGGATGAAATGGACACAATGAGTAAAATAAAATTTCCTGGTTGACTTATGGGAAATACAGAAGTGAAAAAAAGTTCACCCAAGAGATGGGATGCAAGTTCAGTTCTGTAAAGGTCAACTTAACCATATAAATCAAGTAATTATTAACTAAAAGACAAAATGTTATCAAACTGTGTCTTCGTCTGTGTCTGTGTCTTCAGTTTCTGGTTTGCTGCCAATTTAATTTATTATGCATGGTTTGAACATGGGTTCTGTGATCAAGCTGTGAAAACCAGTATAAATCTATTTGATGACCATTTGCTTCTCTAAATGCATTACAGCAATTGTTCCCGAAACCAGCTTCTGTTTTGTTAGAAGCTCATGGATCATTCTGACTGTGACTTGCCTTTGAGATATTCTGATGTGCTCCATAAAATGTCAGGATATTTTTCAGCCTCTGAAGAACCACATTATAGAGCCAAGATATTAAGAAATCAACCTTTAGCCGCTAGGCAGAGGTGTTCTTTCCAAGGCCTGTGGGGAGATAATTACCACAGCCCTATTTAAAGATTTAATTCGGCTTTTGCAGTTGTTCAGTATGGTCTTAAAGGAAGTAGTGCTTTTTGACAATGCAGTCATTTTCTTGGAATAGCTTTATTGGCTCAGGATTAATCCTTCAGCTCTCTTAATGAGGCATGTTTATGTGGCAGAGTATGACTGCAACAGCTCACTGTTTGGGGGGATTGATATATACATTATGAATAAAATGTATTTATATTATTTAGAATTTTTGGTAAAACTTTTCAATAAGCTAACATTAACATTAGCTAACTTTAGCATTTATTAATCTTAATTAATGAATACGTTTCCTACCATTAACAAAGATGAATAAAAACTGTAACAAATATTTTGCTCAATGTTAGTAAATGCATGAACTAACCTTAAAATATAAAAACTAAAGTGGCATCGCTTTATGCCATTCCTGGACCTAAATATGGTCTGTTTAAAAAGTAAGTTATTTTCCTCATTCATTAGACATAACTGCAAAGTCCAGCCAAAAACATCTTGCATAACTTGAAATTTTATTATTATTATTATTATTATTATTATTATTTTAATCAAATGCAAATAAACTGTATTTGCTGTGTAGCCCAGTCTGTAAACAGACTAGTAAACTCAGTATCTAAGGCTAAGAAAATTAAGACTGTTTAAGAATGATAAGATGTCCTAAATCAAATGAATACTGCTGTGAGTGATGGCCATACTAGATGTGCTTTGCAATCAAGGAGGTTTTGACAGTAAACAAAGGGACAGAACTCACAGATGTTATTGTACTTGGAACCAAATTTAATCTGGGTCTTACAGTACTTTTTTTTAATCTAGTGAACAATACAGTCAGTATGGATGTCTATCACTTTGCTTCCAGTGTTCAGACTATGTTTTCTCTGTATTTGCTTAGGAATGACTTGCAATGCAGACACTTAATCCTTAGGTCATGCATAATATCCATGATTGCATAAAATGTTTACAGCCTGTACAGTCATAGAAACAGGGTATAAGAGTCTAAATCACTGTTTATCACTATCCTTTTTCACCCTTCTATATCTCATATCTTTATGACCTTGCTTAACTGCTTATATCACTAACACTATACTACTGTTACATAATGTTCCCACGATTTGACCCAAAGTCTAGATTCTGGATCCATTGCTTTTGTTGAAAACAATCATCATAAATTACCCTGTTAAGTTAAATGACATGGAAACTAAGCTGAGCTGATTTGAAAATGGCAGCAATGGCCTTTTAGTCAGTACATGCATTTTGTTGAAAAATACTTCAGAAAATCTATAGATTTATAAAATTCATTAGTGTAATGCATAGCATCTTATTGCTTTATTTATTGAAATTATTGTGTATCTAGAATTTTCTTTAATACAGGCAAATCCCAATTTTTTTATTTGATTTGATTGTGATCCCACCTCTGTTTTAATAGTGGATGGAACTGATTTAGATTCAGGCCAAACCTCTTTTTTTATGCCAAACACTGTTAGTTTTCCCTAGAGAGGTCTCAGTTCTCCGAGAACATACTGTATGGAACGTCTGGTCAGAGCGCTGGCGTGAGGCCAGACACGCTTCCCACACCCACAGTTCAGAGGAAGGAGCAGGATGTCCACATGTCACCCACAAGCACACGTACACACACACACACACACACACACACACACACAAAAGAATATCAAGTGTTTGATTCCAAAGAGCATGTTGATCTAGTATGTGCTTCCATGTTAAGCCTTTGTTTGTTTCTTCTCACAAAACTGTTGGACACCTCTAGTGTTCCAACAGATTTACTGGAAGATTTCAGCTCTTCCCGCGCTCTCATTCTTTCATCTCTTTACCACAATCCTCTTCTTCAGCCACCCATAACTCTTTGAGTTGGAACACTTTTTTCTTATCATTGAAGCTGTTGGCCGGGCAGATGTTAGCTCACTCAAGAGGGAGACAAAGGAAGGTCTTTCATCCTCGGAGTTGAACCACAGCTGAATGTTGTGACAGCTGCTATGGCATCTTAAACAGGAGCCAGAGTGCTGTCTCACATTTAGGCCCTGCTGTTTTTCCCCAGTGGTCCTCAGTGCTTGCTTTCTTACGCTGAGTGTCTTCTCCTCCTAAGAGAACTATAGTTGTCTGTTGTATATGCCATTATATATTATTAACTGATACCATGACTTCACTCTAAATTGTCATATATTTATCTCTTGGACAGTTCGCATATTTAACATCACCACTTCAAAAATTGGTCGACAGGTTCTTTTTTATTTTAATGTTTTTCCTGTACTTGCACAGGAAGTAGTTTCTGAATTGTTTACTATAGAACATAAACAGTTTTTAACACTTTGCCACATATGTTTATGAAATTATTACATTTATTAAGCATGGATGCATTCAACTGATTAAAAATTATATTAAAGACATTTTTAATGTTGCAAAAGACAGTAGAAAATGTTGAAAGTTGAAAATGAAAATGACTGTTGAAAATTCAGCTTTGCCATCACAGGAAAAATTTAATTTTACGATATGCTAAAAAAGAAAAACAGTTATTGTAATCGGTTATATTATTTCACAAGATGATTGTTCTTACTGTATTTTTTAACACTAGTGTATAAATGTAGGTAGTGAAAAAAAAACTTTTTAAGAACCAAATGCAACATTTAAATGCATTTTTATGTTCATTCAAGTTAAACTGATTTTATGGCTCACTTTAGTTGTGATATATGAGTGGAAACATTAGAGGTATTTTACAGCACTTTATGCTTAAGACATGGATTAATGAGAGCCTGGTTTTCATTGAGAGAGGAAGTGATCTAGCCAGTTCCTTTCCAATAGAGAGATGGTTCCTCAAGGTTTAGGAACCTGCTGCTTCAGAGGCCCAGACCACAGCCTGGAATGTGCTTACACAGATGGAAAGCCAAGGCAGTCAGGGAGAGGAGGGAGGGAAAGACTTGTACAAAGTGGAGACTGATATGCAGAACAATAACCGGGGGAAGAACAGAGAAATACAATAAAATTTGGATGTTTTTGATTTGTGGAAGAACTGGGAATGGGAGTAATACTTCTTTAAAAAAAACCCGCATGTAATAGTGTTATGTACATGACATGTAAATATAATGAATTACACTAATAATAATACAAGGTGCATTTTGATCATTAGCATGAAATAGATTGACATGTCCTTTGGTAAGAAATGCTATACACATTCTAAAACAATTTTAAATTGTCCTTGTAACGAATTAAAACTCCATGATCATGGGAAGAAGGAGGCGGGAACCGGCGGACAATCAAATCAAACTTCACGTCCTTCACTGTCGTCGCTCCAGTTTTATATCCCTCCATCTCCTCCGTGGGACTCGAGACCGGTGGGTCAAGCAGGTGTCGCTCATCTCCAAGCACTCCACCGGCCTTGCTCTGTTCCCACATCTCTCGGCCCCGCCCCACTCGTCACAGTCCTTTTTTTAGATGTATGCTTTCACTACTTCATTGATATAGATATTGCATCTATTAGTGCTTTTGTAACATATACACTGAAAAGTGTTACCAAATGTTCATGGCAACAGCATCAGTAAAAGTAAATAGCAACCAAAACATCATGAAAGTAAATGTAAGATAGTTGAGACAAACACAAACAGCAGGTAAAGTTAGACAGGTGGAAGCAATGACCGTGGAATTTTTGTGCTAACCTGGTGTTAAACTTCGGCTCTGTGCCATGTGTTGTCTATCAGATGAGGAATGTGTGGCCTATTTTTCATTGCCAAGTCTTTCATAATGTTTGCCTGCTTCTGCTGGCAGGTCTTCCACTGAATAGCCCCAGAGATGTGTCAGTCATGCATGGCCTGACTCTGCTTGTCTTTGCACTTCTGGTGTCATCAGAGCCATATTAACATCAAAGCAGCAGCAGAACAGATGTTAATGCCGTGTGCATTAGTTCTGCTGGTGAAATGCTCTGGGACGGCACAGGACGCTGTGTTCTCAAACAGCAAGTCATGTCCCTAAAGGAAGCCTCATTTTGGATTGAACTGATTCTCATCACCCTCATTCACTCTAATGAAAGCCAGTTATAATCTCATTTGCTGTTTTTGTCATGCATGCATGCATTTCAGCAATGACGCTTGGAGAATTTGAGGATTATTTAAATTCTCTTGAACTTGCAGGGTGTTTGTTTGTGTTAATTTGATTAGATGCCGGCATGCACAAACAAGGCTGCAGGTGCATGCATGATTGTTTTCCATCATAAGGGATGCAGCACAGGGAAGCGCCAGGTTGTGGAGGTTAAACTGATGAATATTCTTTTTCCCTAGATGTGTGTTCTGCACATCTGCTGGTGCATCTAACACGCTTCAAACATGTGCTAGAACAAATAGAGCAAATGTGTTGTCTAATTTCAGCCTCTAATTGGCCAATAGTGGCCATCAAAGAAAGATGCTGATATTTGAATATTCTATTTGTTTCAATCAATTTACTAAGTTGCACGAATTGTAAATCAAATAAGCGCTGAATGCATTTTCTGAAAATAAAAAGAGAATACAGGTCTTCTGCCATTGTTTGGAGCCCTCGAAGTGCCGGGCTGAGCTCATGTCCATGTTTATATTGTGAATAGAGAGCATGATGGATGAGTCAGCCTGTTCTCCATTCTGGAGCTGTACTTGTTTGTTCCCTCATTAAATGTATGAATTAAAAATCAGGGTTCTCACGAGGTCGAGGAGGTGAGTAGATGCAAATAAGCCCTGCTGAAAGAAACAATGCCACAGTCTGCCTCTTCCTCGCTAATTATCAGCTACAGTTTTGCCTGGTTGTGTACTTTGGCCAACTTAGAAATTATAAATGCATTGCTGGTGAAGGACAGGTGTTAGTAGAGCAAAAAAGGTAATATATGAGAACTATAAAGGATCATTAGGGAATGGGTGGCAATAAAGATTTGTCATGAAAACACAAAACTGCATTTCAAAATCTCTTAAATTTGTTTTAAACTGATTGAGATATTTGTGATTTTTGGTTTCTTTATTTATAAGAACCAATTCTCACTTTAAACAAACCATTAACTATGACTTTTGCCTCAATAAACTGCTAGTTTGCTGCTAATTAATAGTTAGTAATGTTGTTAAGTTTATGTATTTGGTAGGTTTAGTGATATTGAATATTGTCATGCAGAATATGTGCTTTATAAGTACTAATAAACAGCCAATATGTTAAAAATAGGTATGCTAATAAGCAACTAGTTAATAGTGAGAATTGGTCCATGTTTGGCATAGGTCACCAACCATATTTAATGTTGGTTACATAATTTCTAGTGGTAGTTGCGGTATTGTGTCATTGCTTATTTGCATAAATGGGTTTATAAGTACTTTATCTGTTGAGTATTCAAATCCACAAAACATGAAAATTCTAAACTCTTGTGCTTGTGTTCATAATGTCATGACTTTGAGTAAATGATTACTTTATGTTGATGCTAGAATGTCAGGTTTTGAACTAGCATGTTTGCAACACATATTTTTCTTCCCTCCCTCTGAGTGAATGTTTCAGCAATTAAACTAACAATCATTTTTAAAGTAAAACACTCAGTCTGGTTAAAGTCTTTGTGCCAATATGCTTGAGTCAGTCTTGGCAATGAGAGGCATTGTTTGCCCACATGAAGAGCACTCGTGGGCAAAGTACTTTGTACCCATGGCTGCCCTCATTTACCCCAGAACGGTCTCTGGACTGTGACCTGCTTAATGAGACAACTCATTTTATTCTCCTTCCTTTGTTGTTTTGCTTTGTTTGTTTTCCCTGGGAGCCATCTTGGAATCCTGCCTCAGGTCAATTAACGTGCCCACATGGCTCTTATGCCAGAGCGAGCACAGTTCAAAGAGCTCTTGCTGCATGTGAAAAGCTTGTCTGAACTATGGAAAAACTGAAGCATGCCTGGCCAGCTCGCTCTGTAACTGAAAACAGCACCCATGGCTGCTGGCATTGCTGCATGCAGCACAGATAAAACAGCACAGTCAGCATCCATACATCTGAAAAATGATGATGAGCAAAGCTCTTGTGATTTTTCTAGAAATATATTAACTTCAAATGATGCCATCTTGCATTTTGGGAAACATTTATTTATTTTCCAAATGAGCTTATTTGATCTTACAAACCCAAAATGAAGTGTCTTTCTGTTTGTTCTTCAGAGGTGCCCATGATGTTGTATCTGTTTGCTCTGGTGACTCTGGTCTGTCTTTGGGCTGGATTGCACATGGCCTACAGATATCTGTGGATGCTGATCCTGCTTGTTATCTTCAACATCTTTCTGGTAAGAACATACACACAAAATGCCCTCTCATGCATACATTTAGAATAGAGTTTATACTAGCCATCTAAAGACAATAAATTATAATAAATATCAATAAACTGTCTTATCAAGGCCAAATAGTAATTGCTTGAATGTTTTTCTCTCTTTTTTTATACCGTTCTTTCTTTCTTTGTCGAAATTGATCAAAAGTGAAAGTAAAGACATTTATAATGTTTTAAATATTATAATGAATTTTGTTCAACAAAGAATCATCGAGAAAATATGTAACGTTTGTTCATGAAAACAGAAGCATATCATACTAAATATTAAAATAGAAAATAGATATTGTAAATGGTTAGTATATTTCACAATATTACTGTTTTACCTCTTCTTCTTTTTTTTTTAAATGCAGCGTTGGAAAACGCAAGCAGCTTTTTTAAAAAATGTTAACAATACCTTTTCGAATGGTAGTTTAGTTCGAATGGAAATGCCGTTATTGTTGATGCTTTTCACAAAACAGAGAAAGTTTTGACTCTTAAATCATCAACGTGTGCAACCTAATCTTATCTCTAAAGTGTTTTATCATTGAACTCAGTGTGAAAGTGATGAAGTTGTGACCCATGGTCAGTTCTGACCCTCAGAATCACATTCAGTTATACTTAATTGTTCACATCTTAAAAGCATTAGATAAGTCCTAATCCTGAAGATAGATTAATACAGGTAATCTTCACATTTGAGGGCCCAGTGGGCTCTTCGCCTTTAGTTTAAGACCTGCAAACAGCTGTCTTATCTCTGAATACAAATGCATTACTCTCACAACCACCTCACTATCTGCTCAGTCTGCCAATGTATTGTATAGTTTTTTCCTGTACTATATAAATAAAATAGACAGATACAGTAGTCCACTGATTTCTAGTTCTCCACCTCTTGCATGACATGATCTTAAGATACTGGCCAGGCTCATTTACGTGGAGGTGGACTATTCAGAGTCATTGTATGATGATGATGAGAGTCTGTTTATCTGTTGACTAGATGAGTGAAGTCCACCGTGGTTGATAAAGCTGGATAGAGTTATCACCTGATAAACCTCAAAGGATGTTTCTCTTTAACACCAGGGTTGTGTTGTAAGGGGGAAAAGAAGGTTTGAACTCCAAATTGTATAAGTTCAAATGTTACATAACTGTGAAGATACAGTCACATAAGCAACATTTTGCAGCTAACCACAGGCTGTGTAATGTAGCGATGTTTAAAGCACCGCACACAAAGGAGCCACTTTCAAACCAAGCAGCTTTCTCTTGGTCCTAGTTTTTATCTTTATTTTAAAAAAGAAAACTGCATCAATTAGAAGTGCAATGGATATAGTTAATTGATATAGTAAAACGTAGAAAGCTAAATATGGTTTGCAACATCAAATTTTACATGCCGTGTTAGATGGCCTTCCCTGATGCAAGTCTGAGTAACAAGTAACATTTTAACAGAAAAGATAAATACTTCCTCCAGTATTTTTTCTTCTTCAATATTTCCTCACTGTTACAGTTAGTGTAAAGAACAACCAAACATACAGTTGAGCATATTTGTTCTACTTGTTCTACATTACAGACTGACTGACAGCCGGTCAGAGAAGCTGTTAATGTTTCTGACAAAGCCAAAACATGACTGGGTTGGACATGATGCCCTTCACCTAGAAAGAACATAAATAGCACAAAATTTTGTTTTGACTCCCTTTGAGTCAAACTCTAAACGCCCACATAAAAATGTCAGCAGTCCCTACAACAAAAACATGACCTCCTTCTGTGGAAAATCTTCACAAACATGTGGGAGGCCCATGCAGACATCCATAGATGTGTTGCTATTTGGCTGACAGAACCTTTTCAGTTCTCAAAGGAATTCTTCAGCAATCATTTATAGGATGTGTTTGTAATGTTTTAGTTTTAACTCTTCGCTGCACATTCCCTGTTATTTCCTGCAGTCTGTTTTTAATAATCAAGCCCTGAGCATCTGTTTTCATGGGTGCTGTTTTTCCTGTGATGCTAATTTTCCATGCCCGTCCTCTTATTTTCTCAGTGGCTGTTGCCATAAATGTATCATTTAAACTCTGTTAGTTCCTGTCTGATTGGGAAGCCTGTAAACAGCTTCATATTAACCTCAGCTGATTTCAGGATGTGACGATCTATAATAAAGAGGGTGAAAAGGGTATCAAGACATATGCAATAAGAAACCCTGCCAAGTGTTAATAAAAAAGGAATGGAGATGTTGTTGATCACCAGCAGTGCACTGAGTCAGATTAATGATTACATCAGATCAGATTAATCATTTAATCACTGCATGATTCATTCTTTAGTAGTCAGCAGCATTACTATTATTTATATTGCTAAACTACTATTCAGAAGTTTGCAGGTTTCATGAAAAAAGAAAAAAAGGTATCACAAAAATATTAAGCAGCACAACTGTTAATAATGTTACTTGAGCAACAAATCTGAATATTAAAAAGATTTCTGAAGAATCGTGAAAAATCATGCAACACTGGAATCGGAGGTATAAATTACATTGTAAAATATATACATTTTAAAATACATCATAATAGAAACATTAGAGGTGAGCATTACAGTCTTCTTTTAGATACATAAAAAAAAATGTATTGACTACAAACTCTTGGTAGTATTCTTGTCTTTCTATTGCAGATGTGTGACTCGGCATATAGCCAACGAGGTAGTTTTCCAACTTCTATTAGTACTTTCCATTTGTTTTAAAGAAATATGAGAAGGAACAAAAGAGAGAATCAGCACTTTCTTATTATCTTATAGAAAATACTGGAAAAGAACAACAAAATTACTATTCACTCAATAATATCACACCCTCATGTTGTTTTAAACCTTTATGACTTTTATTTTTATTTTGAGTCCAAATCTTAAGAATTCTGTTATTTTCATCCAGTATCTGTAAATAATGACTTAAATGTTAGTGTGTTCTTCACACAAGACTTAGAATATGACATACTGATCATATAGATGACTTTTATTATACTTCTGCATTATTTTGATGGTTCTGTTATGTAACGCTTGAATGAATGCAGATGCAGTTGAGTACATTTAGATGGACTATTCCATCTAAATATCCAGTGGTCTCTGTCTGTTTCTTCCACACCGTTTTTAACAATGTGCATTGTGTTAACTCATTTCCATTATATCGTAGGTAAAAACCAGACCTCTCTGTTCTGACCTGAGAACAGTTATATGACTAGCAGAAGTAATTGAGCATGCCGCTCTGGCCTCTGGACATTTGCGTGTCTTTCAGGTAGCAGTGATAAAGCCTCATAGCGAAGCACAGGCTGCCCACTTATAGTCTCTAAATAAGGCCTGAAATCGATACTCTATTTTTGTGAGTGGTATGTGTGTGTGTGCTTATATCCAGTTTACTTTACCTGTCAATGATGCTGAGCCACAGTGGTTTCAGTGAGGGCTGGATAATGCTTATTTTTCAGTTCAGCTTCAAATAAATGTTAAGTTCACAGGAAGTAAGTCGAGTCCCTAATATGTGTGTGTGTGTGTGTGTGTGTGTGTGTGTGTGTGTGTGTGTGTGTGTGTGTGTGTGTGTGTGTTATTCTCTTCTCTCTTCACATTTTCCACATTATATAAATCATTAATAGAATGCATCAACTCATATCACATAATTCACTTTCTCTATTCCTCAGAAACTTTCTGTATATTTCTCTGTATTTCCAAAAGCTCAGCACTTTCCCCCTATTATTTTAGTTTCACCTGCAGTCTGTCACCCACATGTCCCATTTGTTTTGACATTTCTGGTGTTCATGTGATATTTGGCACAAGTGTGTGTACAGCGATATTTGGTTTGGTGCTGCTACCCAATAAAAATCGTGGTTGGCCAGACCCTCATTGACAATGATGTCAGAAGGAGGGAAATTATGTCTGTTGCAAAATCTGGAATTTAAGACCAAATGATTAATTGATGATGTTCGTTCTTTTTGTTGAGTTTGCACAAACACATTTGGAATGTCAAACAAATTGTCACTTTAGATGTGATAATCAACTTTTTGTGATATAGAAAAAATTTTATATATATTTTGCTTTTAAATAAATTGTATTTGTAGATATATAAATATATATGTATGTATTTGTATAAATATATATGTGTATTGTCTATATTTATTATGTGTATATAAATACACACACAGTATGGATTTTGAAAATATTTACGTTTATACATTTAGATATTCATATTCTTATATTTTATAATACATTTAAAATATTTTTATTAATATATATACAATTATTTCTTAAATATATACAGTACAGACCAAAAGTTTGGACACACCTTCTCATTCAAAGAGTTTTCTTTATTTTCATGACTATGAAAATTGTAGATTCACACTGAAGGCATCAAAATTATGAATTAACACATGTGGAATTATATATGGACTTATATACATAACAAAAAAGTGTGAAACAACTGAAAATATGTCATATTCTAGGTTTTCAAAGTAGCCCCTTTTGCTTTGATTACCGCTTTGCACACTCTTGGCATTCTCTTGATGAGCTTCAAGAGGTAGTCACCTGAAATGGTCTTCCAACAGTCTTGAAGGAGTTCCCGGAGAGATGCTTAGCACTTGTTGGCCCTTTTGCCTTCTGTCTGCGGTCCAGCTCACCCCTAAACCATCTCGATTGGGTTCAGGTCCGGTGACTGTGGAGGCCAGGTCATCTGGCGCAGCACCCCATCACTCTCCTTCTTGGTCAAATAGCCCTTGATGCCTTCAGTGCGACTCTACAATTTTAATAGTCATGAAAATAAAGAAAACTCTTTGAATGAGAAGGTGTGTCCAAACTTTTGGTCTGTACTGTACATGTGTTTGTATTTATATACACATAATATACACAGTATACACACATATAAAATTCTTTATTTTGGATGTGATTAATCGTGATTAATCATTTGACAGCACTAATATAAATTCTATATATATAGATATAGGGCTAGAAGGTGTGCTAAATTGTAAATATATATTTGTACCTTTGATTATATTCACAATATCACATGACTTACTACTTACTGCTTAAGTAACAAATCTATTGATTAGGATCTCATGGAGATTCTGCACCACTTCCCTCTATAGAATAGAGGAAATAACTTTATTCATCTGATGTGGCAGTGCGTTGAGCTCATCTAACTTGTGATTTCATCTTTTTCAGGGTCTGTACATCTTTTCCGTCTACTTTATCATGCATAATCAGTTCTTCTGGCCAGCTAAGGCAACCTACACCGTGGAAATGAATGGACACGGCAGCCCAGACTCCATATACCAAAGCACTGGTGCTGCTACCGTGGGTGGAGGAGAAATCAGCAAGTCCACACAGAACCTCATCAGTGCCATGGAAGAGGTGCGTCTGTTACTGTGGGTTTTGATAAACATTTCTAATGAATAGTTGTTGCGCTTGCTTTATTTGGCAGTGACATCTGACAGCATTTCATACCACACATGTACTTTTGAGATTACATTGGTAGGCTTTAGATTTATGTGTGTTTGCATAACCACCTATTTATCATCCTCAAGCTGAGGTAGAGGACTCACAGACCTGTGTTTGTTCACCGAGTCAGCTCATGCACACACAAACTGTAAGAAGAGTGTTATGTAATAAAGAGGCCTGGTGTAGAAGCTCACATTCCACTGAGCCGTCAATGTAAACTATTCACAGATCCGGGAATGAGGGTGCAGGGAGGTTAAGAGGGGAGACGTAGGACTGTAAAGAGCGCACAGGCTGCCTGGGAAGGATGGGCAGTGATCAAGAAAGGCTTTTAGAGGAGATGTTTAAAAAGAAGATATTTCCGTTTCCTTCAGTCTGCAACTTTAATGTTGAGCTGTTTTTGAGACTCTACAATTTATTAGTGAGTCTTCACTAATTGAAACTATTAAATTCAATAGAATATATATATATATATATATATATATATATATATATATATATATGCATTCCAAAATAAAAGTTTTTGTTTACATGTGTGTTTATTGTGTATATTATGTATATACAAATACACACACATACAACATATATTTAGAAATTATGTACATGTATATATTTATATTAATATAATTAATATAATTTATTTAATATATAAATGTAACATATTTTTCTTAAATATACGCATGCCCTACTTTATTTGAAAAATAAATAAATAAATAAATAATACAGTTCAAATAAAAAATTGTGCCTAATTGTGATTAAAGGTCTATAATTAACATTATATTAAGTATCAATTCTCCAATGCATTTCAATTTTTAAAACAGTTCTGAGTCAATTCTGTTACTTTTCCTGATAATTAGTACTTATAATTAAATTCATTAATTTCTAAGAAAAACAAATGAAAGAGTCATTTTTGAATGTGTTCGGGTTTGCCAAAGAATCATGAAATGTCTAAAGATTCCCACCCGAAATATTTAAATATTAATTTGGGTTGCAGTATTATAATAAAACTTCAAGGGGAAGTCGTGGCCTAATGGTTAGAGAGTCGGACTCCCAATCGAAAGGTTGTGAGTTTGAGTCCTGGGCCGGCAGGAATTGTGGGTGGGGGGAGTGCATGTACAGTTCTCTCTCCACCTTCAATACCACGACTTAGGTGCTCTTGAGCAAGGCATCGAACCCCCAACTGCTCCCCGGGCGCCGCAGCATAAATGGCTGCCCACTGCTCCGGGTGTGTGCTCACAGTGTGTGTGTGTTCACTGCTCTGTGTGTGTGCATTTCGGATGGGTTAAATGCAGAGCACAAATTCTGAGTATGGGTCACCATACTTGGCTGAATGTCACTTCACTCACAGGATGACAGTAAAAAGCTTTTAGCAGTGCTTCACTCCACTTTTACATAGTTCACCCTACTTTTTGTACTTTTTGTCTGTGCCACCAGTGTTAAAAGTTTTCAGTATGTAGGTGCTGATGATGAGACTTATGTTAAGTTTAAGCTCCAGAAAAGTAGATAAATATCTAGATAAAGCTTATACAAAAGGAGAAAAATCCAAAATGGCTTGTAAAATGTTTGCTTAAGCCAATTTATAAGAGAACAAATCAATAAGATTGTGGTAGGACTGTAATTTTAGGGACATTGACCTCTAAGTGCAGACTTGAGAGAACTGAATTAATCCGGTTTTGTTCATGAAAGCACTGACTCCTAGCTTAAAGCGGCTCTTAGTGTCACATGTGGCCTCGAGACAACAGGCAGTTGGATTGGGAGGAGGTGACTGGTTGAGGGAGGAGAGGAAACAGCGCTCTGGAGGGGTGGCCGTCTCCTCAGGCTCTTCAAACAGACATGACTAGGTGCCTGGCGGTGCTCAGTTCACTCGGTGTACATTCTGTTCTGATTAAAGGACTGTCCATGGGCTATTGTACCAAAATGAGGTGCCTGGGACATGGAGGACAGGAGTGGCCTCTCCCTTCGTCCTCCTGGGAAAAAGCACCCAGCCAAAGGAAAGGAAGCCATTGCCATTAGGAAGCACATTAAGGGGAGGGAAAGTCAGATGTACTGTTTCACAATGTTATGTTTAATGGGGCTATTTGTTCTTTACTTTGATGATTGAAATGAGAGAAAAAAATAGATTTATGTCACAGGATGTAGTCAGAAGGTTATTGTGATCATCTCTTCATGCCAAAAGTGAGCAGTTTCTACAGTATTTAGTTTTGTGTGTGAGAACATTAGAAATTAGTTAACTGGTAGACAGTTTGTTATACCAATTATATTACGATACTTCATCATCAGTTTGCTGTATTAAACTGATCCGAGTGTGCATTTTAGATGCTTTACTGTAACGTTAGATGTTGCTGAGGTGTTAATGTGAGAATTATCATTCATCGATTAGGAATAATTATTGTTTTGTCTATCAGGTTTTTGTGACAACTTTAGAAAAAGGATTTATTTTTTATTTTTATAAAACTTTAAAATTATATATATATGTGTGTGTGTGTGTGTGTGTGTGTGTGTGTGTGTGTGTGTGTGTTTTAACCCATGCGATCAGAGTCATCGGACTCTGAGAACACCCGGCCGTGATCAGACAGATGTTTTTTGTAACTTGCAACTTGTAAAATTAGGAAAAGAAAAGTGTGAGCCAAAAAAAAAAGCGATCTCTCTCTCTGCCGTTAGAAGCAGAGCGCGCAGACTGAGAGTTAATGCAAGTGCACGCACGTTGGAATAACAAGAGGAATAACTTTCTTGTTGGAGGATTGTAATGCATCACAGGCAGTCAGGTACACGGAAGAGAGACAACGGCTCCTTAAATTAGGTAAGACAAAAAGTTGTATTTTTTGCAACAGGTTTATTGACTTGTAATAGCAATTTAAGGTGGAATATGTGACAATCGGGTCCAGTCGGGTCTGTGTCTTCGCGGCGGGTTCGGGTCCAGCTTTCAAATAATAGGTGGGTCCAGGTCGGGTCCGGGTAGGCATTTCTCGGATCTACACTGGTCGGGGTCCGGGTCCGGATCCGGATCCAGCTTTTGAAATAATAGACGGGTCCGGGTCGGTTCACTGTAGTAAATTACGGGTCTCTTTCGGGTTTGGGCATACCACACCTGTGATGTGGATGGATTATCTCGGCAAAGGAGAAGTGCTCACAAACACAGGTTTAGACGGATTTGTCAACAATATTTGAGAGAAATAGGCCTTTTGTGTACATAGAAAAAAGTCTTCGTATGTATTTATATATATATAGAGAGAGAGAGAGAGATCAATATAGGCTATTTACACTAAGCGCAAATAGCCATAGATTCTATTTACACTATTAAAATAGCAGAATTTTCTGCTATTTATACTTCTTGTTGCAAAAAGGTGGCAATTATCTGCACTTCAGTATTGTAGTTCAAACAGTATGCGATAATAATGTTTTGAATTGTATCATTTTAATTCCAATTATTAAATGGATGCCACCTTATTGGTGCAATAAAGCCCTCCCTACACCTACCCAATACTTTATTTTCAACTTCTTGATTATTTCCTTAATTTGTATTGAAAAGAAAAGCCTTTAAGAAGTGCTACAAGATTTGAAAATGGAGAAAAAAAAGTTTGGCAAAATGCGGGTTCGAATTCGTGTTGATCGCTTCAAAAATAATTATTATACAGTTTCCTCACCTATAAAGCTCCAGCTATACCAGAATTAATTACGAAACATCTGAATGCTTGTGAATGCTGACTTATCCTGGTAAAACTCTATAGACATTCCTCGTAACCTCTGAATGACCCCTGCACCAGACACACCGGTGAATGGCTGATTTTTGTGGCTCCTTTAAGCTTAGACTGTGTGCAGAAACTAACTCAACTGCAAAACGCATTTTAATGTGGTGAAGCTTTGACAAAAAAAAAAAAAATTATTATATTTTTCAGATCTCTGCAGATTGGGAGAGAGCTTCACTGAGGCCCAGCAGTCAGCCCAGCAGTGTTTTCAAACAGAGTCCTCAGGACGAGACCTACATCACAGAAGGAGGGTTCATCAACACTAATCTGGTGCAGGACGAGGAGTCACAGGAGTTTGATGACCTCATATTTGCCTTAAAAACTGGTAAGCCCCTTTATTCCAAAAATATACCTAAATCCCTACAGATCTTTAGCAATTATAATAATACCTATTAATTTTTTATTGCTGAGTACTAGTTATGTGTTTTTTGTTTGTTTTGTTTTTTTATTTGGGAACAATGTTTTACCTACAAACAGGTTCTGGCCTTAATGTAAGTGACAGCGAGTCAGTCCACGGCAGTCATGATGGAGGTAGTGTGGCTAACTCTCAAATCGTAGAGCTGCGGCGGATTCCTATCGCAGACACACATCTCTAACCTCACTATTTTTTTGTACTGAAAATAGTAAAATAAAAACAATAGTTGTTTTTGTTTTTCACTGTTTATGCCTTTGCACTACATCTTGTTAGTTTTTAAGATGTCTTTTTATACGTGAATTTTTATATATATATATATACATACAGTGCCATAAAAATGTTTTTGCTCCCTTACAATATTTTGTTTTTGTTGTTGTTGCATTTGTCACACTTAAAAGATTCAGGTCATCAAAAAATTTTTTATAAAATATTACACAAAGGTGACCTGAGTAAATATAAAATGCAGTTTTGAAATATTTATTTCATTTATTGTGGGGTTGGGGGGGATGTCCAAACCTTCCCGGACCCTACGTGAAAAAGTAATTGCCCCCTAAATCTAATAACTGGTTGTGCCACTCTTGGCAGCAACAACTACAATCAAGCGTTTGCGAAAACTGGCAATGAGTCTTTCACATCGACATTGACTTGCCCACTCCAAAACCTTAATTTAGTTTTTCTTAAGCCATTTAGAGGTGGACTTTCTATTGTGTTTTGGATCATTGTCTTGCTGCATAACCCAAGTGCGCTTGAGCTTGAGGTCACAAACTGATGGCCAGTCATTCTTCTTCAGGATTTTCTGATAGAGTGCAGAATTCAAGTCATCCAGGTCCTGAAGCTGCAAAGCAGCCCCAGACTATCACACTACCTCCACCATGTTTGACTGTTAGTATGATGTTCTTTTTTGAAGTGCTGTGTTGGTTTTACGCCAGATGTAACGGGACACACCTTCCAAAAAATTCAACTTTTGTCTCATCAGTCCACAGAATATTTGCCCCAAATTCTTGGGGATGATCAAGATATTTTTTTGGCAAATGTAAGAAGAGCTTTTGTGTTCTTTTTGGTCAGCAGTGGCCTTTGGCTTGGAACTCTCCCTTGGATGTCATTTTTGTCCAGTCTCTTTCTAATTGTTGAATCATGAACGCTGACCTTAATTGAGGCAAGTGAGGCCTGCAGTTCTTTAGATGTTGTTCTGGGTTCTTTTTTGACCTCCTGGATGAGTTGTCGTTGCACTCTTGGAGTAATCTTGGTAGGCCGGCCACTCCTGGGAAGGTTCACCACTGTTCCAAGTTTTCTTTATTTTTGGTTAATGGCTCTGACCGTGGTTCACTGGAGTCCTTAGAAATGGCTTTAAAACCCTTTCAAGACTGATGCATGTCAACTATTTTGTTTCTCATCTGTTCTTGAATTTCTTTAGATCTTGGCATGATGTGTTGCTCTTTAAGCATGCTTCACTTTGTCAGAAGTGATTTCTTGATTCACAGGTCTGGCAGTAATCAGACCTGGGTGTGGCAACTTTCTAAAATAATGAGTTTAATCACAGTTATTTCATGATTTAGCAGGAGGGGGCAATTCATTTTTCACGTAGGTCAAGGTAGGTTTGGACAGTTTTTTTCCCTTAATAAATGAAATCATAATTTAAAAACTGCATTTTGTGTTTACTTGCATTATCTTAGTGTGATATTAAAATTAGTTTGATGATCTGTATCTGTATGACAAATATGCAAAAAAAATCAGGAAGGGGACAAAAAACTTTTCATGGCACTATATGTGAATATAATTATCACTAAATTAATTTGTGAAGGTTTTAATATTGTTTTGAATGGAAATGTCATGTAGACTGAGTGGCAGTCTGATCAGTGAGCCCATTATTCTGCTGCTTGGTTTGTGTAATACCAATAATAAATATTCATTATGTATTTTTCTTTGACTGGATCTTTATCCCACATATGTACTTCATAGTGAACAATGAAAATATCTTCTGGCATTAAAATAATAGTGCTTTTTCAGAACTGATTACATTATTTAAACCGAGAAAAAAACAAACAGGGTCTGTGTGTGTGGACTTACCGTATGAGTATGGAGCTTAACAAACCAGTTCTACATACTTTGCAAGGAGAAACAGAAACTTGTTTGTGTCTTTAGGATAACTGATAAAAATGATAAGGTTTATCAAACCAGGCATTCATATCTCTTTTTTCTTTTTTTTAAGAAATAAATGTCATGAATGTGAATTTATAAACAAATTTATTTGTTTAAATGAATTGAAAATGAATAATAAAAACAGTAATATTTAAATACATCTCCAAAATAACATTCCATGCTTTGTTTCAATTGCTCATCTAAATTTTTCACAAAGCAAATTTCACTTTTGATTTCTGTACTATTTTTACAGACTTGTTTTTATTTCCAGACAAACAACCCACAAAACAGTAGACATGTGACTCATCTGCTTATCTGAACAGATGGGCCAAATGTGTAAAACGAGTGACCATTTTTAAGATCAACGTTGTTTGTTGGTGATGTATTCTGGCTAATCAGTCAACACTATGGAGATTCTTTTACTTTGTCTTCCTTTCTCCCTTTGTGTGTTTTTTTCTTCTTCACAGTTTAATTAACACTCCAGTAATATGCGATCATGTCCCTGAGTAAAGATCTGTTAACTTTTTTTGTGTGAAAAATAACCTTTTTCGATGATGAATGGAAGCACACGAGCTGCACATTTGAACAGACCAGCAAATGTTTTCTGTTCAGTCACAGTGTGGTATATTCTGTCATTCTGACTGATCAGTTTCATTTCCTTCAGCAAGTTTCTCCCTTCCCTGAGGGGACTGGAGGAAAAACTGAATAGATGACCTTCTGAATATATTGCTCTTACATTTCTGGAGAAAGTTCAGACATGTCGAAGACTTTTATGTGTGTGTGTGTGTGTGTGTGTGTGTGTGTGTGTGTGTGTGGGTGTGGGTGTGGGTGTGTGTGTGTGTGTGTGTGTGTGTGTGTGTGTGTGTGTGTGTGTGTGTGTGTGTGACTGAAATGGGCAGCAAGGGAAACCACTGTGGACCAGAGAGGTTTGCGGTCTGACCTTCTTGGATGATATAAGCATGGCTGCCATCAGCTACATGAACCCACAACTCTGTAAGAGCTAAAGCAGCCACTATGTCCTCCCAATAATTAAACAGTTTTTGCAATTCCTCAATCACCAGAATGAGGCATAACTCACGGCATATTATCGTTTGTTCTTTGCACCGTTTAATTTATTTTGCCTTCTGTCACACTCTCTAATGGGTGACTGTACAATTTTTTTTTTTGCATCTTGTGCATAATAAGAATAGCTTATGGTATCCTATAAGTACTTACAGTTATTTCCTCTCCATCTGAAGCCATAATTTGTACCTGGAACACTTCAAGGCAAATCTGTATTTTCAGATATTCAGTATTTTGTAATTATGTGGACCACAAAACAATCTGGAACTAAAAAGGTTTATTCTGAGCTAGATGGTTGTATTTGGTTTAGTTGAGACTAGAGTATCAGAAAATCACAAAAAGCAAATTGTGCCCATATAACACTTGCAAGAGTCTCCATACTCCCTCAAAAATTTTGTATATACTGTGTATGCATATTGCAAAAACATCAAATATATAGTTTCTACTTACAGACATCATTTTTAAATAAAAAATTATATATTTATCTGTCATTTTAAATTAAAAAAAAAATTTCACTTGTTCCTTGGTGGTACAGTATTCTTTTCCTTGTTATAGACATTAGATTCAATTCTTTTTGTCTGATTTTCTTTTATATTTGTACTTTTCTGCATCAAAACAGATACGTTTGTAATGTTGTGATTCACTTTGTATCTGGTTGGTTTGGTTCATTGCTTTTAATGCTTTAACAAAGACTTTCTAGAAACCCTATCAGAAAAAATAATGGGAAAACATGCTGCTGAAAAAGTAGATGGGCACTGCTGCACTTTATACTTAAAAAAAAAACTATTGAAACTATTTGAATGATGTTTTTGTAGTACTGAAGTGAAAAGAATATTTCTAATCGTTTCTCTCATCTCATCCTCCATCTTGGGTTTTTTTTTTCTCTGAGGTTGTCACAGTGCATTCTGGGATTTTTCTTTTTCTCCACAAAAATATATGTGATGCTGGCATATAATTTGTCCAAAAGAAGGGATCTTAGAAAGCAGTGTAATTATGCTGCTTTTGTGTAGGAGTTTTCTATGATGCTTTTAAAAATGTGGCCAACGTAGGAAGCACACAGAGCAAATAAACAGCTCTTCCCGTTTCTTCCATTCAAAGATGTCTGCTCTCTGTAAATCAAGCAGCCCCTTTATGAACCCACATCGTCCCTCTATCTCACCCAGCTAAAGAAAACACATTCCCATGGCCCAGGCCTGCTGGAACACCCCAAAAACAAACAGATCATCTTTAAGGTCAGGGGGCTGTAACCTCTTAGATTATGCGCGGTTGGATTCGGATCAGTTCCAGATGATTGTACTCCAGTCAGCAGGGAGACGGATAAACTTCAGCATATGGCCTGTTTAACCATCTGATTTGCATCTGCTGTGACACAGTGTGAGTAGCTCGGCACAAGCGTTAGTGTGCACTGCTGGAATGTGGAGTGCACTTGAGTGAGCCACGGGCCAAAAGCAGCACCTGAGGTTTAGATGCTGTTTTCAAGTTCTTATTACCAAAATTTCCACTCATATATTGGGTTTGGAATCATGTTGTATTGATAGGGATGAAAGAGAAAAGGTAGTTCACAAAACATGAAAATCATTTACTATCATGTTGATCCAAAACTGTAGTAAGGGCTGCTGAAAATTCAGCTTTGCCATCACAGGAATGAATTACATTTTAAAATATATTAAAATAGATAACAGCTTTCAGTAAATTTTCACAATATTAATGTACTGTATTTTGATCAAATAAATGCAGCCTCTGTGAGCATAAGAGACTTGTTTTTATGTTTTTTTTTTTTAATCCTAATTATTATTTTGAATCACAGTGTACAAAATCAATAGGGACATAAATAATGGATTCCAATTACTTTCATTGTCTGGACAAAAAAAAACACTCTTCTGTGCTCCACATGCGATTACTTTTACAGTGTGTTTGTGTAGAGTGTTCTCACTACTTTGATATTCTCATTGAGTTTATTGCATTTAAGGCCTTCTAAATAAACTGTGTGTTATTAAACACAGGGACGCACAGCAGCACACAAACATGCCAAATATTATAAATTAAAGGATTGCAATTCATAAAGTTTTTTTAGTTTTTTTTTTGTAGGCTATATATATATATATATATATATATATACAAAAAACTTCATTTCATTACTGTGATATATCGCATAACCGAATACTGGCACAGGTAATAGTCTCCTCAAATAGACCTTTACTATTATAAAGACGAGCAAGATGACACATCATGGGCCAGTCTGTTATGTAATCATGTCTCTGTAATGCTACATGATGCCCCAGTCAAGAACCTTAACCTTTCAGTTCTAGTGATCGTTTTGATACCAAGAAGGAAACTGATACTGTCTTCAGGTCGGGTTTGCCAAGATGTCCAGACACTTGCTCTGCTCTGGATTTCCAGACCTTTGGCACTTGGACCAAGGTAAGATCGTTTCCAACAACATCAGACGTCATTGTGGTGGGCTAATATGTTGTCTTGGCCTTGAGAAATTTGGCCTTAGTGCGAGTCTGAAAACTTATTGGAACACTATTTAGCTCCATTGCAATACATATGATATTTACATCAACTGCAGGTTGGTATAGTATACTCTTCATTATATGGACTTCTCTGGAATTCCATAACAGCATCTTATGACTCAGAACCATTGTATAAATTAGGAATACATTCAGAATGTTCTGAGTTTAGTTCATTATAGCGAACAGCTAAATCTGGGTCTTGAGCTGTCAAGTCTTGGTCTGGATCTTTGGGTGTCTGGTCTTAACTCTGGCATGCAGAAATCATGTTAACACTGTACAGATCTGAAACTGTATGTCAGATGGTCTTGATAGTTGATGTGTTATGCACTGAGGTCAAGAACGTTGGTGTCCTGTTTATACTTTTAACACCTCTTCAAAGATCAAGGATTGGAGTCAGTCTTCCTGTTTTGTTCCAGATATTGACCTCAATTAGTGAAAGTCAGTCAGTCATTGAGACTAAATCTGCTGTAGCATTCTGTTCTGCACTCTCTGGAATCTCCTCTATATTTAGAGTAGCCGGTACAAAGCACTATAAATCTCAAACTACTTTTTGCACAGTTGGCACATTGATATTGCTAAATCTGCAATGCAACAACAGGCTGCAAAAGCAGTTAAGTAGGCTAAGTCATGGTAAATATTGTCAAAGTTATAAAGTATGTTCTGCATGATAATGTATTATACTTTATTGCTGTAATGAAATCCCCCGAATTTGCAAAGCTTGCTAATTTCTCAGCTCTGCCCGTCTTTACATTTAAGAAGCTGTCTATATGATGGCAGAGGATGAGAAGCAACAGTTCTGACAAGGCATTTGAGCTCCAGTTTAGGTGTGAAGACAACAGGCCTTCAAAGATATCTTCTGCATGCCCAGTTGTTCAGCATATTTAAAAAATAACACAACCCAAGTTACAAAAAGAGGTTGTTTCTATCATTTCCCCTCTCCTTTTCAAATCTTATTCAACTCATATAAAATCAGAATCAACTCTGTTCAACTCTTGTACAGGTTAAAAGAGACCTAAATTGTTTTATGACTGCATCAGGTCACCATGAATGACCTGTGACAATAGATTTACCCAGCTTGATTCGATGCATCATGGGTTCACAAACTTGCCAGATATATTTAATCTTGAATCCAAATGTTATGAGTAAGTGTAGAATGATATAAGGTTACAAAGAGAATGGCTTTCTTAGTGGCACTTTAATTCAATTGAATTGATGATTCGTTGGCAGAATGACGTTAAAACCTGATTTGGTTCGTCAAAAGAACCGACTCATTTGTTCATGAATAGGAGTTCTCTGCGTACAGCGTGAGAAAAAAGCACTATTTAATTTGCGACATGCTTGTGGTGCGTCATGTGAAATGTGCAAATACTAGAAAATGCCCACCAAAAAAATGTATTAATTTAATCTGAGAATTTAATTTTTCATAATAGTGCGCGACCCACAAGACCCATGTTGAAAGTCTCTGCTGTGAAGGCAGAAGATTGTCATTAACCTACATGATGACTGGAAAGAACTGCAGTTAAGGAGAGGTATGGAGATCAGGGAAGCCTGACATTAATTGAAATCTTTGGCAAAGTTCCTCACGTACACAGCATAATTTATCAGTCAAGCAAAGAGCGTTGGCTAATGTGTGATTACACGGTTTGTACGAGCTGTCCTTTGCTCTCTTTTCTTCAGCCACTTATAAAGTAGGTCAGATTTTTAAGTGAGTAAAAATAAGACACTGGTAGAGGATGCTGTTCCTGTATTGTCGGATGCTGCAGGTAATAAGTGGTCTTCAGTGGACGAGACCCTGTTTGCAATGATGGTAAAATACGATTGACCATCAGCAGAAAAATTACCTACTTCACAAAAACAACAAGTGTTCGAAGGTCAATGATTAAACCATATTATAACCAAATGTTAGTTATTTTCTTTGCATGGCTGGTAATTATTTCAACATCCGACATTATATTGCTTATTTCCAATAATGGCTTACCAATCAATGCTTTACAATGTGGTGCTAAACGAAACATTTGGTGAGTGTGTCTGAGTGTTACAGGAAGACAGAAAGACTTCCAGTAAAGTCTGTCCCTGGAACTGTTTGTTGCTTTCTGCTTTACACTGTGGCATCTTTCAATAAACCTCATACCAAGCGGGTCAGACCATTCATGCACCTGTTGTCTCACTGTACAGCACTTCACAGCAGAGAGTGAGCAGTGTACACTACACCATGAGGAAATAAATGAAACATGACTCTGTATTTGTAAGTCAATGCATATCCTTTCAAAGTACTTGAACACATTTAGACATGCTTAAAGACACTATACAGCTGAATAAGTTCACATATTCTTTATGTGCTATATTTCTTTAAAATAAATCTCTCTTGGCTGTTTTATAAATATGTTATATAAGGTAATGTTAAAATGTCCAAATACTGTATGTATGTGTGAGATTCTGCACTTTTCTCAGTTATGCAATACTGTGTTTTTTTTCCTCCTACCCCGCTTTAACATTTATTCATCTCATGTGTCTATCACTTCAAAACTACATTGACCTCACATTACTGGGTTGCGTGTAGTTGTTGTAAAATCATAAAATGTCCTTCTCTTAACCTTCAGCAGTACTCTGAAATCTACATTCCTTGAATATGAATGTGTCACGAACTACCGCCCACAACAGACAAACGCCAGCTGAAACCAGGCTGCTGTTTCAAATTGCTTTTAGTGGTAAAACGCAATTGTTGGTGGTTGAAGCGTGTTCTGCTGTGTGTTGAATCTAATATCTAATGGATATTTTGTGACATGTTCATGATGATGTGCTGGAAATACCACTGTGAAGCTTTGATTGTGTTTTAAATTCATTTTATTTTATGACTTTGTTTTATATCTTTAGTTGCTGTTTATTGTTACTGTTGTACAGTACATGGCCAAGAATATGTGGACACTCGTACTTGTCAAACATTTAATTTTGAAACCTTGATTAGCTCTTTATCAAAGCAGGGTTGTTTTTGTACTTTTGTATTTTATTCTGGATTTTTTAACGTTCAAAAGAAAAACATTTATTTGAAAGCAAAATCATTTTTAACATCATAAATGTGTTTACTGTGACTTTTGATCATTTAATTCATGCTGAATAAAAGGAGTAAAAAATGTACTCCTATCTTTTGAATGACAGTGTATCATATTTTCCATAAAAATATCAAACAGCACGAATTTCAAGAAATATTCAAATTACAGTAAAATTAGTACAAATGTGTCTACATACTTTTGGACATGCTCTTTAAAAATAGATCTATTTGGACATATCCATTAAGTATAGGACAAATCTGACCAATTCTATACTTCATTCAAAACCTACAACAACTCAGAAATTGAGAATTTTGTAGTAAAGAAATAGTTCTGTAATTTCCAACTGGAAAGGATGAGGAATTCTGTGTGCTTTCAAACTGTTGGGAAAGTCTATAACTGAGAGTAACAGTCATGTGTAATACATTCCTTTCACACAACTCTGTGCTGCTGACTCAACCTATCACAATCACTCTCTGACTCGCAGGATGTGAGAGATTGAGCTTTATGCTGGGAAACGAAGGGCCTTTTTCATTTGGCAACACTTGCAGAGGCTGATTTTAAAGAAATGAGTCAGTGAATCACTGCTCTCGTCCATAAATAACCCTGAATGATGTCCAAACGAGAAGAAACACCTTAAAGCAGGGGTGTCAAACTCAATTCCTGGAGGGCGGAGCCCTGCAGAGTTTAGATTCAACCTTAGTTAAACACACCTGATCCAACTAATCAAGTTCTTCAGGCTTATTCGAAAACTACATAGTATGAGTGTCGAAACAGGGTTTGAACAAAACTCTGCGGATTCAGGCCCTTCAGGAAATGAGCGTGACACCCCTGCCTTAAAGCAACAGAGGAGGAAGAAGAACACAGAACACTTTACAAAACATGAGAAGAAGAATAGAGAAGGGCCAGTCAATACTATTTCTGAAAGAAATATGAGATATGATAAAAAGTTATTGTTTAAAAAGTATGGTTTAAAAAAAACATGCTGGAATCAAATAAATATGATTTTAGAAATCTATTATTTTAACATCATTGATATACTATCATAACTTTTGTTAATATTTGAAATCAGATTTTATTTTCCAATTTTTATTTAGTTATAGTTTTAAGCATAGTTTTAGAGGTTTATTGTATTTAATTTTAATTATTTAAGTACTTAAACTAAGCAGTAATCAGAAATGTTGGTGAAATATGTGAAATAATATCCATTTTTATTTTAATTAAAAAAAAAAAAAATTCTGATGACAGAAAGATGATGAACACATGGATTTCTGGGTTGAGATGGACAGGAAGTGATTGTTTTCTCAGAGACTAGAAGGGGACCAGTGGGCAAGGTGTGGCATCATGTAGGTGTGTCCACTGACCTGGCTTCTTATTGGTCGGATCTGGGGGCATAGTATTATTACGTAGAAGTGACTCCTGGATTCAGTGCTTAATCATGTTACAGCCAGGAGAGAAAAAATGAAGAAGGAGAAGGAGCTGGAAAGAAAAGGGTGGGGGATGAGCAGACAAATCATTTGAAGCTGGAGTATGGTTACATTGTATTAAGATTCAGAGCTTCCTGTTTGTTCAGCATGTTTATAAGCTACAAACAGTAATCACATGAACCTAAAAGCTCCTACTTTCAAAACAATACTTTGCTATATTTTCAGAGCACATGTTCAGTTTAGAACAGGTGTAAATGTATACTGGGACGTTATGCATGCAATTCAGGGATGTTACGCAGAGACATTCCACTATTTTCACACTTACAGGGCTTCATTTCAGCATTCGTGATGTGGATATTGAGTGTGCTGTTACTATCTGGCTTTTGTACAGCTGTTATATCATTAGAGCCCTGGAGGATTGTGGGAGATATGTTGGCAGCATAGCAACTACTAAATTTGCACATTTAACTAATGATTTAAGGGGGTCGGATAATGAGGAATCAAATTTACCTTGATTTTTTTAGATCCTTGTGCAATAAAAATATGCGGTATCTTACAAAATTAAAAACAACCTTATCAGTGAAAAGAAAAAAAAAGGGTTATTAAAACTAAGATGCATCAGCTCATTTTACAACTGTATGGTTTATATGAGGTTGTTTACACCGGGCAACTGCGAAAAACACATTGTTTCATTTTAATGGTCAGAGGAAAAGTGTAAATTGTCTTTAAGTTATTATTGATAAAAAAAATAATAATAATAATATATTACGTTAATAAAATTTAATGTAAAATTAAATGTACAATTTGAATAATAACAAAATTAATGATAAATTATCATAAATATAAACTATACTTTTTAATAATAAACAGTATTATACATAAATTGTAAGGTAAATAAATAATAATTATTATTATTATTATTACTATTATTAAATCATTATGAAAATGTATTATATGACCCCTTTAGGTTAAAAATGAATTGTCACATTCACTGGGATAAGAAGATGCTAGTCTCAGTGGGTGGTCCTCTCTGGGGCAAAAATAAATCTGACTCTAAAGAACCTCCATTTCTGGGAAGCTAGGGCATGGATTTATTGAGCTGTCCACAGCTGTAGCTCAATCAAGGGAGGTGGAGGTGGACGAATGCAGCTTTGGGACACAAATGCACCCCACCCCCTCATTACATAACTACTAATTGTTATTATATGAATCGCCCCAGATTGTCTGTACCATTACTCAAGTGTATCTTCATCAGCATTTAATATGATGGTAATAATAATTAATTTGATAGTACCTTTGCGAGCTAAACCCTGGCAGTTAATCAGCTAATATCCACCAATGAGAGTATGAGTAACTGGGATAATTTTCAGTTTTAGGTCATATCAGGAGTCATTTGAGGTTGTTGGGCAGAGATGTTTGTTGGACCCAATGCCTCATTGTGTAAGTAGACGCTTACTCAGATGTCATGGAAAATTAATCAAGCGAAAATGTGTTAATCAGTTAATCAGAACAGAAAATGGATACTTGAGCATGTGTGCATAGGTGTCAAAAGAAGGTCAATGCAGTGATGTTATAACTAAAACTATTTTGTCATTAACTGAAATAAAACTAACAATATATACTGTATATGTCAGTGTGGCGAGTGGGGCGGGGCCGAGGGACGTGGGAACAAGGAGGGAGGCCGGCGATGATTGGGCAAATCAGTGGCACCTGCGGCCCACCGCCGGTCTCGAGTCCCACGTAGGAGATGGAAGGATATAAAACTGGAGCGACGACAGTGAAGGACGAGAGAGGACCAGGCCTGGGCTTTTAGTTGTGTTGTGATTTTTATTTGAGCGCACCAGTCGTCCGTGAGGGGCTGGTGCGCTGTTTTGTGTTTATTTTGTAATTAAAGTCTTTGTTTGATTGTCCGCCGGTTCCCGCCTCCTTCTTCCGGATGAATACGAAGGTTTAATCATTACAGTCAGGTTGTGCTTCTCCTGATGTTATATTTACATTGCATGATAAAGGTGATAAAGGATATGAATCTCCCAATTATTTGTTCATTTTCCATAAACAATGTGTAGATGATACAAGGTATTAGTGCAGTATATAGAGGGCTTAAAATATGAATTGATTAAGATTCAGCAGTAAAGCTGTACAGAAAGCATATTTCCTTGAAAAATATCCCATTCCCATCAATTGCTCCACAAGTGCTTGGGTGCAAAAAGAAAAGAGCACAAGGGAATTATTTAAAGGTGTGGAGAGTATTTTCTGTGCCACTATCAGCACCAAACGGAATTGCAAAAATAACACATTCACACTGTGTGCAAAAGCAGCATAACTGCAGCAGCACACAATGTGCTTTTACATTGAATACTTTCTTAAATAACAACCATACACTGTAATATGTTAATTAGAGCTGTGCCTCTGAGAATTATTATAAACGTGGTCATGATGTTTTTTAAACTAGAAGAGTTCATGAATCAACGCAAAAAAGAAACCAAACTTTGGAATGTAGAATATAAACCTATATGTTGCTACATTAAAAAAAACTCTCTTCCAACATGTCTACCAGATGCTTCTCTAATCTGCCACTTACGAACATAAAGACGCCCCTAAAACTCATATAGGCCTAATAGTTGTTAAATGCTAAGCACAGTAGCAAATGATGGCATGTAATACCTTTCACTAGGACAGAAATATCCAGCGGGTTGGACAAAAAGAACTGGGTTAGTAGTTCACGTGAGTCATTTTTCCCTGGCAGCAATGACCTCACTCTTGCCTTTTCTACACTGCAGGTAACAAATCAACCCTTTTTAGCACATGCATTCAGAATACAAAATACTGCAGATTTGTAACTTTTACCTCCAGCCTGCAAAAGTAGATTAATGGACATGTAAATGAGTCTCAGGCATTAAAATGTGAGTGTTTGTACGTGCTTGTGTTGAGATGGTAGTGGGGGAATTCTCAGAGCTGTTGGCTCCTGCTTTGAAGGAGGGGTCAGGGCTCATCATGACTCAGGAACAGAGGAGAAATGGAGGGTGTGTGAGTCAGCCTGGTGCCTAAAAAAGGAAACTGGCTGGTTCTGGAAGGACAAGGGTGAAAATATCACTCCTTCCACCTGCAGAGAGAGAGGGGACTCACTTCCCTTAATAAAAGAGCGGCCCAGGCCCTATTTGGTGTGATGTATTTTTAGAGATTAATTAAAATGTTACGTAACACAAAGCAGATTCCTGCTATAATTGAAAACATTCAGTGGCATGAACTATTGATGCGTTAGGTCATTTTGTGATTTATGCTCCACTAAGTGACAAAATTGCAGAAATACTGACTCCTTCTGAACAATTTTTCCAAAGATTTCTCCTATTCTTCTATTGCTTGAGCCACTGAGCTAGTTGAAGAGACACAGAGTTTTTACTTTACAGTAGAAATCAGTAGAAATATAAACATCTATTACTGAGCGGGGATAGAAAAAATGACATCACCTTAAACATAAGATCATGTAATAGACTATGCATAGACTAAAGCTGCACTGTTCTTCTTCCATCACTCCATCCACAAACATGTGCAGTCACATACTCTATTTAGTGTCCTATTAATCATCCAATGACATAATAGCTGTATATGTGCCACAGTGTGAATTGTCAGCCCTTAGCACAGTGTATGTTCAGTCTTATATCATGAATAATGCATGACACATCATTGCCCCTGAGTTTTCCATACTGATACTCTGCAGGAGTTCAAAGGACTTTTCAAAGCAGTGAATGGAAAGTAAGATTGTAAAGTTAATCCTTCTTCCTTTAAAAAAAAAAAAAGACAAGCTTGATGCTGTCTGTAAATAACAAAACAAACAACCAAAAAAAGAGGCATTGTGAAAAGAGGCATCTGTTTGCATGTGTGCCTTCACTGAAATGATAATGCTGCATATCCTGACACTAATTCAAGTAAAGACACTGAACTTAACAGTCAGGAACTTGAACCTTCGCCCCCCATAGTTAAAATGTGGACAAGCCCAAAGTTATGCAGTCTATCCCGGGAGTCGTAAACTCAGGGACCTCAGCTAGCTTGAGAAATCTCATACTATCAAGTTCCCTCCTTCTTATCCACAGCCATGCAGCAAAACAAGATGAAGCAACTGGCCTCTGCATGTCAATAGCTCAAAGTGCTCTCGCAGCTGTTCCCTTCACTAGTTGTGTTTGCGTTGTTGCCATGGTCACAGATGGGTGTGAATGTTTGGGTTTTTATGGTAGACTTTATGTTATATTATGATGGAAACATTTCGATTGAAAACTGAGCAGCTTTGTGTAGATCGACTAAGTGACCATATTGTTAGGTTTATATGCCATATTAGTAATATAAATGTAGTATACACAGCAAACCGTAAAGTGAGCTGAGTGTGAGAAGTTGTAAACAATTAAAAAAGAGGAACATGAAAATCAAAAGGTGAAATGGTGTTTTAAATGTAGCCGAAAATCCCTTCAGACTTCTTGGCCATCTTTGCAGTTTTCAGCAATAAAAACCATACATCTTTTTTTTTTTTTTACGTTCACTTGGATATTAAATTATTAGATTTTTAAATAGCAAAAATGTCATATTTAGCTGTGTAATGTTTTTACACATTTTTAGAATTATTTACATATAAATAAATATCTACAAAAATATTTAGTTTTTTTTTTTTTTTTTGGAGTTTATCTCTTTTTTTGTTTATTTACAGTATTTAATTTGTATGTTCAGTTAATATGCATTGCTAGAGAAAATCAATTTGTCCTATTGTGTACTATTTGTATTACTATATAAAGTAATTTTATATTATATAAAAGAACCAAAGGCTTAAACTACTTCTGTGTGCATTGAGTTTATTTCATACACGAGTTTCACAATTTGAGTTGAAATACTGAAATAAATGAACTTTTCCATAACATTCTAATTTATTGAGAAGCACTTGTATGGTATATTTATATATTCATACATGTAAATTGTATATATACAATTTACAAGTGTACAATATATTTTATTTTAGTAGACAAATAGTCTGCTCTATCAAGATAATGTTTTATTTTTATTATTATTATTATTTATTTTTTTCAAATGGTCTCCAAGTCAGTGTGCTCCTCTCTTGTTCTCGTTCTCTAGCACAGTTAATTATGAAAAATCATCAAGGATGCCACAGGCGAAAGAAAAACAGATCGAACATCTCTATATTATACTGTGCATATACTGTATATAAAACTGCGAGATATTAAACGTCCTAAAAACACAATATTAAAGTTACAAGCACAAGTGATCTCCTTCTAGAAGCTTAATCTGAATATTCCATTTTGAGCGTGAGGCAGTAGGATTATGTCAGTAGGATTTGTCAGTTACTGGAAAAACCTGAGACCTGTGTACTGTCAGCATGGACTAAATCAGCAGCTGCCATTGCTATAGTAATCCCACCTCTCTTTTTGTTTGGGCCCAGGGTCAGCACCGTACAAAGGGCCTGACCTGCAACAGTCAATGGAGTAGGGGCCTAGCAGGACAGAATAAAGTGCTGGGTCAAAGCTGACTCATCATAGATCCTGGAAGCAGTCCTCAGCTGCCTGCAGAGAAGACAATACTGTTGTAGAGTTATGTAATACACGCGCTAGCTGTGAGGATGTACTCAGGCATTTCACATTTCAGTGCCTCCTGTTATCTCTTCCTTACTTTCAGTTGGCGAAACAGCAACCCTCAGGTTAAAAAATAAGATAAGATCTTTGAGCATGATAGCACAAAGCACAATAGCAAAACAACTATGCAGTGGTTGACAGGGAGGAATATGAATGTTCTTGAGAAGCCTTATCACTACACTGACCTGAATCCAACTTTAAAACTTAAACTCTTTGAACAACTTATATCTAAATTTAGAAATAAGATAATTCAAGTATATGCTATAACGAGATATAATACTTATTCCAAAATAAATGGAAATGAACTACAGTAATATGTTAATTTAATTAGTAGTCACTATAGTTCGTTTGAATGTATTTGTAAACGCTGTCTGTGAAATCCAGGCTTAAGTCTCAAAACCTAATTTTGAGATAACAAGCATCAAATTTTGATTTCAGCCATTAACTTTTACTATGATTTCAATCTTTGACATGGCCTTACTCAGTCAGTATTAAAGATATCAAGGTTTTGTTTTCACAGTATGCTCTTTACATTATGAGGGATCATTTTATGAACAGTAAATCACAAAAAAAAAAAGAAAAAGAAAAAAGACTTTAGCTGACAAGAAACTAGACTAGAGCTTATTTTATTTTTTCTGCACACTTACATATAGCAAGAAGCATTTTGAAAATAAAACCAGACCTGTGGGCTTTAAAGCAACATAAATTCCAATAAAAACTCAAGTGATAAATGTAGTGGAAGAGAAGAGGTGGAGAGACGTTCTCCTGACCCCTCAGGCTCTGTCCTGTGCGTGCAAGTCTACATCCTAAAATCCAATCAATAAACTCATGAATGACGCAAATGCTAATGATTTTCTAAATATGTCACAACTGAGTTGCAAATCAATAATCAGTTTGTGGTCAAAATGAATATGTAACCTCACACTTCACCTCAGCCAATGAAAATACCAATTTAAAAATGGCCATAGATTAATAATATATTGTACACTAAATAGTTTTATTTTATATTTATTGTATTTTTTATTTTATTTTATTTATTTTGTAACATGCATGGTGTACAATTCCCCTTATATATATATGTGTGTGTGTGTGTGTGTGTGTGTGTGTGTGTGTGTGTGTGTGTTTTGGCATAAACCTCAGTTGATGTGTTAGTTTTTTTTTAAGTAACTCTGCTGGGTAAAGTTTATTACCTCACCTGACCCCAAGGTCACTTCTTGACCTTAGTGCCACCTGATAAGCTGAGGTCAGAAGGTTAGCCTCTCTAAACCAAGCTGGCGTCTTGAAGTCGAACACCTTGAGGTTTCAACCTTATCTTGAAATGATCTGCATCTCAAAGCAACAAGGATGGAAAGTACTAAATGTGAAAAAAAGAAAGTTTCTTATAGAGAATGGTCTAAATTAGATTTGTATGTGCACACTAAATTAACGTGTTTAGTATATGCATATGGAGAAATTTCACTTAAAACTGTTTTCATCGACTCCATGTGTGTAACTGCTAGAATGGCCTGAGGGGGCGCTGTTGTTAGTGAGGGACCAGTACAGAAGTTGTCCATATTTCAGGTCTTGCTGACTTTTTACATTGTGAGCAGCAGACTGTTTGCTTTGATGCACTTTATATCAGCATAGTAAAGATTGATGGAATTATTATAGTGCTGCTTTGTTATGAATGAAACCGAAGTACAACAGAAATTATGTTTTTTAGACATTTATTTATTTATTTATTTCCAAGGAAGAACTAAGACAAACGTTAAAACCATTATGAACATACATTTCATTCATCATCTAATGTTCATAATGATTTCTGAAATGAAATCACAATGAAATAAGACAAAATATACCACTGAGAAAAAATACACTCAAGAAATATTGCACTTAATTTCTAAAACATACCATATTTCCACTAAAGGTGCTTCTTGACAAAGTCAAGAGATTAGCTTTAACAATGGACTACATGAAAGGCCAAGCATTAGACTATAGTATTGACCAATCACAAAAAGAAGCACTTATCTCTTTGTGTTAAGCTTATTCTTTCATTAGTGGCCAATTTTAAACTATAAAACACAACAGAGAAGCAGATCATTCTCTTCTTCTTATAATCATCTCTTCAGTTGTGAAATGGGTCATTCATTTCTCGGAGGTGTGCTACAGCTATTGTTCCCATAATAACCGAGACAAGAGGATCTGTATACTGGCGTTTGTCTGGAAAACAAACACTGAATGCCGACAGTAATAATCAGAACTCATAACTTAAAAATCAATTCCAAAACCCATTCAACTCAAAAGTGGCATGATCAATGCACGCTCTGAAGGACTTTTTGGTTTTCCCTTTTTGTCCTTTTAAACGAAACAGTAATTTCTAGGACTGAAAGAAACCAGGATGATGATAATTGAGGATAGCTTAAATGATAAAGTATGTTAAGATCAGTTCATCAAGGCAACTATGTTAAGACCACTTTGCTGTCGAATCATAAACCCCCTAACATTACAGATGAACATATAACAAACATGCTGTGTATGCAGTCAAGACTAATTCTATACATTCAAACACTACTTTAACGATCTACATTGGTAATTGTTTAAATTTTTTCTCCAGACCTCAACCAGACATGAGCAGTTTTATTTCAGTAAAAAAAAGTGCTTAATGAAGGCTGAGCCTAAACTACTTCTGCAGTTGAATGAGTTTTAAAAACAAATGTACAACTCATTTCAACTGTATTCGGATGTCTCCGGAAATGATCCGGAGTCCTTGTTTTGCTTCCCAGCTTGGCTTTCGAAGCATTTGTGCCATCCTTTGGGTCACATCTGGCTTCACCGATCTGAAGAAACATTGTGGCTGCTGGTGCAGCAGGACAAAAAGGGAATGTCAGAAGTCTTTGAAAGCTGCCTTGCATCTTTATGCATATCTCCTCTCTTTTTTGAATCTGTTTTTTAAAATTGAATCTGAAATTCTGTCTTTAGTCTCCTACCTAGAACTGAAACCGTGCAATCAAAACAAAATCTACACCATTTTTGTTTTCATCATTTGGCAAGTGAGAAGATCACCTGAGACTGAGTGCTTTTTTTCAAGCAGTGCAATCCTGAAGCCTGCACTGCTGCACACTACAAACAGAAAGGCAACAAACTCTTCAGGCTGCCTGCCTGGGCCCCCACCCTGTGTTATCTCTCCTCCCATCACGCACATGAGCGGCAAGAGGTGGACTGTTGCTCCTTGATCAAACAACATGTGCAACAACTTTAACACCAAGCAAACCACGTTTGGCTTAAAGGCATTCTACACTTAGAAAAAACAAAACAAAAAAAGTCCATGTGAACAGGAGAAAATAAAACAAAAGCCACTCTCGAGTTACGAGTCGGCGAGGCAATGTCGCAAGAGCGTCAAGACAGCATTTATTGACTGAGGAAACACAATCAATAAACACTACAGACCTCGAAAGAACTTAAACAAGATCAGTGCATTAAGTGAAGTGAAGTGAAGTGAAGTGACATTCGGCCAAGTATGGTGACCCATACTCAGAATTTGTGCTCTGCATTTAACCCATCCGAAATGCACACACACAGAGCAGTGAACACACACACAAACTGTGAGCACACACCCGGAGCAGTGGGCAGCCATTTTATGCTGCGGCGCCCGGGGAGCAGTTGGGGGTTAGGTGCCTTGCTCAAGGGCACCTCAGTCGTGGTATTGAGGGTGGTGAGAGAACTGTACATGCACTCCCCCCACCCACAATTCCTGCCGGCCCGGGACTCGAACCCACAACCCTTCGATTGGGAGTCCGATTCTCTAACCACCAGGCCACGACTTCCCCCCAGTCAGTCCGTTCAGTCTGTTATTCCTCGGAATCTTCTCTGCGTTGTTTGCGGCTCATGCAACAGCCTGCAACCGCTTAGTCTAAAAGGTTAAAAACTGAAATAAACAATCATTGAGAAAAACAAAAAAGTCTAAATCAAAAATCGTGTTTCTCTCTGCGGTCCTAGTGTTTTCTTGCATTTCTCTTCAGATCTCGGACAAGGTCTGCATGTTCTTTGTCAAACTTTACCGAAAACCATGAGAAAAGTGACTACTTTGATAGAGCTCTGCAGGCTAAGTCCGACGGGGCGTGTCCCATCACGAGGGCCGAATATCTGGGTCAGGTAATTTGCCAGTGACTCTGTGCCCTTACTTCTGGGTTTTCCCATAAAGGGTTGTTTTCTCTTGGTGGTGACAGCAAAGCAACCAATCACTGTCATCGGGAGATAAACAAAAGTGAAAGCTCCTAAAGCCCAATCGCTTTGGGCTCATGCCATGCATTTCTCAGCGTGACGGGCAGGTTTCGAGTCTGTGCTCTGCAGCTGATGTGGCTTGATCTGGATGTGGATCAATCTGATGGAGAGGGGAACAGAGAAACAGCCGTGAGATGAATGCATTTAAACATGGCTGCAAGCTTCACACCTTCCACCAAAACTAAATTAAAAGCTTACCTCGGAGTAGGGTGGAGGGGGTCGGAAGCGGAACTCCTGGATATAAGCGAATAGCGGGCCATCATAGTTCTCCCGCCCTGACGACACTTCCAGACAGCTCTGCCTCTGTTGTTCTGTGACCACCTCTGCATAGGCTGGAGGAGCTGCATACAGCAAAAGCAAATGTTAATACTGTTACCATGCCAAACACACTATACCTGTAGGTTTCACCTTTGCACACAATGTGGTCTACATGTCCTCTTTTGGTGTCTTATTCAAAGAAAGGTTAAGGAGCAAGTTATAAGACTTCTACAGACTTTCCTATCTCTGCAATCTAAATTCAAATCACAGGACTTCCGTCTTCATATATTGCAAACATCCCTTAAAACAAGTGGTACTAATTGACAACCTAGGAAACATTCCTTACCTTCAGGTCTCTCAGGGAGGGCCAAGCCTAACCAGCTCATGGTCATGCTGCACTGGCTGCTCACAGAAGATGTACGGCTACCGAAAGGGTGGAGAGGAATGGTGCCAATCACCAGGGGCAGGTTTAAAGACAGGTTCATGGCTCCTGGGATGTCTACATACACCTGATAATAAAAATATTGGGACATAAAAATAATCATTTCACAAACAGTGCACCTTTGTGAAAAAAACAAACAAACAAACAAAAAAAGTTCCAGATCCTCAAAGCAAACGAATGGTTCTAATATTCAAGCACAGTGTGCTGTCCTAACCTTTACCTCAATGCCAAAATCTCAGTTGGCCAGGCAGTAATTCATCTTTCCTTAACCATTAAAATATTTGTGTCCAGAAATGCTGCGAGTTTAGAGACTATAGTGTATACTGTGGTTTTTAGAGTGCTAGACATGAATAGTGCTCATAAACAGCTGTTGAAATATTATTCTCTCTTATAACAGAGTAGAGTATTTTAAAGGTCATAATTTATTAAGTGGATTCATTTATTTGAGAATACAAGGAGCCTGCTTAAAACAAGTAGGGATGACCCATTCATTGTGCCAGAGTACTTTCAGTCGCACAAAAAGGCAAGAAAATAACATTTATGTATTCACAGCCTTTTCAACATTTTGTGTACAATATATTATTAATCAACATTTTTTCCTCATTCCTTAGAGCTGAGTGAATTAAAATAGTAAACGTAGATCCTGTGTCCTGACTATTACACAGTTACAGACTGGTTTGAGGGGATAATAAGCTATTAACACTCAATGGCCTGAATTTCATCAGATATTTTAGGCTGATCTTCTTTGTGCTGGAAAGAATTTGACATAATCTTATTATCATTCATAGTGCTGCATGTGTGGAAGTGCAAAGAGGCGCTGTCAAGGAAATGATCCGTCAGCTGGTTGAAATCGACATGGAAAACATTCAAATAACTGAATCATTAGCATTTTTAAGCTACTGCTTATGTCCGTCCCATAAAACTTCAAAATCAATACAAACTATAAAAGCACATGACTTACCATGAGTGAGTATTCCACTCGAATGATACTGCAGTCAAGGATGGAGGGAGATACAGGGGGAATCTTCAGCATCTTTCCATTCCATGTCTCCGTCTTGCCAGAAGAAAGCGACTCCCCTCGGATGTTGGCCACCAACTGCTTGATCTCCTTCATCTTCCCTTTGGCAAAGAAGGTCTGTGTTTGGTAAATGGCGGCCTTTGGCACAACCATACGCGAGGAGCAGTTTTCAATTTCAGCAAAGATTTGAATGGACTCCCCTGTGTGAAGACATTACATATGGTTAATTGTACAAAATAGTATCAAAGGGAATTATGTAGGGCTGCAACAATTTATTAAATTGACCATAATTGATAATTAAAACAAATATGAAATATATTTGATTATTACAGTCACAGCAATTTACAGTAGCAAGAAATGCGTTTCTATAAGCTGCTGCAGCAAAAGTATACAACCCAAGCTGTCCAAAGCATGAGAATGCGTCACATTTTATCGATTTATTCACCCTCATGTTGTTACAAACATGTATGAGTTTATTTCAGAAGAAGATATTTTATTCAGCAGAAGAAAGAAACTCATGAAGGTTTGGAACAATTTGAAGGTGAGTAAATGATGACAGAATTTTCATTTCCAGGTAAACTACACCCTTAAAAGCATTTTTAAAAAAAATTATGATTTAATGTGGCTTTCCCTGTCACATGCTTTTTTTCCAATTTGATTAATAAAAATAATAATAAATAAAAAATCTAAAGATTAAACAACAATCAAAATAATTATTATTTGCACCTCTAGTATCATGTAAAAGTAAAGTGGGGTTCAAATGTATCCTGAAAATGTTAACTGCCAGAAGATTTACCTGGAGTATAACCCTTCCGTTCAATTTTGGCACTTAAAGAGATTGGACCTGAGGTGCAAAACCAGCAGCATAGCGTCTTTTCTTTAGTTCCTGCCTGGGGAGACTGTGCAAAGTAGAATAACAACACTTTTAATGCAAGAAACTTGACTGGTCATTTGTCAACACTGCATTGATGAATCAGTGATAAATCGAGGGATACGGATGATGCAAACGCTCACCAGCAGAAGAGGAGTGTTAATGTCAATGTGTTCAAAGACAGTGAACTCTTTCTTGGTCTTCATGGGCAGAAGCCATGGCCTGTGCAGCTCAGCCTTGACCCAATAGCGCACACTGCCATGCTTTCCTTCGAACGAGGTAGCCAGAGGTCTGCATGCGCGTAACACAGAGAACACTTGAATAAGAATTACAATATACATTTCAAGTGAATCATTTTATCTGGGGCCATATTTGACCAACACTCACGTTTGTGGAAGCTCAAAGCTGAATGCATACTCATGTCTTCCTGAATGAATAGTGGTGAGTCCTTCCTCAGAGTTATCATCCTCTGAAACAGAAGAGAATAATATTCCAAATATACCTTACCTGCCAAAGCATTGATCATCTTCTTGTTTATTACATTATCTAATTTATTCGAACACATGTAACTTCTTAATGCATAAATGTAAACACTTTGATAATACAACAGTTGATTGATTCTCATACACCCCAGCAAATCATGATATGCATCAATATTATGTTGTACCCATGAATTATGAGTGTTTCATCACAAGTATAACGATTGCACTTTATGCACAGGTGTATTCAGTTACAATATTCATTTTGAATGGGAGAGAGAATTACTCATAAGATCCACTGCAGTTCACGTGAAACCTAAGGTCAATGTGAAACGAAATTCCAATGTTAAATCATTTGTTTGTGTAACACTAAAAAACACCGGCGGCTTTCGCTTTGCCAGCTAAGCACTCAGCTTAGCGGAGCCATGGTAAACAAGCACGGAGCTGTCAATCAAGGGCAGACTCCAGCAAGAGAAGACCGGTCTAAACCGGAGCTGACTGCTTCCCGGAGCCGGCGCGCTCGTTAACGTTCATTGTGCTGCAGCCTCCCATTGAATCTACGCGTGTGCTGCGGCGTGGATCTCAAGAGTATTCTCCCATTCATCAAAACACGTGAGAGAAATATGCCAAAAAACACACCAGAAATCACAAACGACAGAAAACCGACCAGTTTCAATAACAAATCGACTTTTATTGTAACCAATCACTCATACAGAAGCAGCAAAGACAGTTAGATATGACTTAGATTAGAATTTTACATGGGAATGAAATACAACACGCATGCAACTAACAAGGTCATAACATGCACTATTTGAATTGTACGTTATACAAAGAGTTTCAACATTAGGAAAATATTGACTAGCTTTCCTGTACTAGAAGCCACCTCAGGTTAAAAAAAACTTCTCAACAAAAAAGCGACTGAATAAGTCAGATGTATTATACAATGTGGATGTATTAATGCCACGTTTAGGGGTTAAGCAACCGTTCACACTTGTAATTTTTAACACTGTGTTTTGATCATAGATTGTATAAAAATCTTTTTGTGCTAGCTAACGTTCCAGCAAGTTGTTTAGCAACAGACGACAAATAAACTGCCTCGATGCTTAGTTCATTAAATATTCATGAGCCCCGTGCAGCTGCAGAAACTGGAACAGAACGCGCTGTACGAGAAAATAAAAAATGTCAAAAACTGCGGTAACTGGGGATCTTTTTTTTTTTTGTGTGTGTGCTATAAAAAGTGAATTAAACAGTCAGATCGGACAAATTATATAAACTTATAACGAAGGACCAGCAGTTATCAAAACAGCTCGTGAGAAATTTTCGTCATAAATATGCAAAGGGTTTATAAATGTTCAGTGCGAAACGAGATAACCCACGAATTTTAGAAAGGCCATGAGTTAACAATTTCAAGTGTGAAGAGCCATTGCAACCAAAAATAATAAAAAGCAAAGAGGTTGTCAGTCAATCTTAACAACTGAATATTGGACACTGAATGCATTTAAATTTAGCTACAATAATATGTGCATACTACAGCTATGGTGCAAAGTTGCTGCTGTTTTTCTCACTTTCCAAAAAAGCATGTCATAGAAGACACGTTGACGCTTCCACCAATCAGAGACAAGAACGGCTAGACACTGCATCAAAACAGGATTGAACCGCTTCGAACAATAGGTTGAAACTTAAGACATTATGCCAAAAGATCTGTCAATACTGTTTGTAATATGTGATCTTATATAGAATTTATGGACGTAGTTTTCCCGAGAGAAATCAATAGATTGAACACCGAAACTACTCTTGATTTAAGGCTGTAGCTGCGATAAGCAAACTGTGTGGTCACAATTCATTCAAGCTACTTCACTGACACCTGAAATAATCCTTAAGTGTAGTCAGAATATAAAAGAATGTGCTGAATATCACGCATTTATGTGATTTAAACAGTGAAAATGCGGCATTCACGTCCATTACCAATTAATTATTTCGAATAAATGATGAGCCTGTCACGTAATAATGTTCCATGTGTATATATGGTGTAATTTTAGGGGGTTTGATTAAGACAATCGATTTTAACAAATGAATACATAAATACAATAGAAAAGGAAAAGAAAAGAAAGATATATAATACAATAGTGTCTACAGGTCCACCGGTCAACAAGTACTGTGCAGCATCCGAGGTATGTTATGTCATCCTGGACCACTGAGCATCCCACCAGTACATTCAGCTGCTCTTTTCTGAACAAATCTACACTGAGAGCAAGTTTGATCTGTATGCTTACCTCTTTCATGGCCAATAAGGATGTCTCTATGATTCAGATATTCCACTTCTTCTGTATAATTTTGAGTGTAGGCAGTGTTGGATCCAGCATTTCGTGATTCTGTCCAACGAACTTTTGCGAATCCTTTTGCGTGTATTTTCAGTGACTTCGCACGAATCTCCCCGGTGACTTCAATAATAACTCTTCCTGAGACGGAGTCCCCGCTGGAGAAAACAGGGACATTGCTGTCATTTAGACAGTCGTAGCTTACAATGAAGCTCTTCACCTTTCCTAGCACCATGGTGGAAAGAAAATAAAATGTACAAAGTTCTGTTGACAAAACAAAACCAAAAGGCAAAGTCTACGAAAATAATCTCTTATGAAAAAAAGCGAGAGTTAACACTGGACAGTGTCATTGAGATGCGAGAGCTGAATAACAGCAGCAGATGCTGTTATCGCTTCTCGGTGAAGGCTTGATGGTCTGCAATGAAAGACGGTGAGATTTCGCCACCGGCTCACTTTAAGCGCTGCTCTTGTGAAAAACAAGTTAGTGCGCATGCGCGCGGCTGCTAGCCGTCCCCCTTCTTCCGCTTTTTGTGCAGTTCTTTGACCGGGACTCAGGAGACAAATAACAGAGAACAGCTGAGCAGTGTATTAAAAGAATACGTGGAAGTCTAGACATTTTTTCACACGGTTAGTTAGAGCCCCACATTAATATTTGAACAGTTTGGTTATAGAGTAACATGTTATAGATTGTTAAATAGATTGAATGTGGGCTCTGGTTACTCAGTGGGTATGCACAACAGGAACAACATATAGCTTAGACAATTTATTGTAACCCCCCAAACATATTAGGACTTAAACAACACAATTGATTTTAGTCAAATTATGAATGCATTCATGGTTTAGATGCAGATAAAGAGATCAATGTTGCTCACGTCATGCTGCCTTGTTACATTTTGATAAAGATGGTAATTTGATGCCAATTGCAACAGTTTTCATATAACATTTCTCACTTGAACTGAGTATTTGTAGGAACCTCTTTTTTAGTGTGTGTATATATATATATATATATATATACAGTACAGACCAAAAGTTTGGAAACATTACTATTTTTAATGTTTTTGAAAGAAGTTTCTTCTGCTCATCAAGCCTGCATTTTTTTGATCAAAAATACAGAAAAAACAGTAATATTGTGAAATATTATTACAACTTAAAATAATAGTTTTCTATTTGAATATACTTAAAAAAAAGAATTTATTCCTGTGATGCAAAGCTGAATTTTCAGCATCATTACTCCAGCCTTCAGTGTCACATGTAACATCCAGTCTATCACATGATCATTTAGAAATCATTCTAATATTCTGATTTATCATGAGTGTTGGAAACAGTTCTGCTGTCTAATATATTTGAGGAATAAAAGGTTAAAAAGAACTGCATTTATTCAAAATAAAAAAATATATATTCTAATAATATATTTTCTTTACTATCACTTTTTATCAATTTAACACATCCTTGCTGAATAAAAGTATTGATTTTATTTAAAAAAAAGAAAGAAAAAAAATTACTGACCCCAAATTACTGACCAGTAGTGTATATTGTTATTACAAAATATTTATATTTTAAAAACATAGCTTTTTTTTTTTTTTTTTTTTTTTTTTACTTTTTATTCGTCAAAGTATCCTAAAAAAGTATCACAAGTTCTGAAAAAATATTAAGCAGCAGAACTGTTTCCAACTTTGATAATGAATCATCATATTAGAATGATTTCTAAAAATTCAGCTTTGCATCACAGAACTAAATGATAATTTAAAGTATAATCAATTTAAAAACAATTGATCAAATAAATGCAGGCTTGATGAGCAGAAGAAACTTCTTTCAAAAACATTAAAAATAGTAATGTTTCCAAACCTTTGGTCTGTACTGTATATATATATATATATATATTAGGCCAACTCACCCATTATCATTTATCTGCTATAGATCTACAGTACTGCTTCAGTTCGGAAGACTTCTGCGCCACCCAGCGGCTGCACAATCTCTCGCGTCCCTCCGTGTCTTCCTTCAGTCGCGGGTGTGTGAACCATGAGTTACGCTGGTTTCTGCTGCTCTCTAGGGGTTTGTTGGAGAACAGTACCTTAAAATTTTCCTTTGTGTGCAAAGGAGTTGAAGGTGGAGATATTTGTTCAAATTCTCATTTACATTTACCTTAAGCGAAACAGACACATCCCCACCTAGTAAAAAATGCAAGGCATTTTGATATTAAGTATCTGAGAGTTTCAAGTTTAGTTTAGTTTAAAACGTGGACTTAACATGTGAGACAAAGATTTAAGCAGGGGGTTAAGGTATTTGGTGTCTGGTGATTTGTGATGTAGTAGTTTCTCTAGGGATTATTTGTGAGAATCTTAATCCATTACTGTAGCACAGTGCAGCAATCCTCTTTTATTTTCATAGATATTTGTTCAGACTTGTTACAAGTCTGTACAAAGCACAAACAGATAAACTGCAATATGTTCTGAAAAGAACACAGTATCAATAAAACTGCAGTAATATCATAAAGAGAGTGATAGAGTTTACAAGGCACAATGTAATAGGCACCTGAGGTGAAATCATGCAGATAAATCCATGACGTTTTCATTGACACAGCACAAGTTTGGCTAGTAAAAGACACTAATAAGGCACTTTTGGAGATGAATCTTTGGTGCTTTGGATCATAAACTGGTGCAGAAGGATCCGGATGGAAACCAGGCTGGATGGCATGTGGATTTGGATAGACCCCTGCAGCAGCTCCTGGATAGGGCAGCACTGTAGGGTCATACAGATTGGGGTAAAGTCCTGCAGGTGGAGGAGGTAGTACACCAGGATAAGGCACAAGGTTAGGCTGAGGTGGAGGATATGGCTGGAACCCTCCAGGTGGGCCTTGCCAGGAAGGACACTGTTGTTCAGCTGGAAGAATGACCACAGGAAATCTGACTTCTGGATCTGAGGCAAAAGACACATCCAGATACACCTGTCATGTTATCTATGAATTTAGACTTTTCTTCAGACGGGACGTGATCTCTAGTATCTTAGACTATGTATTTTAATCCTCTTTTAGTTCTTTTGCCAGCGATGAACATCTGTAGCTCCTTCTGGCTGTATTTTAGCTTGACGTCACGAGATGAAGAGTTGTTCAATGTCGACAATCTGCATCAATAATAAGAAAATAGAGATAAAATACATCAATAATACAATTGCTTCTTTGACATTGCAGGCTAGTGTTTTTAGTTTAGGTTGCTTTGACAGATGCACTTAAAGAGCTATGACGACATCCCCTTGCATATAGCCAGTTTTGTCTGTTGATTCAGTGAGTGACAAAAGTTTCATCCTTTTGTCTTGTGTCCCAGCTTGTGGTTGCATTATGAAACAAACAAACAAACATATTTAAATAACTAAACATCACATTCAAATTCGTCTACAGGTCACAAGCAAATCTCATTACTTGTGGTCTGGTGACAGTATGAAGTTACATCATTCATTTATGTGAATCAATAGATAAGTGCCTAAGAATCAAATAATAATTAATTAATGTAATATTATGGAATTATAATTCATACCAGCAAATGATCATTTCTGGGCACAAAAGATAATTACAGATGTTTAAAAGATGTTGGCTTCAGTGGCCTCTTTAGTTTTACCATCAAGACATACTTCACCCATCCATGAATGTATGTAAAAGATGGAGGCTTAAAAGTGCTGTAGTGCATTATGTGTTCATGTATGCATTACATATGTATTAGAAAATAAATCCATTATTGTCACATGCATAATAATAGGTTTTAAATTTATTTAGAATAACAGTTTCTATTTATGTATTTATTTAAAAAATAATAATCTACAATGATACACAAATCATTTGTTAAATAAATTTGTTTTTTAATAAAATAAATTTGAAGATGTATGTTGAAAGACATGGAATAAAGAATTCTTCAATAGTATAAATTTTTTATCTTAAAAATCTATTTTATACACCATTTTCATTTCTATAACGTGAATATATCCTCTATCGTATTCTACAACAAAAACAATCAGAGTGCCTTGTTATCACTAGTTGCTATTTAGCTTATAGCCCGTTACCATCGCCAGCGTGGTTGCCACAAATCCCTCTTGCATTGCTAATACTCTATTCACACACATTACCATTGCTTTACTCACTGTTACTTGCTTTAATGGCAGATATATGTGTACTTTTGAGTGCAGGTGAGAACACAAGGTGGAGGTGAGGTGAGGTGAGGCAGGCCCAGCTGAGAGCGGAGAGCTGGAAACCTCCCGGGCTGATGCTCAAAAGTCCAGGGTAAGTGTACAGTGTGCTGCTAAAAGTCCCACCACTTCTACTGCGTGTGTTTCTCTACACAGGTCCGGTGCACCCGATGCGATCTTCCCAGATGTCCTTCACTCCAGCGCCAGGACACCACGGACCATGGGTGCATCCACAGCGGAGGACGCGAGCCAGGCTCTGGGTGACGACTTCTCCCCCTCTGGTCTTCGAGATCTCCACCAGGAACCGTTTCGCTCCCCTCCGCGAGACGGAACGTGACGCTGTGATTGTCGGAGACTCCATCGTTTGACACGTCAAAGCTACGTTAGCTGAAGGTAAAGTGCACACTCACTGTTTCCCTGGTGCTCGTGTTCTCGATGTTTCTTTGCAGATACCCTTGATCCTGAATACTTACGAGAGCCCCAGAGTGAGCCCCGTCAGACTGGTCGTGGGGGAGGTGTTGCAACAATATATAGTGATATTCTCAATGTTACCCAGAAAACAGGATACAGGTTTAACTCATTTGAAATACTTCTGCTTAATGTTACACTGTCAGATATGCAAAAGAAATCTATTGTATCCAAGCGGCAACCTCCCGTTCTCTCTCATGAAGCCAACAAGGAAGTGACTAAAACTAAAACTGGCCGCTTGAGGCTGGCTGCAAAAGGGATTCAGTCCCATAAACTCCCCATGTTAAAATGCCCAACTTTACAACAGAGACAAAACATGTCTACAGCCTGGTTCAAAGAATTATTTTGGTCTACATAACAAATTTTGCCCTTCTTGACAATTGTGAAGGGGGTGAATTTATTTATAACTCATCCGTTTAATTTATATTAAGCCTTAAAGTATTGCATAATTAAGGGCGTGGTCACTTAAGTGACAGGTGGATTGCTGCTGCTGTCATCGAGGTAGGTGGGCATGCCTTCAGAAAGCAGCTCCCACCTTTTTGCCCATTTTCAATTATCCAGGAGAGTAGCGCGGTGACGCGCTACCAAGATGGCTTCGGCCCGCTCTGCACACTTTGAGCTTCAAAAAAGCTCTTCAGGAGTCTACGGGTGACGTCACGGACACTACGTCCATATTTTTATACAGTCTATGATTGTATCTCTTGCTCTGGCTACTGTGTATGGACCACCAGGGCCGTATACAGAATTCCTAAAAAGAATTTGCAGATATCCTCTCAGACCTTTTGGTTACAGTTGAAATATCGCTAATTGTCCAAAATTTTTATATTCACACTGATAATACAAATTATGCATTAGGACTTGCATTTATTGACCTAATAAACTATTTTGGAACCAAGCAAAATGTCACCAGGCCCACTCATTGTTTTAATCATACACTAGATTTAATTATCGCATTTAATCGATCTTACTGATATAGATATCGTACCTCAAATGATGATGTTACCATTTCCTTGTATCGTGCAAGCTGCGTATAACTGATATTAACTATATGTCTCAGCGTTACCGTCTGGGCAAAACTATTGTTCCAGCCACCAAAGACAGATTCGTAAATAACCAGCCTGATTTATCTCAACTGCTATTTGTACCCAAAAATACACATGAACTAGACAAAATGACTGGCAACATGGGCACTAGAAGCTGTTGCCCCATCAAATTTTAAAAGGTTAAATAAAAACGTACTGTGCCATGGTATAACAGTAATACCCACTCTCTCAAGAAAGAAACTCGTAGTCTTGAATGCAAATGGAGAAAAACTAACTTGGAAGTTTTTAGAATTGCATGGAAAAACAGTATGTCCAGCCATAGACAGGCTCTAAAAACTGCCAGGGCTGAGCATAGCCACACACTCATTGAAAATAACCAAAACAGTCCAAGGTATTTATTTTATTTTAGTGGCTAGATTAACAAATGACATTTAATAGTGATGATTTTATGAATTTCTACACTGATAAAATAGATAACATCAGAAATACAATAGCAAATGGTTTCATCCAATGCACCCAAAGATAAACTGCAGTGCTTTACAACTATAGGACAGGAAGAGCTAAATAAACTTATCACTGCATCTTAATCAACAATATGTTTATTAGATCCTGTACCCACTAAATTACTGAAAGAGTTCTTACCTGTAGCCGAAGAACCGCTTCTCAACATTATTATCTCGTCATTATCTTTAGCTCACGTCTCAAAACCATTCAAGCTGGTGGTTATTAAGCCTCTTACTATGAAACCACAACTAGATCCTAGTGAATTGGCAAATTATAGGCCTATTTCAAATCTTCCATTTACGTCTACAATTTTTGAAAAAGTTGTGTCTGCTCAATTTTGCTCCTTACTGCAAATAAATTATCTGTATGAAGAACTTCAGTCAGGTTTCAGGCCCCACCATAGCACAGAAGCTGCACTTGTTAATATTACAAATGACTTGCTTCTTGCGTCAGATCAAGGCTGCATCTCATTGCTAGTTTCACTTGATCTTAGTGCTGCATTAGACACCATAGATCATGACATACTCATAGATCGATTTTTAAAACTATACAGGTATTCAAGGGCAGGTTCTAAGATGGTTTAGATTCTACCTGTCTACCAAAATATTGCCAAGCTACGAAACATGTTACCTGTTTCTGATGCAGAAAGCTAGTTCATTCATTTATGACCTCTAGACTGGACTATTGTAATGCAATTCTAGGTGACTGTCCTGCATCCTCAATAAACAAGCTACAGGTAGTCCAAAATGCAGTGCCTAGAGTCCTTACCAGGTCAAGAAAATATGATCATATTACCCCAATTTTACAGTTTCTGCACTGGCTACCTATTAAGTTCTGTATAAGTTACAAATTGTTATTACTAACCTATAAGGCCCTAAATGGTTTAGCTCCTGTGTACCTAACTAGCCTTATACCATGCTATAATCCATCACGCTCCCTAAGGTCACAAAATGCTGGACTTTTGGTAGTTCTTAGGATAGCAAAGTCCACTAAAGGAGGTAGAGCTTATTCTCTGGAATAGCCTTCCTGCTTCCTGATAATGTTCGGGGTTCAGACACACTCACTCTGTTTAAATCTAGATTAAAAACACATCTCTTTCACCATGCATTTAAATAATGCATCTCATAAATTGTGGCTGCAGTTGTATCTGATCAAATGTGCATTATTATTCTTTATCTTCGGTTAAACTAATTTATTTTACTTTTGTTGGAACAGCAGCTATGCTAATTATGTTTCTATTTGTTTCTCTGTTTTAACACCTGAGAAGAGATGATGCCAACCCCTCAGAGGACCTCAAATGATGCTAACCCTGAAACAACATACAGAACTACAAAATATTGCTACAAGTGTTATTGCATCATATAATAATTGCTGTTAATAGTGTTCATCATCTGGCTAGTCTAGCATAAATTTTTCTGAAACATTTTGTCATATGCACATAAACTGACAGTCACCACTGATAAGCTACTACTAAATATTCTAGAAATTATGTTCTGTAAAGTTGCTTTTCAATGATTTGTATTGTAAAAAGCGCTATACAAATAAAAAGTCAAAAGTGCTACTGCAGTACAGTACTAAGAAAAAGCTTATTAATATTTTCAAAACAACAAAGTATCAATATAAGTGCAGTACTATCAATATGTTTCACTAGGAGTGTTTAGAGGCGGTAACTAGGAGTGTTTAGAGGCGGTATATTTTTCATTATCAAGAACAGCTGCTTATAGACCTTATGCTCCATAGAAACAAGCAATCATAAGCAGCGATCTTTAGAACATTGTTTAAACTTGTGTTTTGCAGTAGCTCTGTATGCCAAAGAGTATTTAACTGGTGAAGTGGACTCGTAAAGTCACCAAAAAATGATCATGACCACTAAAATATTTGAAACAGGTTTCATAAATGTCAGTAGTGGTTCACACATACATTGCCCTCTATAAGTATTTGAACAGTAAAGACAAAATTGTTCTGTTTACCGTGGAGTCAAGAAATCTGTAAATATGATTAAAATATGAATATGAGAATTGGTTGATTCAACACAAAGATGTTTTACCAGCTAAGAAGATCAGCACTTTCAGAGTTTCATCTCCCTATCTAATGTGAGCATAAGTATTGGAACAGTTGCCGAAGTGTTCAGCTGTGTCCTGTTGCATTCATTCTTCGGATATTAAAAGCAGGGAATGTGTCTTATCAGTTATATCTGCTTCTGCTTTTGAAAGTGAAAGTGAAAGTGAAAGTGACGTGACATTCAGCCAAGTATGGTGACCCATACTCAGAATTTGTGCTCTGCATTTAACCCATCCGTAATGCACACACACACAGAGCAGTGAACACACACACACACTGTGAGCACACACCCGGAGCAGTGGGCAGCCATTTATGCTGCGGCGCCCAGGGAGCAGTTGGGGGTTCGATGCCTTGCTCAAGGGCACCTAAGTCGTGGTATTGAGGGTGGAGAGAGAACTGTACATGCACTCCCCCCACCCACAATTCCTGCCGGCCTGGGACTCGAACTCACAACCTTTCAATTGGGAGTCCAACTCTCTAACCATTAGGCCACGACTTCCCCACATGCCCTTTTGTCTTGCATTTGCATTTGATGATGACACACACAAACCAGGATTAAGATTAGGAAGCTGACTCTGAAAGAAGAGCAAGCAATTTGGATGCTTAAAGAAAAAAGGAAGTCAATTAGAACTATATGAAAAACAAAGGGCATGGAGAAATCAAGAGTTTGGAAACTACTGGCGACATCAGCAACCAACGACAACCTGATCGGATGAGAAAAACAACAGTAGTTTATGACAGACATATCATAAAAGCTGTGAAAATAAACCCTAAAATACATGTCTGTAAAATCACAACTTCCAGAAAACTGAGCTGATGCTCTGTCAATCATTGGATCATAAATCCAATTTGTTTAAAATGCATAAGAAGCATGTTAATTTATTTTTAGGTAATAAACCTAATGTATTTAAAATGCATAACATGTACATACTTTTTATCAATAAACCCAAAGTAATTCATATTTAATCCCACCCCACCCAATCACACTGTTACAACAAAATCTAACTACAACACACACAAAAAGAACAGCAATACCACTTTGTTACATTACATCAATTTATTAATGCTTCAAAGCATTTGGCTATACAGTATATGAGCTAGCAAGACATGCTACACCGTGTTCATACACTTGTGTGCAACCACAAAAAAATAAAATAAATAAAAGTCCCATGTAAGGAAATCTTAGCTCATTTATTTTGAAGAATTAAATCTAAAGATTCGAATTGCTTTACTTGAACTGATTCCAAATTTAATTAGTTTATACTTCATCAACGGTTTGTCCAGCGAACTATAAAAATCAGTATATCTTTACAATTCTGTTTATATTACTTCATGGACAATGAGAATACAAACAGAATGATAATTTAAAAGCTACGAGCTAGGTAGCCAGGATCTGGGCAAAGTTTAATCTTAAAATACACCACACAAGACCATACTTTATAAATGAAACAAGAATTTATTGAGCTACTCTATGACATGGATCTAAAACCTAATGAACACTCACATGTTTGTTTTTGTGAAATGTGGGGGTATCCCATAGGCGTAATGGTTTTTATACTGTACAAACTGTATATTCTATGGCCCTACACCAACCCTACACCTAACCCTAGCCCTCACAAGAAACTTTGCATTTGCATTTTTACTTTCTCAAACAAAAAAAACTCATTCTGTATGGTTTATAAACGTTTTGAAAAATGGGGACATGGGTTATGTCCTCATAAGTCACCCTCTCCTTGTAATACCTGTGTCATACCCATGCCATTATACAAAGTTGTGTCCTGATATGTCACAAAAACATGCACACACACACACACACAGTTACTGAAGAGGATGATAACGGAATTTAAATGAAGTCGGGAGTAAAGTTATTCGTTAGATCGCACCAGGAAAATCACAAAAGCAGAGATGTGTCTTATCTTTACTGCTTAAGTTCAATTTGCACTTATTTCAACAAGAAATGAAGTTTGTTTGTTTTACTTGCATTTGCGCTGAACAGAAGGGTTGGAGTTCGCTTGTTGCCTCGTCTCAGGGAATCCCCGCGCCTCGGATTGGTTTGCCGATCTGACGTCTGGATGACGTCTTTTGGGAAAACCCTCCTGGTGATTGGTTGGTTGCTCACGTGACATCTACGTCATCAAGCACAGTTTGAGAGTCTGCGCAGTACGCTCGACCCCGAGGAAGTGCGTGCTTCTAATTGACTTCACTTCTTTTACTGTTCTATGGTTTTAATTATATAGTTGTATTGAGGATTGAGGAAGTGGCATATCTCTTATAAATTGTCTCTGGTTTTATCCAAGCGGTTTTGGTCCATCCCACCATGCAATCTTCAAATGGGAGGCTGTTGCAGAGTTTAGACACTATTAAACATCACGTGACATCGTCATGTGAGATTAACTCCATTGTGGAACTTTGGTTAATACCTTATAAAGTGTCATAATATGCACACAATACAAAATCTGAACATTTAATTCGCTCCAAGTTTAAGGGAATAATGTGAGCTTTTGTACAAACCCATTATGCCACGCACTTATAAACGGAAGAACGACAGGGCTTCAACTGCTTTTGTGGAGTTGGACAGAGCAGTGAAAGAGATGCAACAGGGAAAAATCATACGTCAGGTGGCAAGGGAGATGAATATCTGCAGGATGACCTTGAAAAGATTCAGGGAGAAGAAAAAGGGTTGCCATGATTTTGTCAAGTAAGACATGTTCATGGATCAACATCTTCTGATGATCCTGGATCAACATTATTGTCCAAAAATATAGACTTAACCCAATCCCTAAACCTAACCCTAATTTAGTCCTAAAATCAGAGGGAAATTATAGCTGATTAACAATGGTGTAGAAGCTCCTAATCCTGATTGTAAGCCTAAAACAGATATTTCCTGAAAAGTTATATCTCACTTCTGATTGGTTTATTGGAATGTTGTACTTGGTGAAATCATGCTCGCCAAGAAAAAGATAGAAGTAACAAAGAAAGGGTATAAGAGAACATCTCTAAAGCGATGGACAGGTAATCATCAATCATAGGATATATTCTCTCTCTCTCTCTCTCTCACACACACACACACACACATTTAAAGAAAATAATGACGGGGTTATCCCTGAAGGTGATGTGCTTAAGAAACTACCCACACCCCAGTTTATATATTACCCTGAAGCATTGACAAGTGGGATGTTAAGTAGTATGCCAAATCCAGACCACCTAGACCTACATAGTACCGACGGGATAATCTGGAGAAGCGAGGAGATGGCCTCATCAGTGATTGACTTACCTGCCATTTGTTTAATTTAGCTAACAATGATTTCAGTTTTGAGTTTGAACAGAGAAGTTTTATTCAGTTTTTGCCCAACAGCTTTCCATGCATGTCAGGCATATATTACCAAAGCCTTTTTGCCTGAAATGATTCACAAATATCATATATTGTGCATTTAAGTTTGTGTTTTCCCAAAAAACTACAAAATATGTCTTATTCCAACAGTTTAATAGGGTGACAATTTCTGAATAAACCTTAAATTTGTAATGTTGTATTGAATTTGTCTTGTTTTCATATAGCATTAGTTCATAACATTAAAATGTTCTGTTTTACTTCAGAAATCACTGGCACAATTTACCCCAACGTATTCTCCCAAAAGGCACAACTTACCCCACACCAGGGGCAAGTTGTGCCACGAGACCACTTTTTTTTCCCAAAAGCTATATTTCTGAAACAATTTATTTCTGATCCAAAGTTATTGTTCTCAGGGATGCACCACATCCTGAAATATATGTACATTCTAAAGTGAAAGATATTACTGTCATGGCCTCACTTTAAAGTCACTTTGAGTAAAAACTGGCACAACTCACCCCACTTTCCCCTATCTTACACACATTTAATAGCACTACCTGCTAAAGTTATAAAAGCCATATATAAAAAATTGGTTAAAGTTGCACTGATTACCTTGAACACATCAAACATATTTGTTAATATATGTATCTTGTGAAAATAGTTAATGTCGTCAACTTTTTTTAATTGGAAAACAACACTGCTGACAGGAAACCAACTCAGGATGTCGATGTCACATGATTAGCTCATGATTAGTTTTTCGGATAAGCGAGACAGACGTCCTCTGTTGTGGAATCACGTTATCAACTCAGCATTGTTCCCCCTTCAGCTAATCATTAAATGTGTTCAGATCGCAGATGGGAGGAAGTAGGCTCTTTTAATTCCTTTGGCAGAAGTAGCAGATTATGCAACAGTTAATGGCATGACTGTTCACTGAGGTACACCCATAATATTTACATGCACATTAAGGTTAAATCCTATTTTCCAAAACCATTCTGCAGAAATAAATGCAAGAAAACAACAACAACAATTTAAAAAAAGAAAAACAAATTATAAATTAAACTCTGTTAAAACATTTATAAGAACAATGTCCTCAAGAACTGTGTAAATTTGAGGTAGAGTGATACATGAGGTAAATCGATGATAACAGTACTGCATACGTTTCACTAACATTTAAAACAAATCTGTGACATGCAATAATTTAGAACAATAGGACAATGATTAGAAAAAATGCCATAAGGCTCAGGGGTTGAGTCACTGCACCACACTTTTCATGCATATTTTATTACATGTTAGGAGTACATGAGTATGAAAGGGTCATTCTGCATTTTAAACTTTTAACACTTTAATTGACTCAAGTACAAAAATATGACATCTCAAAAATGACATCTCAATTGTCATTACTTAAAGAGTTATTTGGTTATAGCAGTGGTTCTCAAACTGGGGGTCGCGACCCCTCGGGGGGCCACGGAATGATTTCAAGGGGTCGTGATTTGGTTTAAAAAATTCTGTATTTTCTGATTACAAAAAATATTTTTCAATACTAAAAAATTAAGATTACAAATAAATCTTTTTTGATTTCTAAAGACAGAACTTATTAGAAGTTTTAAAAAAAAATTAAATAATATTTCGAGACTCCAAGATATGATGTCACCATGCGTCGACTGATCTAGCTAGTTATCAATACTGCACGCAACTGCACGTGGAAACTGCAACTGCAAGTATGGATAAATTTGTAATTCGCAAGGTTAAAAATGTTGAGGAAATTGTGGGCCGTCTGCCTGAATCATCTGAACCGTGTACCTCTAAAAAAAACAAGAGCAAGCCCCTTCTGACCAATGTAGGAAATGTCGGAAATATCAAGTGGAATTCATAAAGTATGGATTCACTTGCTCTACTGTCAACGATGTGGACCATCCTGAGTGTGTAATCTGTTCAGAAGTGCTTGCCCATGAAAGTATGAAGCCTGGAAAAATACAGAGACATTTGGAGACAAGACACCCTGCTTGTGTTGAAAAACCTATAGACTTTTTTCGCAGAAAAGAGAAGGAATTACAGATTCAAAAACGCACACTCGCATAACAAACCCAAATTACTGCTAATGCTCTAAAGGGCATCTTATGAGGTGGCATACATGATAGCACAGTCCAAAAAGCCACACACGATCGGGGAAACCTTGATTAAGCCCGCAGCTGTGGCTATGTGTCGGGCCATGCATGGTGAGAAAATTGCAAATGAGCTTATGACTGTCCCATTGTCAAATGACATGATAGCTCGCCGTATTCATGATATTTCAAAAGACATTAAGAGTCAATTGATTAATAGGTTAAATGGAAAGAAATATGCGTTACAGGTCGACGAATCTACTGATGTGTCTAATTCTTCTCAGTTGCTGGCATTCATCAGATACACATTTGATGGAAAAATGCATGAGGAAATGCTCTTCTGCTCAGTGCTGGAGGGGACTTGTACCAGCAGTGACATTTTCAACAAGCTGGACACCAGACTAAAAGAGATGTGACTTTCATGGGATAACTGTGTTGGCGTATGTACTGATGTTGCAGGTGCAATGGTAGGTAAAAACAAGGGACTCAAGGCAAAGGTTTTAGAAGTGGGTCCTCGTGTTAAGTTTACGCACTGCATAATTCACCGCGAGTCTCTTGCTAGCAAAGCACTTGATTGTGAGCTTAACAGTGTTCTCAAAGGTGCAATCAAAATTGTAAATCACATAAAATCACGTCCAGTAACCAGTAGACTGCTAGCCACCCTTTGCAACGAGATGGGCTCGCAGCACGAAGCGCTGCTGTTTCATACCAAAGTCTGGTGGTTATCTCGCGGGAAGGCACTCGGCCGGCTTTACGAACTGTGTGAGGAAGTGCACTCATTGTTGAAAGAATCTAAATCTGAGTTTGCGCACCACCTGACAGATCCAGATTGGTTATCAAAACTTGCTTATTTGGCCCTTTATATTCGAAAGGCTTAACATGCTTAATCTTTCATTACAAGGTCCAAACACAAACATCTTGACAATGAATGAGAAAATTGATGCACTTGTGAAAAAGCTGAAAAGATGGGCTGAATGAGTTGAACAAGGTAATGTGGAGATGTTTCCTGAGCTGGATGAACATCTGGAGGAGAATGGACTGAGTCTCGGCAACCTGAAAACACACATTACTGGTCATCTCCATGGCCTTTTGGAACAATTCCATAAGTATTTTCCAAAAGAGACGCAACCAGAACTGTATGAATGGATACAGCAACCATTTACTGAAACTAAGACTAATCTCCCCACAAAACTCGAAGATGCTTTGCTGGAGCTGTCCAGTGATCGGACATTAAAAAATGTATTTTCCAGTTCCACACTACCTGAATTTTGGATCGCAGTAGCAGAGGAATACAGAGAGTTATCCGGTGCGGCAATGGATGTACTGCTTCCGTTTGGCTCTACTTATTTGTGCGAGCAGACTTTTTTTTTTACATGAAAAATAAATACAGATCACATCTTGATGTTGAGGATGATCTGCGAGTAGCCGTATCCAACATCAGGCCACAGATTACGCTTTTGTGCACCGAAAAACAAGTGCACCCATCCCACTGAAAGGTAAGCCTAAATACAGTAAATATTATGGAAGTTTGTTTCCGCCACGTAAGAAAATATTTGAAAAGATAATTGTTATAAAGTTATAAATTATATAAAGTCGCAATTACCTTTTTATTTTTTAATCTGTGGTGCAAACAAGCTTCCATAAGAAGTGGATTTGGATTTATAACAACCTTTTTTTTTGTTTATTGTTTGTGTATTCTGTGGTAGTGGGTCGCGGGTTCTCGTCGATGTTAGTTTAGGGGTCGCTGGCTAAAAAGTTTGAGAACCACTATAGCTTGGTTGTATCCAGGATTTTCTTCAAATGTGCACTTGAGCTTCATTGTGTAGCTTAAACACCCAACACCCAAGAGTGACACTGCAGAACTTCCACATCAACATCCATAGGTTGGTCTCCAGGACCAACACCAGCATCCTCTGAACGAAAGATGGACATGCCATCTTTTCAGCACTGCATCATCTAAGTGCACATATTTAGCAAAATGACACTTTTTATTTATTTTTTTCTAGTTAAGTAACAAGTTTAGAGTTTATACTCACTCAATGGCTTTTCAGGGACATTGTTTGAAACTAAAAGATGACTTGAGATGTGATTCTGTTTCTCTCAACACCTCCGATGATCATTCATATTTATTTGCTGTGGTATCTAGAAGTAGAGAAAGAGATGATGATTCATGTGAGTTCTTCACTGCTGCTTGTACTGAGGTGCTAAAATCATCTTTCACCTTACATTAAACACCAAACATGTATTTATGGTTCATCTTTAGTGATACAATTGGCAGAATCATAAATTTGACACTTTGTTTCATATCACAAGTAACAAAACGTGATTTATTATGTTTCATTAAGTTTTGTTCATGCATCAAGTGAAAACAGCATCTAGTGATTCTTAGGATTTACACTGAGATCACTGTAACAATGAGAAACGATTAAAATCGAAAAACAGATTTCAACCCAGCCCTAATTAGTACCATCAGTTAGCTAGTGAAATAAATAAACAGTCCTTGCATTTGATATTAGCAACTGCACTAATAATACATGTATATACAATGAAATCTATCAAATAATATACACTAAGTAAATAGAAGATATATAGTACCTTGTAAATAGTTTATGATCCAGGCTGCTCCAAATCAAAATAGTAAGGAGAATTAAACAAACGCTTCTTCTGGCGCTGCCTTTTTTGAAATTGCCCGTTCATTACCAAAGCCGCTTTACACAGCTCACTGTGCAATACCACCAACAGTATGGTAAACGATTCCATTTGTATGTAAACCAATCTCATACAATTTAACTAATTGGATCTGACTTGTTTCAGAGCCAGATGTATTTAAATCCTATTCATAATGTTTAACTGATTAAATCTAATAGTTTTGACAGTTAACAGATTTATATTGATTCTATGTAATCGGAGCACATAATTTTTTAAAAAACGATTCTTTAAATAAAATCAAATAGATGCAAATGCTTAATAAACAATTAATCAAGAATAATTTTTTTTTTGAGTCCAGCAAACCTCTGATCATTACCAAAAATAGAAAGACAAGATTCTTCATATATGTGAGCCAGTAGAGTTTTGGAGTTTTAGAGTTTGGAGTTGACATTCTGTTTTGTCGCATATTCATCTTTTAATCATATTTGCAAATGTCTCGACTCCACAGCAGAGAAAGCAATTTTGTCTTTACCGTTCCAATACTTATGGAGGGCACTGTAAATCCATAAGATCTTAGCCTTATGCTGTATAAATTTAAACTGAAGACATAAAACAATGAGTGCAGTGCTGAAAAGGGGCAGGGCTACATAAGTTATATACATTCCCTGTGAAATTAAAAATGTGTTAAGCTTAAAAGGCACAATGATAGGAACTGAGCTTTCTGATAGTAGGCATGTAGACATTAAGTACTCAATGACAGCATAAATGGTGCTCAGAGGTTTGGCTGGTAAAGGAGACTAATAAGGCACGTTAGTAGAGGATTCTTTAGTGCCTTGATTTGGATCATAAACTGGTGCAGAAGGAGCCAGAAGGAAACCAGGCTGGATGGCATGTGGATTTGGATAGACCCCTGCAGCAGCTCCTGGATAGGGCAGCACTGTAGGGTCATACAGATTGGGGTAAAGTCCTGCAGGTGGAGGAGGTAGTACACCAGGATAAGGCACAAGGTTAGGCTGAGGTGGAGGATATGGCTGGAACCCTCCAGGTGGGCCTTGCCAGGAAGGACACTGTTGTTCAGCTGGAAGAATGACCACAGGAAATCTGACTTCTGGATCTGAGGCAAAAGACACATCCAGATACACCTGAAAGACAATCATGTGTTTGCTTTACTTTTCAACAGAAAGTCTTGTTAAGCTATAAAACTAACATTGTTTTAGACTAGTTTACCATAAATTATTATTAAATTACAGGGAGTTTATTTAAAAATCAATAACACACTGCTTGTTTCTTTTGTATTCTGTCATTTTTCGTTGTATAAAGTCATTTTTTTGTTTTCTGCAGAAGAATTAATGCCATACAGGTTTTAAATGAAATGAGGGCAAAGGGCAAATTTTCATTTTGGGGTGAACTATTGCTTTAAAAATGGCAAAACTGCACCTTGAGTTCATACTGCACTTTTAGAATTCTGCAATTTTCAAAGGTGATGGTCAGGTCATGTGGAAGCTTCATATCCACTATGAATTTTGACTTTTCTCCAGAAGGGATGCGATCTCTAGTCTCTTTGACTATATACTTGAATCCTCTATTAGTGCTCTTGCCAGCGATGCACATCTGTAGCTGCTTGAGGCTGTACTTTAGCCTGACGTTACGAGATGAAGAGTTGTCAATGTCGACAAAAACTCTGATTGTTTCACCTGCAAAAAAAAATATTACAATTAGAGACAACTTACAACAATGAAAAAAAGAAAGGAAGACCATAGTCAGTTTCTATTCAAGTAGCAAATTTAAATTATGTTAAAATTATTTACAGATGACAGATATCCAGTGTGTTTAGAACACAGTAGCTGAATATCAATGGAAAGTACGTCAACTAATTTTGATCAGTCTTTCACTTGATAATGACTAGAGTTTAAGATGCTATACGAAGACATTTCTCTGCTTTTATTTTTGTCCCTGAGCAAATTATTAGTCCCATGACTTATTTTAATGCAAATTAATCAGTCTTCTCAGCAATTTATTTTCTATCGTAGTTTATGATCATGTCTTTATATCTAATTAAAAAAATGTATGCACTTCAAGTGAGCATATATTTTTTATAAAAATTTGGAAAATTTTATTTGCATGTTCCTTGGTAACTCCCAGAATTTGTATTATGTAAATTTTTAGTTTTGCTAACCTTGCATTGATTGCAATAATCTCATTTAAGTATCTTTTTAACATACAATCAACACAGTAGTATATATAGTCCATAGGGACACTGAGATGTTTGTGTAAACCGTGCACGTAACTGCTTTAGGCTGAAAAACAACTTCTAAAGAGGAACCATGTACTAGGAACAATTAGTTCTGAGATCAGTTCCGTATCAGGGAGAGGTGCATGAGATGTACATGAGTTATGAGGTGATGTGCACTGAGCAACATGATTGGCTCAAAGGTCCTAGTTTGTCCTTCAATGTATCATTTTACATACTATAAAAAGTGGTCTGTGAGTCTGTGTGTTATCTCTTTGCACACAGACTCAGAAGCTGTGTGTAAACCAGATCATTCTCTGCAGAGAATTAAAGCAATACAAAGACAAAACTCTGTTTGGTTTTTCATTCTCAGTCTCTACAAATTGTTATTGAATTAGAATTTCCAAGACAGTATGCAATATCTCAAAATGGAAACACAATAATTGACATTGCAAGCTAGTGTCTTCAGTTTAAGCAGCTTTGACAGAAACGCTTCAGAGCTAAATATGTGACATGATCACCTTGCATATAGCCAGTTTTTTCTGCTTTTACAGTCAGTGACATTTTTCCTGAGCCAAAAAGTTTTATCTTCTTGTCCTCTGTGCCAGATTGTGGTTGCTGTATGACACAAACAACAACATATTGAATTGAGTGAAATAACATTACATTTACTATAATTTCTAAATCACAGAAACATACTTTAAGTCACATTACTGGAGTTCTGATGATAGTTTATAAACCAGATAGATCAAGTCCTTGATTGAGCTGTGTTCAGAGCCATTGTAAATTACTCTGGAAACACATACCTGTGACCTCTTTACATCATTATTACTGTGCCTCAGCATCTAAGTGTTGCCTGGAAAACATTCTGCTATCAGAATTGCATTACTTGGTAGTCGAATAAAATTTATTATATTTATTAAAATTAATAATATTAATAATAATACTGTACATGGCTGCTGTGTTTACTACAAAATAGAGGTGAATTTTAATAAATTAGAATGTCATGGAAAAGTTAATTTAAGTAATTCAACTCAAATTGTGAAACTTGTTATTTATTGTTAAATAAATTCAATGCACAAAGACTGAAGTCTTTGGTTCTTTTGATTGTGATGATTTTGGCTCACATTCAACAAAAACCCACCAATTCAACAAATCTAAACAAATTAGAATACTTCATAAGACCAATAAACAATTTTTTCAGTGAATTGTTGGCCTTCTGGAAAGTATGTTCATTTACTGTACATGTACTCAATACTTGGTACGGGCTCCTTTTGTTTTAGTTACTGCCTCAATTCGGCGTGGTATGGAGGTGATCAGTTTGTGGCACTGCTGAGGTGGTATGGAAGCCCATGTTTCTTTGACAGTGGCTTTCAGCCTTTTGATCTCTTGTTTCTCATTTGTCTCATTTGGAAAATGAAATCAGCAGGTCAGCTAAAGGAAGCATGAAGTGCTCCAAAATTTCTTGATAAATGGGTGCAGTGACTTTGGTTTTCAAAAAACACAATGGACCAACACCAGCAGATGATATTGCACCCCAAATGTGTCTGTGGTTCAGCAAATTCCTTGACACGTCTGTGTGTGGGGGCTCTTGATGCCTTGACCCCAGCCTCAGTTCATTTCTTGTGAAGTTCACTCAAATTCTTGAATCGATTTTGCTTGACAATCCTCATAAAGCTGTGGTTCTCTCGGTTGGTTGTGCATCTTTTTCTTCCACACTTTTTCCTTCCACTCAACTTTCTGTGAACATATCTAAATGCTTAGATACAGCACTCTGTGTACAGCCAGCTTCTTTGGCAATTAATGTTTGTGGCTTACCCTCCTTGTGAAGGGTGTCAATGATTGTCTTCTGGACAGTCTTCCCCATGATTGTGTAGCCTAGTGAAGCAAACTGAGAGACCATTTTGAAAGCTCAGGAAACGTTTGCAGGTGTTTTGAGTTGATTAGCTGATTGGCATGTCACTATATTCAATTTTTTGAGATTGTATTTGGATTTGGATCTGTGTGCACTGAATTTATTTAACCCTTAAACAGGCAAGAGTGGAAAATGATAAGCAAAAATATTTTCATGTCATTTTTTACATCATCTGAGCTTAAGTAAAACATATCCAAAATAATTTTTGAAATATTTTATATATTTTGGATTTTATGAGTTGTGACTCCCAGGTCACGTTGCCTGATTAGGGGATAAAAAAAGGACCAAGTCATTAATCTGTTAACTGTTACTGGCCTACTTGCCACTGCATGTTTAAAACGATTATATCCTATACTTTACCTGATGTAATGTTGACAAATTATATATCATTCAAAAGCTTACGAACTCAAGATTCAGCCTGTGAAAACCATTTTGAAATCGGACCATAAAAACCATATAAAAACCATTACCATAAAAATGGTACTCCGTTACCCCCCATTTTTTAAAAGGCATTAAAGTGCACTATCCAAATTTAAATTGCTGTAATTTATGAACTCTTTGGAATATAAAGCTATGGTTGGTCTCTTTTTAAGAAAATTAGCAGATTCTGGCAAAAGTGGAATTTCTTCAAGAAATTGAAGTATCAAAAAGTTATAGAAGTTTAAATGTACTGTAAATAATATGCGCTATATTAATTTTATTATATTTTATTTATTATAAATATTTTACATAACAGGTTTTACTCTAAAATTGGTATAAAATTAAAGCCTTGTGTCTAAATAAGTTATGTTACAAATTTGAAGTTGATATGAAAAAAATTGAGGTTCATGTGAGATTTTATTTGGGGCGTCATACCACACACATCCACTGGGAGTCATCAAAACTATTTTGAATTTTGCTTAATGATTTTTTCTCTAGATTTCTCTGTGAATTTCACCACCAAATATGAAATCCTTAGACTCAGACCTTTCCAATGATATGTTTGTTGCCAAGATTATAAAAAGTTTTGGTTCTAGAAGACCGTAATGCATAATGTTTTATGACACTTGACCCTGCCCACTAAGGGGGAGGTTACCGCCATTAGATTTTAAAGTACCATTTCCATGGTAAAGCAATGTCCGACTCCAAAATGGTTTTCACGGGATTCTTGGGCTTCTAAGCTTTCAAATGATATATGATTTATGATGATTACTACAAGATTTAGTAAAAGACAACAGAGAAAAAGACAACAACAAAAAAGAGTGCCAAGCGTCCCACAGGTGGGACAGTGACAGTTATGGGGTTCATTTCGTTTACCAAGCTCCTCACCTAGTGGGTGGTGTCAGGTTCCTCTTCAGGAACTCGAGCTGCGTCGAGAACGTTTGGGGAATGCGTCCAGCGTGACGTCTCGGAATAATGTGTATAATCAGTCCAAAGGAAGGGCGAGACGTCATAGGCGGGTGACGTCAGAGACCAGGAAGCATAAAGCATGAGCGGCAAAGCCGGAAATCAGCCTTGTGTCTTCAGCAAGCGCTCTGTGTGTGTGTCAGTCACTATCTGTTTGTGAGTCTTATTTATTGTCGTTTGTCCACTGATAAACCCCCGTTGTCAAAGCTTCAATCAAGATAAGTTTTGGGCGAGAGCAGGCAGGGTTCAGGCTGTGTATTTTCCCTGCCAAAAAAAAAAAAAAAAGGTAGGGACACACGCAGCCCCTTGTGTTGTCTGCTTGAGAGTGAAGCGCGCAGTGTCAGCTCTCGAGGGAGTTGACGGCTGCGATGCGAGCCTTTGCTTCACTCTCAGAAGGCTCTCTTTGAGGAGAGAGCTTTCACTGGCATTTCTCGCGGTGCCAGCCCCGCTTTTGTCAAGGAAAAAACGGAGCGGTGGTTGTGCTCGCGGGATTCGCTTTCGGATCTGCTGGAAGGAATGTAAGATGGGTCTTTTCAAGTCCCTATCTTCTTTCTTAGCCACCAGATCCGGCGCCCGCTCTCGGGGGTTCGGAAGCCCGCGTTTGCGGTACTTTCTCCCCGATGAGAGGGCGCGACGCACTGCCTGTCTTTCTCAGAGGAGATTGATATGGAATGGCGTCGATGAGCTCGCCAGTTGTTCAAGCACCAGTCACACAAGCACCAGTTACACACGCATATTATGCCTAATATTATAATAAGCAGCATTAATGAGGAGTGGAGCTCACGCAGTCGGCTCTCGGGGGGCTGATTGTGCTTTTCTCGCTGTTAAGCGCTCCGCTCTCGCCGGGCACGCTCCGAGGAGTGTGTCCATGCATGCGATCTTGAAGTTGCGGTCGCGCTGGGGCTGATGCACAGCGGGGACCGCGATGGCGGGAATCACACATGATCTGGTGAACGGGTTGGAGACGGCTCGTCCTATCTCCACCCGTGTTCACTAGATCTAGAGCTCGGTCTCGAGGCTTGAAAACCCGTGCTGTGGATTCTTCGTCCTCGGAGGCAGAGCTCGCTGCAGCATTCGTCTTTCTCTGAGGAGATTGATGCTGTCTGTGTGACTGAGTAGCATATATATATATAAAAAAAATAAAAAAATAGAACATGCACGCTGCTGAGGCAACGCGTGTATTACATTGTTTCATCTTTATGTGAGTTTTTTTTTTCTACACCAGACAGAGTTGACTCGTCTGGTTGTTGACTACTATATATTAATATTTATCTGACTATGTGAAGTTAGATGTGCAGGGGCTCTAGGGATGTAATTTCTTATGTGAGAACACGTGTGTACTGCTCTTCCTCTGAGGAGGTTGAGGCGGTCAGGGGCTGCTGGGCGGAGCAGTCCCAACCATGTTCCAGCCCCTCGTGCCGGGGGTGTCACTTTTGTACTCCGCAGACGCTAGAGTCAGAGTGGCGCTCCCAGGCCGAAGGCTTCTAGTGGAAAGCAGTTCTACGGACCGTTGTTTTCGCTGGATAGCCTTCATCATAACGTCCTGACGCGTAAGGCCTAGGACGTTTTGAGGGCCAGCTCCCTCTGGGGAAGAGTGGTGTACACCGCATTACACTGTGCCCATCTCTCCTCAGTGCCCTCAGGAGATCGATCTGCCAACCCTGCCGGTGTTCCAGGGCACAGCGGTCTCCAACAAGCGCTTCTCTCAGTTACCGCCCGGAAACGTAGCGGTGCTGAGAGGCTCACTACCTCTACGGAGGTCTCTAGAGCAGCTAGTATGGTCGTCCCCTGTTGGTGCGCTGCTTCAGGACACCGAGCTAGTGACTCTAGGCACACCAGAGGCCAGTCTCGCAAGACTGGTTCCCTTAGGAGCTCACATGGCAGTGTGGGAGCCCCTGCCAAGTGTACTTCACGGGGTCCTGCCCCGAGCAGGCTCTGGTCTAGTCTTCCTAGCAGACGACGTGGGTCTGAGGCACGTCGTTTTTAGGAGACTTCAGCTACGAGAGTCCTGAGGCTGCGGCTCAGGACCTCGGAGGGCAGGCCCCTCTGGGGAAGAGCGGTAAACACCGCATTACACGGTGCCCGTCTCTCATCAGTGCCCTCAGGAGATTGATCTGCCAACCCTGCCGGTGTTCCAGGGCACAGCGGTCTCCAGCGAGCGCTTCTCTCAGTTACCGCCCGGAAATGTAGCGGTGACTTCCTGGGAGGTTTCCAGAGCAGCTAGTTTGGCTGTCTCAGTGGGTCCTGCACACTGTAGTGAGAGGCCACAGAATCCAGTTCTGGTGGGCCCCAAGCAGGCTCTGGTAATGGAACAGAAGTAGACTCTCTCTTAGGACGGAGACCATCGATGTGGTCCCTCCTTGGGCTGCAGAGTCCGGTCCTACAGCCGGTACTTCACTGTTCCAAGGAAGGATGAGGTGTTGTGTCCTTTTCTAGATCTGTGCTTTTTGAACCTCTCAGTCAGGGGACTGAAGTTTAGCACGCCTGCACAGGCCAAGTCCAAGGACTGGTGTGTCACGATCTATCAAAAGATGCACTTATCTCCATCCTTCTTCATCGGAAGTTCCTGAGGTTTGCTTTTGGGGGCAAAAGCCTACCAATACGGATCTTCCTCTGGCCTTGCACTCTCACCCCACACTTTCACGACTCAACCACATTGATGATTGGTTGATATCAGCTCAATCTGAGCAGATGACGGTTCTGCACCGAGATGTCGTTCTCGCTCACATGAAAGAGCTGGGGTTAAGACTTAACGCCAAGAAAAGTGTGCTTTCTCCAGTTCAGAGAACCACTTATCTGGGCATGGTGTGGGATTCGACCACGATGCAGGCACGTATGTCACCTGCTCGGATCGAGTCGATCCTCACTGCAGTCGCGAGAGTGAGAGAAGGCCGGTCACTCACTGTCAAGCAGTCACGGAGATTGCTGGGTCTGATGGCAGCTGCGTCCAACGTGAATACTATTGGCCTGCTGTACATGAGACCCCTACAGTGGTGGCTCGAGACCAAGGGGTTCTCCCTGAAGGGAAACCCACTTCGCATGCTAAAGGTCACGCGGCGCTGCCTACGTGCCTTGGATATGTGGAGGAAGCCTTGGTTCTTGTCTCAGGGCCCGGTGCTGGGAGCTCCTTGTCGCCGCGGGATGCTAGCGACAGACGCGTCCCTCACCGGCTGGAGTGCGGTCATGAGTGGCCACCCTGCCCGCGGTCTGTGGAGTGGTCGCCATCTGACATGGCACATGCTGGCCGTGCTTCGTGCACTTCGTTATTTTCTCCCAGACCTAAGAGGTCGCCATGTGTTGGTGCGCACCGACAACACAGCGGTGGTCTCTTACATCAACCACCAAGGAGGTCTGCACTCACGCCGTTTATACAAATAGCGTACCAGATCCTTGTGTGGGCCCAGGACGAATTCCTCTCGCTCAGAGGAGTTCACATTCCTGGGCATCTTAATATGGGAGCAGACATCCTGTTGAAGCAGGGGCCAAGGCCCGGGGAATGGCGGCTTCACACCAAGGTGATGAAGCAGAGTTGGAGAGTTGGGCCAGAATCGGGTGGATCTGTTTGCGACTCGAGACACATCGCACTGTCCCCTCTGGCTTCCTCTGACTCATCCAGCTCCACTGGGGCTGGACGCCATGGTACTGACGTGGCCGAGGCTTCATCTGTAAATTTTTTCCACCGATTGCTCTGCTCTCTAAAGTTCTGGAGAGAGTGCGCCGGGACGGAGCCGGCTGCTGTTAGTAGCCCCGTTCTGGCGGGGCCGGGAATGGTTCCTGGGCCTGATTTCTCTTTTTGACGGCACTCCATGGGAGGTTCCCGTCAGGAGAGATCTCCTCTCGCAGGCGGAGGGTGTGCCCCCGCATGGAGCTTAGAGACTGTAGGTGTGGTCTCTGAAGAGGCACAACTCTTAGCTTCCCGTCTCTCAACCGAGGTTGTAAGACCGTTCTCCAGTCCAGAGCTCCCTCAATGTGTAAACTGTATGCCTTGAAGTCGAAGCTTTTCACTTCTTGGTGCGGAGACCGCCAGGTCGACCCGGTTAACTGCCCGTATGGTACAGTGCTGGAGTTCCTGCAGGCTCTTCGCAGGGTTGACCCACTCCACCATGAAGGTCCATGTGGCGGCCATGGTGGCCTACCGCGCCCCTCTCGGTGGCCAGTCAGTGGGCAGAAACCCTCTGGTTACATGTTTCCTCCATGGTGCGCTGAGGCCTCCGGCCAGAAGAAGCTTATGCTAAGCGGTGATCAGGATGTTGTCCTAAGCCTCGAGTCCTCTGATCTCCCCTCTCCTGGGGGTCAAGACTCACTCCTTCTGAAGTTTGGCCATTGGACGGATTGTCCCCGAATTCTGTCAGGCTCCTTCTCTTGCTTTAGCTGTGCTCTTCCACACTAGGCAGAGATTTGAAAGTCTGGCGGCGTGGGCATTCTCGTTCCCCAAACGTTCTCGATGCAGCTCGAGTTCCTGAAGAGGAACGTCTAAGGTTACATATGTAACCCTGGTTCCTCGAAGGAACGAGACGCTGCGTCGCAGTGCCACACTTCCGGCATCTCTGGCTGGCGCTTGCTTCATCCTTTGAGGCTGATTTCCGGCTTTGCCGCTCATGCTTTATGCTTCCTGGTCTCTGACGTCACCCGCCTATGACGTCTCGCCCTTCCTTTGGACTGATTATACACATTATTCAGAGACGTCACGCTGGACGTGTTCCCCAAACGTTCTCGACGCAGCGTCTCGTTCCTACGAGGAACCAGGGTTACATACGTAACCTTAGACGTTTTGTATTACACAATTTATTTGAACTACTTTATATATATATAAAAACTTTTCTAATCTTGACAAAACACATTTCATCAGAAAGTTCTGAGTCTTACGGTCCCATCTGCCAACTGTTTTTTGATATTGAGACCGAAATGTATAAATTTGATAAAGGAGAATGCATAAAAAAACACCCAGTGGCTATTTTTGGTACAACGCCTAAAAATCTCATGGGAAGTTACATTTTGTGATATCAAATTAAAATTTAGAACACAAATTGGTTAGACATATGACTTTGATTTGATAGTAATTTTAGATTAAAAATTATTTTGTAAAATATATATTTTATATAAAATATTTAGAGTACATTTGATTTACAGTAAATGTAATCATTTTTGAAGTTACTTTTTCTTTTTAAAAAAAAAAACAAGACCAAACTTATGTCTATATTCCAAAACATTCTTAAATTACAACCATTTAAATTTAGTGTAATGTTACGTATATTCTCAATATACTCAATACTCTCTTTTTTATACCCTAAACAGGCAATGTGACTCAGGAGTCACATACATTTCAAAACGTGCTAAATAACAACATAAACAACATATGACTAAATAATTTTCTTCAGCACCCTAAGACAATGTTCAGAATTAATGTTAGCAGTAATATAATTTTTTTTCCAAAAGAAAAGTAAGTTTAATATATAATTAACTACCTGAAAATCTGAATGTTCTCCACCACTGGCAGCCATGTTGGATTTAGATCAGGCTGACTAATATACCACTGAAAACTTGAAGCAAATCATGTGACCAGCATACTTGAGACAGACCAGGCATTGATAAATGATAAAAGGATTTAATTAAAAAAAATGTTCTTATTCCCCAAAAAAGACAATAAAAACTATGTGACTCGTGGGTCACGTTGCCTGATTTAGGGTTAATGAACGAGTTTCACAATTTGAGTTGAATTACTAAAATACATGAAATTTTCCATGACATTCTAATTTAATGAGATGCACCTGTGCCTGATGTAACAAACATTTTATAAAAGCAATTAGCCACTCATTAGCTATGCCCCTTAGCTATTCTTAATTCACTATATCCTACAGCTTATTGGAAGTAATTGCTTTAATAAGCAGTTACATCATCTCTTTATTAATGTGAATCAATAGATGAGTCAAACGTGGAATTGTAATTCATACCAGTAAATGATCATTGGTCCCATAATTTCTCAGCACAAAGTTTAATTCTGTCTGTGCAGCAGATGTTGACTTCCAGGGCCTGCTCAGCTTTACTGTCAAGACATACTTAACCCAGCCACGCAATCCTTTAAAAGATGGAGGCATATTTCTGAAATTATGGAAATATAAAACAATTTAGTTTCTGACAAGCATTACAGTGTTTAATGTGTCACACACACTTTCAGTCAAAAGATGGGACACCACTTCTGTCACAATCTGTGCTGGGAGGAGCACGGAACAGGGAATGTGGAGTACATAAAATTTAATCCTTGGAATGACTGGGTAATTTCACAACATTCAACAAGTAGAACTGACCAAGGAAGACTGAACAAACAGGGATGGAAGAGGTTCTGGGGGAGGATGGACACCCGGGAGGGGGCCAGCAGACAGAGCCTCTGGGCATTCAGGAAGGAGACAGGAGGAGCCCAGCTGGACCCAGGCCACAGCCATAATGTCGACCCACATGGAGTCAATGGAGTGAGGAGCCAGAGGTGGAGATGGAGAGCTGATGAGCCTGTGCAACGGGGAGGATCCGGAGGTTCTATGCGGAGCAAATGGTGCCAGCAAACGACCGGAAGATATGGATCCTGGAGGCTGCGGTGAAGCCGGAGCAACCAAGGACTGATGAGGAGCTGAGGGGATGAAGGACTGGAGTGGAGTCCTGAGGTGCAGGATGGTCGACGACAGACCAAGGCAGAGCCAGAGGTAAGAGGGAACCTGGCAAAGCTAGTCGACTGCCGGGCCACGGTGGAGAGGAGTGAGCTGGGAGCCATGGTGGAGCCTACAGGTCCATGGGCCAAGGTGGAGTCTGAGGCTTAGAGGTTGAGTAAAGTGAAACAGCCTTGGAGTTGGGCGACGCTGGAGGATAGCAGTCCCGCGGAGCTCGCACTGCATAGATAGCAGAGGAGGAGGCAGGAGTGAGTGGGAGCACAGGCATTTCTGAGCCTCTGGACATTCAGGGTTAAACTCTGGATCAGGAGCTCCCTCTTGGCTGAACATGGGAACAGGATGGCGCTCTGGAGGAGCGGACACTTGGGGCCAATTTGAAGAGCTGGCACTGGAGATAATATCAGTAGAAATTTTTACATGATAAAAAAGTATTATCTCACGATATCAGTAATATAGCAACACGATGATGTATGGTGGATATATGTTCCCTAGTACGCACAACAACAACTCCACAAACCCAATAGGTGTGTTCAAGCAGCGCTGCGCAGACTAATCGGTGTATGACAACAAAGTATCGCAAGAGGGGTTCTCTTGCCTTCAAAAATAGGCGAGGAGCATATCTTTAGTATGGAGAGAGGGGAGGGGGCCGAACTAAACCGAGCTCTTCTTCTATTCCACCTGTGCCTGAACGAACTAATACCCACACAAGTTTATACATAGAAGCAAAAAAAGACATAAAAAGCTTAATTCAGCATCCGCACGCTGTTCGGTGCGTACAGTATGCATGCAGAGAGCAGCGTCTACAGCCCTTAAACACCAAATTGAGTTTTGTGTCTTCTTGCTCTTGAAACAACAATTACATGCAAAATTGTCACCTCGGATGTATCCTCGAAAAAATGGTTGGTTAGGTCTTCAGTGAAAGTAAACAGTTGCAGAAGAAATGGAATGTGTATCATATTGGATGTATTATCTCTTAAAGTGACCGGCCCTAATTTACTTGCTGTTGTCAGTGTCCTTAATATTTAATCCAAGAAATTAAATAGGAAAAAATCACTCTCTGCTCTTTACTGAATTACTTTGTAGTTTTAACAAGAATTAATCTATATTTAATTTATACAGGAAAGACTATTCAATGCTATTTACATTCGATTATTCAGTCTCTGTACATGGACACCTACAAACTTGAAAATGTAAAGTTTGTATATTTGTGCTATTTACATAATTTCAAACAGAGCCCACCGGTAAAGCCTGCACTGGAGCCCCGCAAACCCCAGCTACAGCCCTGTACACCAATGGGTCTGCACACCCATCAGTTTAACACACAGATGCTGCTGCCACCTTATGACAATAGATCGACAGTAGCTCATTGAAAAAAGGATTGAAAATGCCCTTCATTTTATTTGCACTAATAAATGCTGATGACTGTCAGCTGCAATCACCAATAAAACGTTGGTCCATGTTTTTTTTATTTTATTTATTTTTTGACATTTTTGATTTTCAAAATATTTTTGAGTTTCAATTCTTCAAATTAACCACCTTTTGCTTTGATGACAGCTTTGCACACTCTTGGCATTCTCTCAGTCAGCCTCTTAAATTTCACTAGCCAAGCACCCATATATGGGATTATAATCCCGCCAAATGTATTGCAGTCACAGAGCGAAAAATAACAAGCAAAGATCAAATAAAACACGTGTAAAATAATAACTTTCAAAACCGAAAAACAAATGCAGTTTTTTTTAAATAACAAAAAGCGCATTCATGGGTCGAAAAATAATAAGCGTAAATCAAAAATGTAAACGCATTTAAAATTAGATTGCACAAAACTGAAACATGAATTCAAAATTTTCCAAATCTCAAACAAAATCAGGTTTCCTGCTCATATGTAATTTTTTTGTGTGCTTGTGGTTTTTTTCCCCTTTGCTCGTTTCCACGTTCTGCGCTTCTAAAATTTGCAGTTTGAGTTTCATGTAAATCAGGGTAGGCTTCAGCGTCACTATTGGCCCACAAGTTCTAGATTGACAGTTGCGCCTCTAGCCAATCGGTCCAAGAGGGAGTTGACGTCACTCCAATGCGACTCGTGGCTGCTGTGGCAGGTGTGTGTGTGTGAAGTAGAGGGTGATGGTGACACAGGAGTGGATTTTCAAATCTCTCCCGTCCCCCTCCCACAAAAAAAAGATCCCTTCCCGTTCCAATCCCACGAAAAAAACTGGGGGAAAATCCCGTCCCATTTTCCGGAATGACTCACGATCTCTCCCATGTTGTATTTATTTATTTTTTTCAGCCGGAATCTGTCAGTTACAATGAAAAAATACAGCACATATTACAGCATGCCCGCTTTAGTTAAATATTTTTTTTGTTATTTTATTGAACTGAAAGCAATCTTAAGCAATGTGCATTGTGCATTTCACACACATTTTCTATTTTATTATTTTTAATTTGAGTATAGACATTGCACTCTGAGAGTGGCACTCTCTATAGATTTATTTTTCATACTGTTCAGTTTCCACACACACTTCAATCATAGGCGCCGATTTATGTTTTTCTCCGTGGGTGCTCAAGGGCGCACGCCATTTAAAAAATTAAAAAATAGACTAGGCTATTCAAAAAATATTGCATTTCAGAACCTTAGGCTAATGGACAGCGGCCGATACAAACAAACACAACAGCGTCACTTCTCAAAAATACAAACAGGATTGGAGATGAAAAGTTTAACTGACACGTAACCGCTAATGCGTTCAGCTTCTTGGGAAATTAATGTTTTGTAAATATTGATTAAAAAACTATTGTGAAAGGACAGCGTTTCCATTAACCGATTGTTGCGACTAAAATAATGAGTTTCTGGGAATGTCTACCTCATTTATGTTTCGAGGTTTCTTTTGATAGTGGCATGGCTTTTCTTTGAGGTTTCGAATCCATTATTCATATAGGCTAAAAAAATATTTTTTTATTTTATGTATTTAACAAAGAACTCGTATTCTGTCCAAAAGTAGGCTACTTTTGTGTCCATTAGTTTTTCCTCTTTTAAACCATATATGGGCCTATACTTGAGCAGAAAAATGTTCCCATTTAAACCCTGTTACGAACTTTAAGGAGTCTAGGGAATGTACCGTAACATTTACATATTAACGTACTGCTGGGTATGAAATGAGGTGGAAGAACATGACAGACAAAACTTTGAAAGAGAAAAAATACTGGACGTTTATTCACAAAAAGCCAAAGCCACTAGATCCAGTAAAATAACAATAATAATTTGCGCTATGTACAAGGTGAAAATGTAAACAAACAAACAATAAAATGGGAAAAGAACGAAAGCGGCGCCAAAGGAAAGAACAAAATATAAGAAAACAATCCTTAATCTAAACCTAATCTAACCAAAGCAAAATGTAGAAAATAAACCGAAATCTTCAGTGCAGTGTTTTTATAACAAATCTGTCCATTTTAGTCTGATTAATGATTAGTGATTACGGAAAGCAGTAAATGATTACATACTCGCACGGCACTGCATAGTGGGGGATGGGACGTTTTCAGAAACGCTGTGATTGGTGGATAGGATATGGAACATGCATGCGACTGGTTATGTCACTGTCACTGACAACAACATAACCAATCACAGTGTGGCAGACGCTTCATAGCGCCAACTGCAATGTTTAATTTTAAATAAATGTAGCCTACTGGCAGTCTGGCACTGGCACACGTGGGTGCTCATTTTCCGTCGGTGCTCGGTATTTTCCGTGGGTGCTCGAGCCCCGGAGCACCCACGGTATCGGCGCCTATGACTTCAATAGCGCACATTTCTGTAGGTCAACATTAGATTGAGCGGCCATATAAAGTTATTACTACATAAATCTTTTCGATGAAAAGCTATATTTGAGGTCTATGAATGATAGGTGGCCTTTTGGATGTACTGCCCGATGTAGGCTACTGTATTACCACATAGACCAGCCGTTACCGATCTGTCCTTTACCAGCCACACCAAAGCAAACAGGAGGAGAGCATAAAGACACAGGGCGAGTACAATTGAGTTCAAAATTAAAATATAAGTGCTTACAGAAAATATCATAATACACAAAGGGAATGTTTCTGTCACCCACTAACAAAATATTTATGGCTTATTACCTGAGATCATCTGGGATTTGTCTGTCGACGCTGGTTATCCATCTTCACACACCTGCCACAGCAGCCACGAGTCGCACTGGAGTGACGTCAACTCCCCATTGAACTGATTGGCTAGAGGCGCAGCTGTCAATCTAGAACTAGCGGCCAGTAGTGACGCTGAAGCCTACTCTGATTTACATGAAACTCAAACTGCAACTTTTAGAAACGCAAGCACAGAACGTGGAAACAAGGGCAAAGGGGAAAAGACCACAAGCACACAAAAAAATAACATATGAGCAGGAAACCTGATTTTGTTTGCGATTTGGAAAATGTTGAATTCATGTTTCGGTTTTGTGTAATCCATGACTGCGCTGTTTGTTATTTAAAAAAATTGCATTTGTTTTTCGGTTCTGTGCATTATTATTTTACACGTGTTTTTAAATATTTTATTTATGCTTATTATTTTTCGATCTGTGACTGCAATACATTTGGCGGGATTCTAATCCCATACCCATACACCATCACACCTCCACCTGAATGCTTCACGGTGGGATCCACAAATTCAGGGACTATTCGATCACCCTCTTAGAACCAATCTCACATTTCCACTCATCAGACCAAAGGACAGTTTTCCACTAATGAAATGTCTTTTTTGTGGTTCCTGGCCCACACAGCTCTCTTCTGCTTTTTGTTCTTCTGCAATAGTTAGTGGTTTCTTTGCCACAGTTTGACTATGAAAGCCTGACTCACACAGTCTCCTCTGAACAGTTGTATCATAGTGTTTGATGGTTTTGTCAACTGCACTTGGGGATATATTCAAAGTTCTTGAGATTTTTCCAACCTAGTCTCACTGGAAATATTTGCCTCTATATGTGCCTACATTTCTGCAACACCGTAATTACGTACCTATATTTACGAATCACAGTTTCCAATCAAAATGAACAATAGAGGCAGTAAAACTGTGAATACTTTTATTCCTTTTCACAAAAAAGATTTACAGGTACAGAGTTTTGACTAATAAAGGCTAAGTATCACACAATTACTTGCAGAATATTACGTTATGACTTCAAAACAATTTTAACATCCTGTACACTTTGAAAACTGATACTTTCGAACACTGTCATCACAGCTTCATATGCATGAGATTTCTAATTCAGTAAATGGTTACTCCATAGCTCACGCTATACAGCATTGCACTTGAATTATGAGCTCTGGTACGAACCCTGTGAAAATACGGTTTGACAAAAAAGCTCAGGTCCGAATAGGGAAGTTTAAATAGCACAGCTGCATCAACAAATGCATTTTTATATCACTTTTATATCACTGGATATTTAAATTCTGAACAGCCGCAATACATACCTCATGCAGCGTAATAAAAACACATCAATATGTGCCTGTACCAATGTAATAAAAATGTGCAACGGTCACGTATTGAACATGTGTTTTAATGTCACTCTCTGAAAATTTCATTTTGAAACTGCTGCGAAACATGCATTAAGGTGCCTGATTACGGTGTATTTTCATGAGCCTGGTTGGATTTTTCAGATTGACTAACCTTCATTTCTTAAAGGAATGATAAGAGGAAAGTTTACCAATGTGTCACAACAACTTTCCTTTTAATTACAATGTTTAATCATTTGGGAATTGTTAAAATTATTATTATTATTATTAAATAATTTGGGAAATCCCAATATCTCCTCATACAAGACTTCAACTGCTCATCAGTCCATAGTCAACGTTGTCTTACTCTTCTTTTCATGACTGATCATACATTCATGAAAAGAATTGTCTTGATCTATTAACCATGGACTTTCCATGAAAGACAACTTGATGGCATTATATGTCTCTGTACAATCCCAACATATAGCTCCACCTCAACGGTACCTTCATACATATGCAATTTACCCATGCCGTTTGCACTGATGCATCCCCATACCATGTCTTTGACTTCGACAATATGACTATCTGTGATGAATTTAGACCTTGAAAACTCTCTAGCATCTAGATTTCTTCTTTTGTAAATAAAGATTCAAGTTGCATTTCTTGATCCAACAGCAGAATGTGTCAAGTGACAGAGGTACTCCTGAGCTTATGCGGTTATATTTAACATTGCAGCATGACTGTTTTTCATGCAATGCCATCTCAGGACTCGAAGCTCACAATTATTCAACTGAGATGTCCCTCCTTACCCTATGCGTACTAATTTTTCTCTGGGTTCCCTGAATCTTGCAATATTTTCACAATATTATGCATGGTAGTTTGCCTCAATTCTTTGCAATTTTGTATTGAGAAATGCGATTTTCTTTTTATTTGTCTTACAATTCTCTTATGAAATTTGGCACAAAGTGATGAGACATGATCTAGCTTTCCTGGTAAAGACTGAGGTGCCTCTTTTACACCCAATGATGATCCCCTCACATATTATCAATTCACCAGCTTATTGTGGACAATTTTAAAACAGTTTATAATGGATATAGTATGATCTTTTCACTTTTATGCATCTGTGCCATCATTGTTTTAATTATATATTTACAAAATACATTTAAGTTGGTCAGTGAATCATTGGATATCTATTCTTTGTCTATTCACTGTGCACATATTTACACAATGAGGAACTAAAACAATTGAAGATGTATTTTGAAAAGCACATCAGTAGTATCACTCACTGTTGAGGCAGCTGAAATCTGAATGGAAAAACATGACTTCCTGGGCAAATCACTGGTCCATCTGATGAATAAAAAAGGCATATTAATACTGTATGGGTTATTATTACTATATTAATAATTTAGTTTTTAAAAAAGAATATTTAGATTACTATCAGTAAATAATAAATAATTTATTTATTTTATGCAGTTTACTAGCAAGTTATATATGAAATTCATTTAATTACAAGTATCTCCATATAAAAGAGTTGTATTTCTTTCACCATTTCCCATAGACATTACAGGAAGTCAGTTATTAGTACTTCTATTTTTTATAAAAAAACATATTTTCTTTTTTTGAGGTTGTACATTTAATGAGCATTTATTTTGCATCTGTCCTGTATATGAATGTACGCATAGATTTTATTTATAAAGTAATTTAATACTACTAATATTATTACTACTAATAATAATTTGATACTTTTATATATTTAAAGTTTTCTATATCGTGCAACCTCACCTTTCTTCGAGCTCTCTTGAATGAAGTATTGCTTTAGTTTGAAGTATCTCTCATGGTCGCTGTAGGTTGTTTCGTCGTCACCTGAGCCTTCAGTCCAGCTCACATGTGCGTCCCCCGTCAGCTTCACAAAAAAACTTTTCACCTTTATTTCTTTGATAACCTCCAAAACAACTCGTCCCTCCACAATATCCCCACTAGAAAAAGTATTGCTTTCATTAATCTGGTTGTATTGAAGACTGAGCAATTTGATGGATTTTGACATTTTAGTTTCTACGTCTGTACCAAGCAGCAACCTCCTGCTCTCTGTCGTGACGTGAAGCCAACAAGAAAGTGACTAAAACTGCTATTCATTGACTGGCCGCTTGAGGCTGGCTGAAATAGGGAGTCAGTCCCATAGACTTCCCACGTTAAAATGCCCAAATTTACCGACAGACCCTTCTCAAATTTACAGCAGAAAAAAACGTTAACATCCTGGTGCAGAAAATGAGTTTGGTCTATATAGCTAACTGTGAGGGGGGTGAATTTTTTTATAACTCATCCGTTTAAATTATTTTAAGCCTTAAAGTTCTGCATAAATAAGGGCGTGGTCACTTGAGTGACAGGTGGATTGCCGCTGCTTAAACTGCCGTCGCGCTAAGTGGGCGTGGCTTCAGCAACCAGCTCCCGCCTTTTTGCCCATTTTCGATTATCCTGTAGAAGTCTTGTTGCGCTGCCAAGTTGACGACGTTTTTATACAATCTATGGTCTGTATACTAAAGATTAATATACAGCGCAGCTGGGAGGCTCCTCTAGTTTGCCTGGCTAAAGCAGGATTGGCATTTCTGTGAAATAAAGATTTGTTGTGGGTGTGACGCTTCCTGTTAGCAAACTTTGTACATTTCATAACTTTGGATATTCCACAGGGTTTTGTTATGTCATTTTTACTCTAATGGTTAGCATCCGGTGTGTGTGTGTGTGTGTGTAAGTTTTTTCAGTGACTCAATTCCAATGCCATCTGTTGGTTTTGATGAAACGCACGGAAATTGTGTCCTCATTTGTTTTTTGTTTTTGGTGAAATAATGTACAAAAACTGCTTATTTGCTTATATTTTATTAAAAATATCCAGAATAAAATATAAATATAATAAAAATCACCTAAAAAAATACAAAAACGTACTTATACAGTACAGACCAAAAGTTTGGAAACATTACTATTTTTAATGTTTTTGAAAGAAGTTTCTTCTGCTCATCAAGCCTGCATTTATTTGATCAAAAATACAGAAAATGTAATACAAAAAAAATGTAATATTGTGATATATTATTACAATTTAAAATAATTGTTTTTAAATTTATTATACTTTAAATTATCATTTATTTCTGTGATGCAAAGCTGAATTTTTAGGATCATTATCACATGATCCTTTAGAAATGATTATAATATGATGATTAATTATCAAAGTTGGAAACAGTTCTGCTGCTTAATATTTTTTCAGAACATGTGATACTTTTTTAGGATACTTTGATGAATAAAAAGTAAAAAAAAAAAAAAAAAAAAAAGAAGCTATGTTTTTAAAATCTAAATATTTTGTAATAACAATATACACTACTGGTCAGTAATTTCGGGTCAGTAATTTTTTTTTCTTTTTGTTTAAAAATAAAATCAATACTTTTATTCAGCAAGGATGTGTTAAATTGATAAAAAGTGATAGTAAAGAAAATATATTATTAGAATATATATTATTAGAATTTTTTATTTTATTTTGAATAAATGCAGTTCTTTTTAACCTTTTATTCATCAAATATATTAGACAGCAGAACTGTTTCCAACACTCACAATAAATCAGAATATTAGAATGATTTCTAAATGATCATGTGATAGACTGGATGTTACATGTGACACTGAAGGCTGGAGTAATGATGCTGAAAATTCAGCTTTGCATCACAGGAATAAATTATTTTTTTTAAGTATATTCAAATAGAAAACTATTATTTTAAGTTGTAATAATATTTCACAATATTAATGTTTTTTCTGTATTTTTGATCAAATAAATGCAGGCTTGATGAACAGAAGAAACTTCTTTCAAAAACATAAAAAATAGTAATGTTTCCAAACTTTTGGTCTGTACTGTATATATACACACACACACACACACACGTACAGAATGGGAAAGGTGATTTAAGCAATTTTGAGCGTGGCATGGTTGTTGGTGCCAGACAGGCCGGTCTAAGTATTTCACAATCTGCAGTTACTGGTATATTCACGCACAACCATTTCTAGGGTTTAAAAAGAATGGTGTGAAAAGGGAAAAAACATCCAGTATGCGGCAGTCCTGTGGGCGAAAATGCCTTGTTGATGCTAGAGGTCAGAGGAGAATGGGCCGACTGATTCAAGCAGATAGAAGAGCAACTTTGACTGAAATAACCACTCATTACAACCAAGGTATGCAGCAAAGCATTTGTGAAGCCACAAAACGCACAACCTTGAGGCGGATGGGCTACAACAGCAGAAGACCCCACCGGGTACCACTCATCTCCTCTACAAATAGGAAGAAGAGGCTACAATTTGCACGAGCTCACCAAAATTGGACAGTTGAAGACTGGAAAAATGTTGCCTGGTCTGCTGAGTCTCGATTTCTGTTGAGACATTCAGATGGTATAGTCAGAATTTGGCGTAAACAGAATGAGAACATGGATCCGTCATGCCTTGTTACCACTGTGCAGGCTGCTGCTGCTGGTGGTGGTGTAATGGTGTGGGGGATGTTTTCTTGGCACACTTTAGGCCCCTTAGTGCCAATTGGGCATATATTTATAGTTTTTCAAATTTTTAGGTGATTTTTATTATATTTACATTTTATGCTGGATATTTTTAAGAAAATATAAGCAAATAAGCAGTTTTTGTACATTATTTCGCCAAAATAAAAAAAACTAATAGACACAATTTCCGTACATTACATCAAAACCAACAGATGGCATTGGAATTGAGTCACTGAGTCTCTGCTGCCATCTGGTGGAGAAAAATGACATAAAATTGCATTTTATGGTTACAGCCACTAGAGGGGCCTAATAGTATCCTATGGAGATTTTTAATTGAGCAAAACAAGTGAAACATGAGAAATCAGATATCTTGAAAAAATGTCAATCTTGAGGCTTCTATTTGGTTGTTTATGGATTCAAATATATATATATTGAAACATTACCACATCCAAATTTTGTAAAAAATAAAATAAAAATACATTTTATATATAAATATATATATTAATTATAAATATGATGTAAATTCATTGGTCTGTCCAGCAAATTGAAACATAATGTGTTCTATGGGAATGTGTGTAACATTCGTATGTTTGTGAATGTGTGTGTGTGAGTTTTTGCACTGGGGATAGTTCTGCATTGGGGATATTCTGTAGTCTCAGCCCTTCGTTTGGGTTAAATCTTCTGGATTGTCTCAGATTTTGTATGTATGTATATATATATATATATATATAACACATGATAGGTAAAAATTGATAGCCTGAATGCACTGTAAGTCGATTTGGATAAAAGCGTCTGCTAAATGCATAAATGTATTTAATTATTTTATTTTACATATATATATATACATACAAATTTTGAGTAAAAAAGGAATGGAATAATTTACAAATCTCATAAACTTATATTTTATTCACAATAGAATATAGATAACATATCAAATGTTGAAAGTGAGACATTTTGAAATGTCATGCCAAATATTGGCTCTTTTTGGATTTCATGAGAGCTACACATTCCAAAAAAGTTGGGATAGGTAGCAATAAGAGGCCGGAAAAGTTAAATCTCTGTGCGTAAAGGTCAAGGCCGGAAAACCATACTGGATGTCCATGATCTTCGGGTCATTAGACGGCACTGCATCACATAATGCTACTGTAATGGAAATCACAACATGGGCTCAGGAAAACTTCCAGAAAACATTGTCGGTGAACACAGTCCACCGTGCCATTTGCCGTTGCCGGCTAAAACTCTATAGGTCAAAAAAGAAGCCATACCTATAAACATGATCCAGACGCGCAGGCCTTTTCTCTGGGCCAAGGCTCAAAATGGACTGTGGCAAAGTGGAAAACTGTTCTGTGGTCAGACGAATCAAAATTTGAAGTTTCTTTTGGAAAACTGGGACGCCATGTCATCCGGACTAAAGAAGACAAGGACAACCCAAGCTGTTATCAGCGCTCAGTTCAGAAGCCTGCATCTCTGATGGTATGGGGTTGCATGAGTGCATGTGGCATTGACAGCTTACACATCTGGAAAAGCCCCATCAATGCTGAACGTTATATCCAAGTTGTAGAACAACATGTGCTCCCATCCAGACATCGTCCCTTTCAGGGAAGACCTTGCATTTTCCAACACGACAATGCCAGACCATATACTGCTTCAATTACAACATCATGGCTGCGTAGAAGAAGGATCCGGGTACTGAAATGACCAGCCTGCAGTCCAGATCTTTCACCCATAGAAAATATATGGCGCATCACAAAGAGGAAGATGTGACAACGAAGACCTAGGACAGTTGAGCAACTAGAAGCCTATATTAGACAAAAATGGGACAACATTTATAAAAAGTTATAAAAAGAAGAGGGGATGCCACACAGTGGTAAACATGGCCTTTTCCCAACTTTTTTGAGATGAGTTGATGCCATGAAATTTCAAATCAACTTACTTTTCCCTTAAAATGAAACATTTTCTCAGTTTAAACATTTGATATGTCATCTATGTTGTATTCTGAAAAAATATTGAAATTTGAAACTTCCACATCATTGCATTCTGTATTTATTCACAATTTGTACAGTGTCCCAACTTTTTGTATCTATTTGTAGGTTTGTACAACAATAGTTATAATATATAAAAAGTTAAATAAAAATAATAAATCATCAGTGAATGGGCTTAAGGACTGCCGTGGACACCTAAAGTTTTTAATATTCTACATATTCTGTGTGGTGGTCCACACTGATAGAAATTAATCTTTTCCAATAAGTTTAAACTGATTTTTACATTAATGAGCATTTTTTACCTTTATAAAGCCCTTTATAAAAATACCTTTTTTTATATAGTCCATTATCTTTTGAGTCAAATTCTAAGATTTAATCAATGGATTGGAATAAGACATTTGCATTTACACATTTTTTAATGCAAGACATGAATGCATTTAACCTGTAATTAGAAATGCATAAATAATGTGTTGATATATAAAACATAAAACGTTGAATACTGATATTTGAAATTATTTAAATTATAAGATACTTTAAATGTGAAACTAAATTGCCAGTAGGTGCCAGCAAGTCCCTGTTAATAAGTGAGTCATTGCCACTGAACCGAACCATTTAAACGGTTGATTCATTCAGGAACTAAACACCTTCATGTTGCCAGACGCAAAACAGATCTGTGGCTGTATTTGGAATCATTTTTTATGTAAAATAGGGGGGGGGGGGGGGGGGGGTGGTATAGTGTTTAAAATGTGTTTATTATGTGTCTGTTATTTAACTTCTTGAACTATTATAAATACTTTGTAAAACTTTGTGTGAAATGGTATAAAAATAAACGTTTTCTGCCATCATGTCTTGAATTTGTCATTTTAAATACATTTTAATTTGTTTTTTTAATTTTTTGCTAAAATAACTAAATAAAATAAATAAATAGCTACTGTTTCAATATAGACTACATAGGCGCTTCTTCTTCTTCTTATTATTATTATAAGTTGTATATATAGTGATTGTGTATTTTAGATGTCTAAAATTTTAAATATCCTAAAGATCATGTGGATGAAAACACTAACGTTAAGCTCCTTTAGCAAGTCAATCTCTGGCTCACTACAAAAACCTGATCAGAGCTCTATAAAAAAAAGGTACGTTAAAGACTTGCCGAGTCACAGGGCTCAAGTCCAAATCAAGATATTGTTGTCAAAGTCTAAGTCTAAGTCAAGTCTCAAGTTTACTTTGATTATATCGAGTCAAGTCATAAGTCTTCAAATGGACTCGAGTCCATTTTTATGGTTATGATGTGAAAATGTATTATTATTAATATGCGTTTTTTATAGTATGAAAAAAAGCTAAAGGGTACCTTTCTTCGTGTTCTGCCAAAAAGAAAGAATAGTCGTTCTATTATTTTTTAAGTCGCTATAGCCTGGGACTGTCGTCCACACTGTAAGTTTTTTTTTTTAATAGCTGTCACGCTCAAGGCAGGCTCTGGCTCAAGGGTTAGGATTAAGTCACGTGGTGTGTGAGTGAGTGTGATGTGTGTCACAGTCCCGCCCACAGCTGGTGCCGGAAGTAAAAATTCAATGCAATTTCTGCATTGACATTTGGGGTATAAGCCATAAAAACGTAACCATACATGGTAGACTTAAAACCAGCTACGGCTGTACTAAGCGATAGTATATGCTCATATAAATGCTAAAGGATCATGGGGCACTAACCTTGTTTTGATATAAATGCCTTTTATTCGCGATGTCTTGGCTAAGTACTTCATTACCCACAATCCTGAACAATCCCACAATCCCACAGTGATGCATCTGATTGGTGAAGCTCGTGTAACCGTCTGGTTAAACCCCGCGAAGGTCCGTGAAGACTGAAGATCATTAATAAAAAAAATAACATAAAATAAAAACCAGTGTTGCGCTTTTGCACGGTAGACTTATCAGTGCAATCATGATCTCCTTGGCTGCCATGAGAGTTTTGCAGGGAGGTTGGTAACTTAGCTAGGCTACTGTAGGCTTCATATGGTATGAGTCATATCAAGCATTTTATAATGCCACTGTCAAAACAATATTTAGCCTAGGCATACCTTTTTGTGCATTTACTGAACATTTGTGTAATGGCAACGACATGTGTTGACGACTGAGCGGTGATTGCAGTCAGGTACAAAGCACTGCACCATGTTGCTGACGTTATTGTTAACAACTTCCACACACGCACACAATATATAAAATACACGATGATAAATATAAAAATCAATACACAATACCTATATAAAACACTTTATTTACACTTGATTGTAAATTCACTACATACACAGGGGTGATAGTAGAAAAAAATCCTGAGCCTGAACTTTTTTTTCAATTATAATACTCCAAAGTAACCAGGAACTGTAGGTAAAATAGGTAAAACTAGTAAACTAGGAATTGATTAGTAGCGTAAACATTGACTTAAGGGCATGAAAAAGGAGATATTCATTTTTCTGCAAAATATGCATTATTTATTTTAAATATTTTTTTGAAACTAACTGTGCCAAAAAAACAAAACAAATTTTAATACAATACAACACAAAATTTGTTTATTCAAAACCATTTGCTATTAAGAGAACAATAATTGGCAATAATTTAAAGTGCTTCAAGAACTGAAAAACAGTGAGAAATAAATAAAAATAAGCAAATACAGTTTACTACAGAAAACATTTTCCCCTTCCTTCATTTCTTCCTTTTTGAACAGGTTTTTGGGTTAGCAGAACCTTTCCTTTTCAACATGTTTGATGGCAGTGCAGATGATGCTTTGGATTGGCCATGAAAGAGGGGAAATAACGTGTTGGTAAAGAGGATGTGGTAGCTGATGCTGAGGATGTGGTGGCTGATTCAGAGGAGGTTTTAGCTGGTGCTGGGGTTGGGGAAGCTGGTGCAAAAAGATATTGTCTGTCTAGTGAAGAGGAGGCTGTGGCAAATGGAGAACATCTGGCTTGTCCAGAGGTGGTAGCTGGAGAAGATGGTTTGTCTGGTGTTCTGGCCTGTTGACCAGAGGAGGTGGTGGCTTGTGCAGAGAAGGAAGAGACTGGCACATAGGATTTTTTTGGTGGCCATTTCTTTTTCAGGGCCTGTTGACCAGAGGAGGTGGTGGCTTGTGCAGAGGAGGAAGAGATTGGCACAGAGGATGTTTTTGGTGGCCTTTTGATTTTTCTGGCCTGTTGAACCAGTTTGTTTGCCTCCTTTGAGGACTGCATCCTTGCTGCCTCACTCAGCCTTTTCTGCTTTAATGCCTCTTCAGTCTCTTTCTTCTACAGGAGTAAGGACAATGGGCCTCATTCACCAACCGTTCTTATGAAGAAATTTGTTCTTAAAACCCACTTACGCAGTTTTTACGAAGTGTTCTTTGGTAAAAACAGAAACTACGAACACTCTCGAGCACTCTTGCGCACATTTGAGACTTGTTTTGTGCAAAAATAAATGGTTATTGCATTTTCATCATATCTGCAGGTGTAAAATATAATAGAATTTAAATTACAACTATATATTTGATCATTTTGGATATTTTTGAATAAAAATGTTATAATTATTTTTTAATAAAATAAATTCCACTGTATTACAAAGCATTAATGTATTTTAGAATAAACAACAAATAACACTTTTTAAATTTTTATACTAGCTACTAAATATAATGACCCATTTACAGTTCAATTCCTGCAGCAGTGCAGAAATGGGATTCAGCATGATCAGAACAAAACATTGAACGATTCTGAGGTTTAAGAACACCTTTGTGAATCTGCCTAAGAGTTTTCGTAGGACCTTCTTAAGAACACAGTTAAGAACATTCTTAGAAAGTAAATGAGGTAATTGGTAAATGAGGCCCATTGTTACCTTGTTAACACAGTTCTTCACAGTAATACAGTACTCCACAGTTGATGATATTCTCATTAATTTGGTTATTGTTGCTGTAGAAAGGACCTGTCTGTTTAATTTGTATCATGTTTAAAATGACTTAGGTCATAGCCAGATATGCCAGTGGACTGCAACCACTTATTAACTTAAAATGTTACTTTTACTCTTACATTTAAGTTGCAATGAGTTTGCCTAGTCATAAAATACCTGTGAATAAGTCGACCACAGAGATTCGTGCCTTTCTATCTTGGTTTGTTCCTGTTCGGGATGCCACTGCCTGCTCTTGCTGAAGTACTTGTATCCTGGCCTTTTCCTCAACTGAGAGCTCATGTCTCTCAAACACTTGATACAGAAGCCTTCTGTAGCACGCACACACACACACACACACACACACACACACACACACACACACGCCTATGTAAATAAATGTATACATAACATTCCTTAATATGCGGCTAATTTACTACTTTCTGAATACCAACTAACCATTCTAAACTAATAAAAGATGGTGCATCATTAGGCCTACATCCCACAAGGGCTAAAACTAAAAAAAACAAGACACTAAATTTGTTATTAAAATGATTTGCATTACCTGTATTTGTGTTCTTCTTTCCGATCCAGCACATGATAGTAGTGCACCACGAACACATCCAGGAGCTCATTCATCCTCTTGCATACCTCGAGCATTTGAATGAATCTGTTACTGATGGGCCTTATCAAGCTCTTCGGGGGGAGGTTGAGTAAACTTTGAAACTGTGCAAAAATCTCCTTCTGTTTAGGTGATTTCTCTATATCATAATAAATATCAGAGCAAAAATCTTCCACATCTGAGCCAAACGGTCTCATGAGGGCCCTAGCAGTATTGGACACCATGTGAACAGTGTCTCCTGATATATCCAGGAGATTAGGGTTCTCCTTCCTTGCTAACGTTTCAAGCCCAGATTTCTTTCCCCTCATCACAGCACAATTGTCCAGAAGAATGCTAGTGACTTGTCTCCACTCCAGCCCATATGATTGCATCTTTTAGTTGCAGCATCAGTGCTGAGGGATTTGCAACATTAACCTTTTTGCTGGCAAGATGCTGTGTTTTCACACTGCCTGCATCCTCGTCATAAAATCGGACCAGTACATTTAAATGTACAGCTTTTATCCGTGGCTTCATCAATGTTAAGTGAAAACATGTTGTTCTTGAGCTTGTCGGACAGATTTCTTTTAAATTCTGGCGAGATGCCGTGTGTAATTAGATAGCCCGCATGCTGCATCGAGACAGACAGATGCGTAAGGGCGAGTTTATCCTCCGCTAATTTCTTACACAAAGTGACGAGTGGATGAGCGATCGTAAACGACAGATCAAACTCGGCAATGAAGGAGCACAAGCGAATTTTTAAATCAGCCACGCGATCGGTCATTGTCGGTCGGATATCTGCTGTGGCTGTTGCCCCCGGCAAACGTGAGGTGTGTGGAATTGCTCGGACAGCTGCTTTATTACTAGGGTCTAACTCGTGCCGTGGCAACACTTTTTTCCCGCTAGTTCCATATAGTATTTTCTTTGCGCACAAAGTGCAGAAACATGCGCCTGCTTGTCGGAGTTTTTGACACCAGCTTCCAACGGGCTTTTCATCTCTACCCACCTCCTCTATCCAAGACCAGCGCCATTTATTCTTAATGCCTTTGTCAATATGTTTGGTGTCTTCCCCTGGCTTCATAAAGTTGCTTTGCATGATGACTCTACTATATTTCGCGCGGCCAGTGTTGGTATGGAAACACAAAACAAATTTGCACGTGGAGTGACTGCTGAATCAATCTGATTGGCCAAAACCCAAGACCAGCCCCTACCCTATTACCGATTGGCTGAAGTAGGCTTACTAGTGTGGTTTAGTGAAAGCGCCACTCAGATCTTGGGAACTGTCAGATCACGCGAACCGGATTTTTTTTTTTTCGCAGACAAGTCTGTACGCCGGAAATCCGGCGTGGCGCCGGAGTGCTATCAGGCATGCATTCACTATATAAAATAAAATTCACTGGAAGAAAAAGTTCGCGCGAGCGGCCATCATCAGATTTGGAAGTCGCTCAAAAGGCTCGTTCGCGGTTGTGGTTTCAGTCGAATTCATTGAGGCGCGGTGGTTTATGGTCTGAATAGTTCCTGCGCTCGAAATGAAAATATGTACACAGCCTCGTACATTTGACTTTTTTTTGATTTTCTCTTAATTTTTTCACTCGAAATGATATGTTATATGCTTATGAGTTCAGCCGTAGCTGGTTATCCTCACACATGCTCTAAAACTCTTTAGATACGGACTTTTCCGAAAGTCAATGGGAGAAATCAATGGGACATTTCATGTTTTTTCCATCCAAGTCTTCGAGCCGGTCACATGACTGAAAGCTATGACTTGTATGAGGTGCAGTGTTGCCAAGTCCATGGATTTCCTGTCGAATTTGGCTACTTTAACACTGTTGCCGCGGGTTGTTTTTTTATGTTCGCGCGTTGAAGCGACCCCAATAGCGTGATATTTAGCCCCTGTTATGGGAATTTTACTGAAGGATCCCCGCCGAAAAACGCGATTGTGCTACCCTTGGGCTAGTTTTTTGTAGCAATTGGGCGGGTTTTGTTGCTAAAACCTGGCAACCCTGTCGTCACGCCCTCAACCAGTGTTTATTTCACAGTCAGTCCGGCTTTAGCCAGGCAAACCAAAGGATCTTTCATTTGTGCTGGATTTTAATGTTTAGAGTACAGACATACAAACATGTCAAAATCCATCAAAGAGCTCAGTCTTCACTACGACCCCATTAATGAAAGCAATACTTTTACTAGTGGGGATATTGTGGAGGGACGAGTTGTTTTGGAGGTTATCAAAGAAATAAAGGTGGACAGTTTTTTTGTGAAGCTGACGGGGGACGCACATGTGAGCTGGACTGAAGGCTCAGGTGACGACGAAACAACCTACAGCGACCATGAGAGATACTTCAAACTAAAGCAATACTTCATTCAAGAGAGCTCGAAGAAAGGTGAGGTTGAACATTTCCAATATATAAGAGTATCACATTTTTATTCCAAATTGTGTAATACTTCTATTTCTTACTGTAACGTGTACAGGAGAAGGTGAAAAGAATACAACTCTTATAGATGGAGAGACTTGTAAGTAAATGGGCTTCATAGCCTATACCTTGCAAGTAAATTGAATAAAATTAAATAAATGACATAAATTCTTCATTTGCATGAAACCTGAAATGATTATTTGCTGATACTAAACTGAATATCCCTTTTAAAAACTCAATTATTAATATACTAATAGTAACCCATATTAACATGTCTTTTTTGTTCATCAGATGGACCAGTGATTAGACCAGGAAGTCATGTTTTTCCATTCAGATTCCAGCTGCCTAAACAGTGAGTGATACTACTGATGTGCTTTTCATAATACATCTTCAGTTGTTGTTGTTCCTTATTGTGTAAATATGTGCACAGTGAAATAATATTCAGCAGGTGTAATTCACAGCCTATGAACACAATATACAGAACGAGTCAATCAGCAAGAGAGTGTTCCCACAGTTTACTTTCTTTCAAATCAGTTACATACAATATTAACACAAATTATCATCCTCGAAAAAAACATCAATCATATTAACATATGCAGTATCTCACAAAAGTGAGTACACCCCTCACATTTCAGCAACCATAGTAGTATATATTCTCAAGGGACAATACTATAGAAATTAAACTTGGATATATTTTAGAGTAGTCAATGTGCTGCTTGTGTAGCAGTATAGATTTACTGTCTTCTGAAAATAACTTAACTGGCTTAATAGCTGGCAACAAAAGTGGGTACACCCTAAGTGACAACAAAGCCGCATGTACTATTCATCATGTTCATGTTTTTTTCTGCTTGACAGGACCATACAAATGTGTGTATCTTGTATTAGAGCAGTTAAGATTTGGTGCTTTGAGTACAATTCTCTCATACTCTTTTCACTTTACATGCTGCCTCTCTGGTCCATTATAGCCAGGCATATAGCTTTTTACTGCTATGATTTACAAATTGATTTGCCTATGAGACCAAAAATGCAGATTGCATTTATTGAAGAAAAGACTTATTTGGAGAGTCTGTAACTTCCGACTTTGATGTGCTCACTTCAGAGCTTAGACCAACTGTCAGAAATCTCGGTGTGACACTTGATAGTAGCCTAAAATTTGTTAAACAAATTGACAGCATGGTTAAAGATGTTTTTTTTAGCTACATCTTTTGGCCTAGGTCAAACCATTTTTTAATCGCTCTGACCTTTGAAAAGCCATTCATGCTTTTATCAGTTCAAGAATAGATTATTGTAATGCACTTTGGTATCTCAAAGTCGTCCCTCAGATGCCTTCAGCTGGTGCAGAATGCTGAAGCCCATCTTTTAACAAAACACATATAAACATGAGCACATAACCCCAATTCTTTATTCACTCCACTGGCTTTCAGTTTCTTTTAGAGTTGAATTTAAAATGTTATTGTTTGTTTTTAAAGCTCTCAATGGCCTTGCCCCACCCGATTTAACTGAGATGCTGGCTTTTCATCAGCCAAACAGAGCTCTTAGTACAACAACTCAACTTTTGCTGGAAGTCCCGATGTCATGATACAAACACTGGGATGACCGGGCTTTTTCTGTAGCTGGGCCCAGACTCTGGAACAAGCTTCCCACCGAAATACTCACCATTTCTGACCTGGGCCTTTTTAAAGCTAAGCTTAAAACATATTTATTTAGACTAGCTTTGATATCTAACAATTGTTGTGACATCTTTGTGTATTTTATGTTTTTTTTGTTGTTGTTGGCTTTTAATTTGTGGTTTTATTGCTCTGTTTTTATTGGAAAGCACTTTGGTTCACCTTGAGTGTTGTAAAGGGATGTATAAATAAATGTTGATTGATTGATACTGATCACTGGATGTTCAATATGGCACCTCATGGCAAAGAACTCTCTTGAGGATTTGAGAATTAGAATTGTTGCTCTCCACAAAGATGGCCTAGGCTATAGGAAGTTCGGTAACATCCTGAAACTGAATTACAGTACCAATGGCCAGGGTCATACAGAGGTTTTCCAAGATGGGTTCCACTTGGAACAGGCCTCGCAAGGATCGATCAAAGAAGTCATGTTGTGGATAAGGTGCAGAAACGGCCTTCAAAAAAAAGATGCACAAGTACTGCCAGCATGGCTTTAGAGGTTGCAGAAGTGGAAGGTCAGCTTGTCAGTGGGCCACACTCTGCAACAAGTCAGTTTGCATGGCCGTCATCCCAGAAGGAAGTCTCTTCTGAAGCTGGCTCATAAGAAAGCCTGCAAACAGTTTGCTGAAGACAACCTGTCCAAGAGCAAGAATTACTGGAACCATGTCCTGTGGTCTGATGAGACTAAGATAAACTTGTTTGGCTCAGATGGTGTCCAGCATGTGTGGCGATACCCTGGCTAGGAGTACCAAGAAAATTGTGTCTTGCCCACAGTCAAACATGGCTGTGGTAGCATCATGATCTGGGGCTGCATGAGAGCAATTGGTGCCAGGGAGCTGCGCTTCATTGAAGGAAACATGGATTGCACCATCTACTGTGACATTCTTAAGTAGAACATGATGCCTTCCCTTTAGACAGTGGGCAGAACAGCAGTTTTCCAACATGATTTTCCAACGACCCCAAACACTGCCAAGATGACAACTGCCTAGCAGAGGAAGCTGAAGTTGATGGCATGGCCATGTCTCCAGACCTGAACCCTATTGAGCATAAGGTGGAGAAGCACCATGTGTCTAACATCCAGCAGCTCTGTGATGTCATTATGGAGGAGTGGAAGAGGATCCCAGCAACAACCTATGCAGCTCTGGTGAATTCCATGCCCAGGAGGATTAAGGCAGTACTAAATAACAATGGTGCTCACATAAAATATTGTCACATAAAGTTTTGACATGTTCACTTAGGGTATACTCACTTTGTTTTGCCAGCTATTTTGACAATTATGGCTGTACATTAAGTTATTTTCAGAGGACAGTTAATCTATACTGCTATACAAGCAGCACATTGACTACTCTAAAATATATCCAAGTATTGTCCCTTGTAGGGCTGGGATAAACGATTATTTTTTAAACGATTAATCTAGCGATTATTTTTTCGATGCATCGATTAATCTAACGATTAATTTTTTCAGACCGATTCGATTTCGATTATCTCCCCATTAATTGACTACTAACAATTTATACATGTTGATTTACATATCTGAATGAAAAAATCATGAATTCCTTAACATTGCAATATATGTTTATTGCTCTTAAAATTACAAAATAAAAGACTGACTAAGAATGCATTACTTTGCACTTGTATAGAGATAGCATTCAATAAAACCTTGAAGCCTTGAAAACAAATAGAGAAATAAAAACATGTCGACGAATCGATGCGCATATTTTGCGTCGACGTATTTTTTGCGTCGATGTCATCGATGACCTCGACGCGTTGTCCCAGCCCTAGTCCCTTGAGAAGATATACTAATATGGTTGCTGAAGTGTGAAGGGTGTACTCGCTTTTGTGAGATACTGTACATACTTTTTGCTAATGCATAATGCACATCTATGCATAAGATATACTTTTTATATGACATTATGAACTGTAATGCTTGTCAGAAACCTAAGAGTTTTATTTTTTCCTAATTTCAGAAACATGCCTCCATCTTTTAAAGGATTTCATGGCTGGGTTAAGTATGTCTTGACAGTAAAGCTGAGCAGGCCTTGGAAGTCAACATCTACACATACAGAATTAAACTTTGTGCTGAGAAATGATGGGACCAATGATCATTTACTGGTATGAATTATAATACCATATTTCACTTTTTAGCACTCATCTATCAATTCGCATGAATAGAGAGATGATGTAGCCACTTATTAAAGCATTAAGCCCCAAGAAGCCATGCATTTACAATGCATTTAGAAAAGCTAATGGCTATAACGGAAACCGGTCAATTTAGCTCAAAGGGAATCATTTAAGATTTTAAAGGGAATTTGGACTAAATTACTGTCTTACAGCTGATCACTGAGTCGGCCAGCGATTTACTGAGTGAGCTGTACAACGTCAACACTGCAATGGATATTAAAATCCAAAATATAGTGAAAACACTATTAATTAGCACAGTAACAAGATCGGTGGTTTAAGACATTAACTTCACAAAACACAAGATACTTCTCTTTTCAAATATAAGTATTTAGTGGATAAATCTAAGACATATAAACTAATTTAACAGATGAACATGCCCATTCACACAAGTTGCAGAAAGGTAGAAAAGTAAGGAAAGAATGAGTTTAAGAGAATGAAAATGTGAAATCCCAAGTTTATTGCAATATGTGCAATTGCATAGACCTGAACAGCCGTCAATCACTTAATTAACCCTCGAATTGAGTTCCTCAATAATGTTAAAAGTTATATTAAATGCACCAGTTCAGAATCTGAAGGTACTTAAGTTACTTGTTTAGTGGGTTCCCTTTAGTTGTCATCATTGCCGAAAACAGGGTTTCCCGAGGTTGCTGATTGGCTGGAAGTTCAGTAGTTGTTGAAGTGATTCCTTGGGAAGCTAGTTGTTGGGAGTTGGCTGAAGATGCAGAGTTGTGAGCTGGTTGAAGTTTTAAACAGGCACAGTTTAAAAAACTTTTAACTGTCATGAGAACTCAAGTAATGTGATTTTAAATCAATGTTTGTGATTTAGAGCTTAGATGAAATATAGTGTGATTTTTGGTTCACTCGATTTAGAATGTTGTTTTTTTTTTCATTCAGCAACCACAATCTGGCACACAAGACAAGAAGATGAAACTTTTTGGCTCAGGGAAAATGTCAGTGACTGTAACAACTGAAAAAACTGGCTATATGCAAGGTGATCATGTCATGTGTAGCTCGCATCCCTCTGTCAAAGCTGATTTAACTGAAGACACTATCCTGCAGTGTCTTTTGTGCCTGCAGTGTCCGTTTGTTTCTTTGTTTTTGTAATTACTGATTTATGTTGTCTCTAATTGTAATAATTTTTGCAGGTGAAACAATTAGAGTTTTTGTCGACATTGACAACTCTTCATCTCGTGATGTCAAGCTAAAGTACAGCCTCAAGCAGCAACAGACGTTCATCGCTGGCAAGCGCACTAATAGAGGATATAAAGATATAGTCAAAGAGACTAGAGATCGCATCCCTTCAGGAGAAAAGTCTAAATTTATAGTGGACATGACCCTTCCACATGACCTGACTGTCACCTTGGAAAACTGCAGAATTTTAAATGTGCAGTATGAACTCAAGGTGCTATTTTGTGTTTTGTAATATTGCCTTAATAAATATATATATATATATATATATATATATACAGTCGTGACCAAAAGTTTTGAGAATTACATAAATATTAGTTTTCAAAAAGTTTGCTGTTAAACTGCTTTTAGATCTTTGTTTCAGTTGTTTCTGAGATGTACTGAAATATAATTACAAGCACTTCATACGTTTCAAAGGATTTTATCGACAATTACATGACATTTATGCAAAGAGTCAGTATTTGCAGTGTTGGCCCTTATTTTTCAGGACCTCTGCAATTCGACTGGGCATGCTCTCAATCAACTTCTGGGCCAAATCCTGACTGATAGCAACCCATTCTTTCATAATCACTTCTTGGAGTTTGTCAGAATTAGTGGGTTTTTGTTTGTCCACTCGCCTCTTGAGGATTGACCACAAGTTCTCAATGGGATTAAGATCTGGGGAGTTTCCAGGCCATGGACCCAAAATTTCAACATTCTGGTCCCCGAGCCACTTAGTTATCCCTTTTGCCTTATGGCACGGTGCTCCATCGTGCTGGAAAATGCATTGTTCTTCACCAAACTGTTGTTGGATTGTTGGAAGAAGTTGCTGTTGGAGGGTGTTTGGTACCATTCTTTATTCATGGCTGTGTTTTTGGGCAAAATTGTGAGTGAGCCCACTCCCTTGGATGAGAAGCAACCCCACACATGAATGGTGTCAGGATGCTTTACTGTTGGCATGACACAGGAATGATGGTAGCGCTCACCTTTTCTTCTCCAGACAAGCCTTTTTCCAGATGCCCCAAACAATCGGAAAGGGGCTTCATCTAAGAATATGACTTTGCCCCAGTCCTCAGCAGTCCATTCACTATACTTTCTGCAGAAGATCAATCTGTCCCTGAGGTTTTTTTGGAGAGAGGGCCTTCTTGACACCAGGCCATCTTCCAAAAGTCTTCGCCTCACTGTGCGTGCAGATGCGCTCACACCTGCCTGCTGCCATTCCTGAGCAAGCTCTGCACTGGTGGCACTCCAATCCCGCAGCTGAATCCTCTTTAGGAGACGATCCTGGCGCTTGCTGGACTTTCTTGGATGCCCTGAAGCCTTCTTTACAAGAATTGAACCTCTTTCCTTGAAGTTCTTGATGATCCTATAAATTGTTGATTTAGGTGCAATCTTAGTAGCCATATTCTTGCCTGTGAAGCCATTTTTATGCAACGCAATGATGGCTGCACGCGTTTCTTTGCAGGTCACCATGGTTAACAATGGAAGAACAATGATTTCAAGCATCACCCTCCTTTTAACATGTCAAGTCTGCCATTCTAACCCAATCAGCCTGACATAATGATCTCCAGCCTTGTGCTCGTCAACATTCTCACCTGAGTTAACAAGACGATTACTGAAATGATCTCAGAAGGTCCTTTAATGACAGCAATGAAATGCAGTGGAAAGGTTTTTTTGGGATTAAGTTAATTTTCATGGCAAAGAAGGACTATGCAATTCATCTGATCACTCTTCATAACATTCTAGAGTATATGCAAATTGCTATTATAAAAACTTAAGCAGCAACTTCCAATATTTATGTAATTCTCAAAACTTTTGGCCACGACTGTATATTAGCTTAACAAGACTTTTTATTGAAGAGTAAAGCAAACACATGATTGTCTTTCAGGTGTATCTGGATGTGTCTTTTGCCTCAGATCCAGAAGTCAGATTTCCTGTGGTCATTCTTCCAGCTGAACAACAGTGTCCTCCCTGGCAAGGCCCACCTGGAGGGTTCCAGCCATATCCTCCACCTCAGCCTAACCTTGTGCCTTATCCTGGTGTACTACCTCCTCCACCTGCAGGACTTTACCCCAATCTATATGACCCTACAGTGCTGCCCTATCCAGGAGCTGCTGCAGGGGTCTATCCAAATCCACATGCCATCCAGCCTGGTTTCCATCCGGATCCTTCTGCACCAGTTTATGATCCAAATCAAGGCACTAAAGAATCCTCTACTAATATGCCTTCTTAGTCTTCTTTACCAGCCTTGTCTGCATGCCTTGTATCTACAAGCTCAGTGCCTATTATTGTGCCTTTTAAGCTTAGCAATTTTTTTACTATACAGCAAATGTATACAGACCTTATGTAGCCTCGTCCCTTTTCAGCACTGCAGTCATTGTCTTCTGTTTTCAGTTTATATTTTCACAACATGGAGGTAAAATGTTATGGATTTTTGTATGAACCTGTAGTTTTAAAATCTTTCAGAACGATTGTTTTGACATTGTTTTCAAAGATTTTAGTGCTTATGATAACATTTGTTAACACTGCAGTAAGTACTGTAAGTCAAATTCACTTGCTAAAACTCTTCGACAGCAATGTTGTAAATATATACAGAGCTTCTGCAAAACGTAAGTTCAAAATAACATTCTAAGATGACTCTTTGCTTCTTTCTCTGGAGCATAAGGCCTACAAGCAGCTTGATAGTATAAAAGCCCTTTATCTCTAACCACTCCTACTGAAACATGTTTTGCTGATTGTACTGCAGTTGTATTGATACTGTACTGCATTTGGACTTGTGACCTCCATCCATGATGAAATTATCTATAAACTGTATCTATAACTGCAAAAAATGTTGCATGTTTATACACGTTTCTTTACTCAAATGTGACTAAAAGTAACAACAGACCCTTTGAATTATGCTAAAATAATTGTGGTGACATGGAAGAATTAAAACATCTCAGTCTTGCTTTCAAGCTTGATTATTTTACAAAACATTAATTTTTATTAAAGCTACAAAAGTTATTGGAAGAACAGTGAGTGCATCTCAAGTTATTTTGTTAGATTAACATTAATGACAAGGACAACAGCAATTCTATTAGGCAGCTGCAACTTTAGGTCGTAATCAATCATATTAACGCACAAGCGATTTCTTTCCCAAATCTCAAAAACTGCTAATCTTGTGGGGGTTTCCAGGGGCCCGTACTTAGTACATCGCTGAATAAATCTGAGATGATTTGAAAGATTCCAGATCTTCCAGTTGTGATAACTGGGGCCTGTTTCACAAAGGAGGTTAAGTGAAAACTCTGAGTACGTTAACTCTGAAATGAGGGAAGCTCTAGGTTTTCTGTTTCAGAAGGTTTGTCAAAGGGTAAGTCAAGCCCATTTCTGAAATAGAGCTAACTTATACTCAAGAGTCAGTCACCGTAGTAACTTACTCTGAACCTAACCTGGTCAGGAGCAGGTTTTCTGCGATAAACCCAGAGTTTCTTTCGGTCTCCTCCCACTTTTTAAATACTTCATTGATGCACTCTGGGAAATGCTCTTCTTACTAAGTGTTTTTTTTCCCCCAAGTACAAATATAATTTTTTTTTTATTATTAAATAAAGATAGATTTTCTATATAAGAAAATGATATAAGATACTTAGTCTTGTTTCCTGGGGAGGATCTAAATTAAGTGCATTTTACTTAAGTAAAATAATATTCCAGTGTGGTAATGAAATAATCTTAATGCAAATGGAAAACAAGATTATTCGGAGTGTCCATTACTTAGAGCAAATCTACTGTAGCTCCGCCCTCCATCGACACATAAGGTTAAATTGAACACGTTAATAACGGCTTCAGTGAGAACTGCTACTTTTACATGGTAAATAGAATGTATCATGATTTTCACTGTACATATCTTTCTGTAAATAGCATCTAGAGCTACAACTTTCTTGGCGATAGATCCTACAGTAGGCTAAGTGTTAATTCCACTTAGTGTAAATAGCCACTGCCGTATTTTTCTTACTCTATTGGCAGATCATTTGTAAAATAAGAAAAATGCACTTAAAATATTATCATTAATATGATTATTTTATTTTATTTGTTTTGCCTATGAGATACCATAAAATGATAAGCTATTAGTTCAATAATCTAACGTTCTGCCAGTTTTCACCTGTGATATTATAACACTGAGAAGAATTACATTTGTATCGAGTAAATTTGGGCCTGTTTACACCTGGTAATTTCATGCGTTTTCACTGATCGGATATCTATCTGATTTGTTAAAATGTTTCCATTTACACTTGGCCACATAAATGTGTCTTCGCAAAATAGATATAAATCCGATCTTAACTTCCCACGCTATACATTCAACGGAGTTCACGTCAACGAAATCTAATTATAAACGCTGCATTTTATTAATTTTCAGCTCATCGCAACATCAAAGCCCACAATAAGAGAGCGTGCTGCATCAGCACTGGAAAAATAGCTTATTCACACTACTTTTAATGAAGTTTATTGTGGCGTTGAGCGTCTTTTAGTTGTGGCAGTTTGCGCATCGTGTTATAAACGCTCTCACTTTTATTATTTTAACGTTTTGGGAGGAGTAAAATATGCATATGTGATTTCAACAACGAGATGCATTTACACTTGTCCAGTTTCGTCTGGAATGCGTCCCAGACTACCTGGTTTGACCGATCAGATTTATATCCATCTCGAATGCATTTACACAAGGTCTTTTCACTATCGGATAGCTATCCGATCCCATAAAATGCGTTCAGTGACCAGGTCTTCAATTTGGGGACTAGCTAGGGCTCTGCCCTCCCTGCTGAGAAAAAAAAACAACAACCGTAGAAACCATTACAGAAATTCTAATGGTTTCCATTACAAACCATCATCCATTAACAATTAAAACCATTACCAAATGGTCTCCATTACGTAGGCTAGTGTGTTTTGGGCATATTCCGTTAGGATTTATTGGTTTGTATAGGTTTCCATTACAAATTTGTATTGGTCACGATTTGCACCTAATGGTTTCCGTCGCAGTTTTGTATTAGCCTAGTTCTGATGGTTCCATTACAAGTTTCTATTGGTTTTCTATTTGCACATATTTAATGGTTTCCATCGCAGTTTTGAATTGGTTCTGATGGTTCCATTACTAGTTTTTATTGGTTTTTATTTGCACATATTTAATGGTATTTATATTGGTTCTGAATTGAATGTTTAACTGATAGCTGGTAATTAGGCTATTGATTAATTAATTAAATTATTTAAATTATTAATACAACTATACACTGGTTTTGTCAAGAATATCATTTTTATTTATTTAAACTGCACCAACCAATTTCAATAGCTAACAGTTCAGGTTGTTTTGTAAAGAATTAAGAATATGCACCTAAAATCAAATTATTCACAGAATACTCAACATAGCTGGAATTAACACAACACCTTAACATGACATTTTGTATCATTATTATTATTAATTAATGCATTATAGAAATACAGGAACTATGAACTGCATTTGTGGCTTAATTGTAACTGGCTTAGACCTGCAAAAGAGAAGGAAAATTCATTAGGACAATGTACCACTTAAACCACATTACCAGTATGTGAGATTATCCAAACATCATATATTTATATGGCAATCTCAAAAAAATTGCAAAAACTTAGTTGTTGACAAAACATCATCATGCTTAAATTCATACAACACTTTGGGGGCACTTTGAGCAGATTCAAGTTCTATGTTCATGAGTAAAACAACCACAGTTCGTTTTGTTCAGTGTTATGTTTAGGAGGATGGAAATGTAAAGCCAATGTTCCTAATAGACCAAAGAGAAACACTCTTGAACATATTTTAAAACAATTACACTTTAGAATAAGGTTCCATTTTGGTAATGTTAGTTATTCCATGGTCTGTTGGTTCTTTTACGCCAAAAATCATTAGGATATTAAGTAAAGATCATGTTTCATGAATATATTTTGTAAAATATTTACCATAAACAAATCAAAGGTTTTTTTTTTTTTTTTTTTTTTTTTTTTTTTGATTAACATGCTTTGCTTTGGACCTTAAACTTTGGACAACTTTAAAGGTGATTTTTTTTGCACCCTCAGATTCCAGATTTTCAAATAGTATCTCGGCCAGATACTGTCCTATCATAACAAACCACACATCAATGGCAAGCTTATTTATTATTATTATTGATATAAAAATCTCAATTTCAAAACATTTACCTTTATGACTGGTTTTGTGGACCAGGGTCACAAGTTGGCTTGAATAATTACGTTGTCTACTTTTTATGGTACATAGTCTCTATTCACTTCAAGTCATTATTTGATGAGAGGTTGTAACAATTAGATTCAGATATGGATATGTAAATACTTACCACTGACAGTTTTATCTGGTTTATGTCACTGACTTCTCATCCAGATATTTCTGTACACTTAGGAGGCGCTTATTTCCTCTGAGTTGTGGCCTCTTTTCTTCAGCTTCTGAGACAGACACTCTTGTTTGGAACACACACACACATTTGTTTTTGTGAAAAGTGGGGACATCCCATAGGCGTAATGGTTTTTATACTGTGCAAACTGTATATTCTATGGCCCTACACTAACCCTACACCTAACCCTAACCCTCACAGGAAACTTTGTGCATTTTTACTTTCTCAAAAATACTAATTCTGTATGGTTTATAAGCGGTTTGAAAAATGGGGACATGGGTTATGTCCTCATAAGTCACCCTCTCCTTGTAATACCTGTGTTATACCCATGTCATTATACAGAGTTGTGTCCTGATATGTCACAAAAACATGCACACACACACACACACACACACACACACATTTAAACAAAAAGTGAAATTCAAGAACCGATGGACAAATCTCAGACTTTAAATCTGACCACTATCAAGTAGAAATTAAGTAGCACATGTGACCTGTGCTGTTCAATAAGAGCAGTATATATTTATCAGGATCGCATTATGCTCGCTTTATGCAGAAAAAAGGCACTCGCATTCCCTCTCAGAAAAATACAAATAAAGATAATGTTGGATGTTTAATTAATATTTCGATCACTAGACGAGGGCTTACTGAACTAATTTTTGTGAAAACCTCAAATTGGAGTAATATCCTGTGATATAAAATATCGGGTCTATATTTTAAATGATCAGCCTGGTCTGGGTCTGGTCCAAATCTATTACTTCGGGTCCCAGGTCTGTTTAACATTGTATGTAATACCGGTGCGATGGGAGTCATCGGACTCTGAAAACACCCGGCCGTGATCAGACACTGCAAGCAGTGGGAAGTACGTAACATACCTGAGAAGTAAATGCTTGCAGACTTGACACACTCATATTTAATATATTTCAAATCAGCAACAAAATCTGAGGTGAACTGTCACATGAATGTTTTCTATGATGCTCAAATTGCGTTAAAAAGCATATTCTAGGTTGACCCGGCTAGCACGCATGTGCAGTCTCGAGTGCGTGTCATGTTTCTATGGCAACCAGTAAAGGACAAACCACGCTTTACATTTTCTCCCATTTTTATAACAATATAAATTAACCGTTTAATCTTAAAGTTTGGTCAGATTCAGACTCGATGCAGAGCAGAGAGCACAGAGATGATAGCAAATAAATAACGTCAGCGGCCATGGCACTGAACGAGCAATCCTTATAATAGTTCAAGGGCAAACAGTAGAAGTTATTGTGCGAGTTAACTCAAGTCAGAATGTCCATGTGCACGGTTGCATTTGTCATCCGTCACCGTGACATCAAGAGGACTTTTGAAGCTGGAATGATGAGTGGATTAAGCTTGGACTTGGAATAATGAGAGGAATAACATGGATAACTTTCATGTCAGAGGATTGTGATGCATCACAGGCAGTCAGGTACAAGAAAGAGAGACTATGGCTATTAGGTAAGACCAAATGCTTTATTTTTCACAACAGGTTTATTGACTTGTAATAACAATTTAAGGTGGAATAAAAATCGGGTCTAGTTGGGTCTGTGTCTTCCCAGCAGGTTTGGGTCCAGCTTTCAAATAATAGATTCAATTCAAGTTTATTGTATAGCACTTTTTACAGTACAAATCATTACAAAGCAACTTTACAGAAAATTACGTTTGTATAATATTTAGTAGTAGCTTATAAGTGGTGACTGTCAGTGTGTGTGCATATGACAGGGTTTTTCTGAAAAATTAATATAAGACGTAGTCAGCCAGACGATGAACATTATTAACAGCAGTTATTATATGATGCAGCCACACTTGTAGCAATATTTGTTAGTTCTGTTTGTTGATTCAGGGTTAACATCTGTCAGGGTTCTAGGAAGGAGGACCCAATTGCAGTGAGATAACAAGGTTTTATTGACAAGACAGACTGATACAAGAGGTAGTGAAGTGCACAAAAGATACCACAACAGGAACAGCTAGGGAAGGCCACTGCGAAGGCGTCAGGAAACAACTGGCAGAATACTTTGGCAACAGAGGGGGCAGCAAGAGCTGGTTGATAGAGAAGACCACACAAGGCAGACACAAGAGCAGAGCTCAGGAACTTGTTGACCACAGACTCTGAGACAGACCAAATGCAAGGCAGGTAGAACCAGGGCAGGACACATGTGGACAGGTCAGGAACTCGAAGACTAGACAGGACAAAAGCTCCACAAAAACAAATTAAACTCAAGACAAGGAAAAATATAAGACAGTGAACAAATAAAAAGGTTAAGTAGCAAAATAAGAAATTACCAATTTAACCAACTCAGAATAAACAAAACCAAGAATCAAGACTAGAAAAACTAAATAAATAAATATTACAAATAAAAGCAAAAGGCAAGAACAAACAAATTACTAAAACAGCGAGCAAGACAAGAACATGAAACTACAAGGATTAGACAAAAAAAGGGCACAAGACCAACCAGACACGGACACATATTCAGACAGAGACAGAGGGGGTGAGAATGACCACGGACCAGCAAACACAAAAGGGAAAGGTGCACTATAAATAGGAAGGAAAATACATGAGGGACAGGTGAGCACAATTACACCAACTAGGCTAACAAGAGGGTGTGGTAAAGAGGAACAAGGAGGAGGGGCTAAGCACATGGACAAAGGAAACAAGGCCATGTGCTGAAACAATAGACATAGACACAGGAAAGAGAAACAAAAGACAAACAGTGTCAGTGAAAAACCATGACAAACATCATCTGGGGTCCTCTGAGGGGTCAGCATCATCTCTTCTCAGGTGTTCTGGATCCAGACTGAAGCTTGTGTAAATCCTAGTTACCACGGGATTGTTACAAACACGCCAGGTTCCACCTCCACACAATCACAGCGCACACCCTCACCTGAATATTAGTCATCACCACCTGCTCCTCATCACCCACTCATCAGCGCTGCACCATAAAAGCCACACACACGCACTCAGTCATCGTCCGGTCACGTTCGCGACAAGATCATTCCTGTTTGCTTACTATTAGGATGAACTCCTCTTCTACCCTCTCTCTAAGGATTGCCTTCGAAGATACCGATTCCCCTAAAGTGCGTGTGTGTGGTTTACCTACCCTTCCAGAAGTCACTACCTTCCCGGCACGGATCCCAAAGCCCATCCACTCCTCACTTCCTGCTCCTCTGCTTGTGTCTTTAATAAATCCCTTCATCTGTTACTCCTCTGTCTCCAGTGTGATCCCTAACAGATGACCGGACCAGCACCGAGAGACACAAGCATGAGCCTCACGGATCCCTTCCAAGACCTTGTGGATGCACTCCGTCGGACACTCATGTCAACACCTGCATCCCCACCACCAGCGAGGACTTCCGCCGATCCCGTCATCCCTCCTTCACCTGCCGTGCACGCCAGTCCCATGGCCAGGCCGGCGCCCTACTCTGGTTCGGCGGAGGAATGCAGCGGTTTCCTGCTTCAGTGTTCACTGGTCCTGGAGATGCAACCGCTCTCGTATCCAACGGACCACTCTAAGGTAGCATTCATCATTTCCCAATTGCAAGGCAAAGCATTACTGTGGGCAGATTCGCTCTGGACCCAACATAACCCAGTGATTCAGTCATATTCTAGCTTCATTGTACACTTCCGCGAAGTTTTCGGCAGACCTGCCTGGGATTCCTCAATAGGTGAGAGGCTGTACAATTTAAAACAAGGGAAAATGTCTGTCAATGAATATGCCTTGCAGTTCAGAACCCTGGCGGCCTCCAGTGGATGGAACGAACAAGCCTTGCTAACGACCTACCGCCAAGGACTGGAACACCGCTCCACACCGCTTTGCCGACCAGAGAACGTCAGCTCCCCAGAACCAGCCCACGAACCCATGATAGTGGACTCTTACCACCTCACTATGGCGGAGCGTCAGAGACGGCTGGCCCAGAACCTGTTTCTGTACTGTGCAGCTCCGGGGCATACCATTGCTGTGTGCCCCGTCCGTCCTCCTCGTCCTATGGTGAGTGCCATTCTCCCTTCACGATACCAAATGAAACCACTCACCACTGTTGTGACACTTACTGCCGCTGATGTATCTCTTCCAGTTTCCGCTCAGACAGGCCCACTGGGCATTATTCTTCACCCGCTTCCAATTTTCCATCTCCTACCGCCCAGGGGCAAAGAACGTAAAGGCTGATGCTCTATCCAGATGTTACGCACCCGAAGAAAGGTCTGAAACCCGGAACCCATCCTCCAGGACAAGGTCATAGTAGCCCCTATCACCTGGTCAGTTGAGACTCTTCCTCCTGCCGAACCTCCTAACAACACCCCGCCGGGTTGCCCACCAGGACACCAGTATATCCCCAGGACACGGCGCACTCCACTTATCCACTCCACCCATACATCACTTGGCACTGGTCACCCGGGGGTCAATGAAACCCTCTCATTGCTACGGGAACGCTTCTGGTGGCCCAACATGGCCTCGGATGTCAGAAGGTACGTGAGTGGATGTACCAGCTGCGCCATGTCCAAGAGTCCTCGCCATCTACCATCTGGCAAACTTCATCCTCTGCCCGTTCCCAATCGTCCGTAGTCACACCTAGGGGTGGATTTTATCACGGACCTTCCACCCTCTGACAATAACACATTTATACTAGTAATTGTGGATCGATTTTCCAAAGCTTGTCGTCTTCTTCCTCTGAAGGGCCTACCCACTGCCATGGAAATGGCAGAACTGATGTTTAACCAAGTCTTCAGGTACTTCGGCATCCCAGAAGACATCGTGTCAGATCGGGGCCCCCAGTTGATCTCCCGGGTATGCGTTTCACTCCCTCCTAGGTGTGGCCATCAGCCTGTCCTCCGGCTACCATCCGCAATCGAACGGGCAGACGGAGAAGCAGTCCAGGAGATCGGACACTTCCTCCGTACCTTCTGTCACGGCCACCAGAACTCCTGGAACCAGTTCCTGGGGTGGGCCGAGTACGCACAGAACTCCCTCCGTCAACCCACCACCGGACTCACACCCTTCCAGTCCGTACTAGGCTACCAGCCACCTCTATTCCCCTGGTCTGGAGAGCCCTCGGATGTTCCCGCAGTCGACTACTGGTTCCGGGAGAGCGAGACGGTCTGGGACGGGGCTCATCACCAGCTTCAACGGGCGCTTCGCAGACGCAGGACGACAGCCGACCAATACCAACCCGGTCAGAAGGTTTGGCTGTCTACCCGGGACATCCGCCTGCGTCTACCCTGCGGCAAGCTTAGTCCCAGATTCATTGGCCCGTTCACCATCACCCAACAGATAAATCCGGTCACTTATAAACTCCAGCTTCCCCCTGAGTATCGTATTCACCCTACATTTCATGTATCACTCCTGAAACCTCACCATCCCTCTGTTTCTCCCTCCACAGAACCTGGCGAGACGGAAGCCCCCCCTCCTCTCATCCTAGATGACGGCGCAGCTTATTCAGTCAAGGACATCCTAGACTCCCGGCGGTGTGGTGGGCAGCTGGAATACCTTGTGGACTGGGAAGGATACGGTCCAGAGGAACGTTCCTGGGTCCCACGCAACGACATCTTGGATCCCGCCTTACTGGAAACCTTCCATGCCAGTCACCCCAACCGACCAGCTCCCAGGGGAAGAGGACGCCCACCACGTCGTTGGGGTCCCCGGCCCTCAGGAGCGGACCCTGGGCAGGGGGGTACTGTTACAAACACGCCAGGTTCCACCTCCACACAATCACAGTGCACACCCTCACCTAAATATTAGTCATCACCACCTGCTCCTCATCACCCACTCATCAGCGCTGCACCATAAAAGCCACACACACGCACTCAGTCATCGTCCGGTCACGTTCGCGACAAGATCATTCCTGTTTGCTTACTATTAGGACTAACTCCTCTTCTACCCTCTCTCTAAGGATTGCCTTCGAAGATACCGATTCCCCTAAAGTGCGTGTGTGTGGTTCCCCTACCCTTCCAGAAGTCACTACCTTTCCGGCACGGATCCCAACGCCCATCCACTCCTCACTTTCTGCTCCTCTGCTTGTGTCTTTAATAAATCACTTCATCTGTTACTCCTCTGTCTCCAGTGTGATCCGTAACAGGGATGTAAATAATAGATGGGTCCGGGTGAGGTCCGGGTAGGCATTTCTTGGATCTACATGGGTCCGGATCCAGCTTTTGAAATAATAGATGGGTCCGGGTCAGTACATTACGGGTCTCATTCGGGTTCGGGCACTAATTTTTGGACCTGTGAAGACCTCTAGCTTGAGGCCCTGAATCAGTTACCCTACCCTCAAAATTCCCAGACTGTCAAATTCAATATCCTCTTCCTCTGGTTATGGCTTCTCTGGAACAACTGCGTGGAACTCGTTTATTCACCAAGATGGACCTGAAGCCTACAACCTCATTCGGATACGTGAGGGAACTAAACACTGCTTTGAGGTCATCACCGATCACAGAAACCTTATTCTTCACCCGGTTTAAATTTACAGTCACATACCCAAGACATGGACACCCAAGCAGTCAGCAAACCATCTCACTACCATCTTAGTAGTGGTGGAACGCATCTCTAAGGCATGTAAACTCGTACCTCTAAAGCCACTTCAGTATACCCAGAAGACATTGTGCCAGATATACAGTTAGGCACATTTATATTTGGACACTGGCACAATTTTAGATTTTTTCAAGTATTTCCTAAAATAAATGAATGTTATAATTAAATAATGCATATGGGCTGAAAGTGCACACTCCCAGGTTCAATGTAAGGGCATTTACATCCATATCGGAGGAAGGTTTATGAATTACAGTTCTTGAGAGTAGTCACCCCACCTTATTCAAAGGAACCTAAAGTAATTGGACAGTCGAATCAAACGCTTTCGTGGACAGGCGTGGGATATTCCTTCATTAATTCATCATCAATTAAGCAGGTTGATTCTAAGTGTGGCATTTGCAATTGGAATCTATTGCAGTGAAGCTACATCATGCAATGAGATCTCCATGCAACTCGAACAAATCCATCAGAGAGATAGCAGGCACATTAGGAATGGCCACATCAACAGTTTGGTACATTCTGATGAAAGAAAACCGCAGTGGTGAGCTCAGCAGCATAAAGATTAAGCAGAGAGAGTAAAGAAAAACCCATTCACAACATCCATCCAATGAAGGACACTCTCCAGTGTTTCACACAGTAATCCCAGTAAATTTCTGTAAAATTACCAGAACGACTTCTGGTAAATTCACAAATGTGCTGTTCACACAAGCAATGGTGTTCCGTCTTTTTACCGGTAAGACACCATTCACAGATCAAAATACTAGTAAAACTCAGTGATGTCAATCATCCACCTGTGGAAAAGCGCTTTAGTTGCACTCTGGTTTCAACAGAGTGAGAGGGTTTAGGACTCAGCACATGTCCATCTTCAGCAGGCAGTTTGGACACTTAAGAGCCAGGCCGATGCTAGAAGTTCTGTGACTCCACCCGGGGTAGAAGGTCTGGCTCTCCACCAGGGATATCTGCCTTCAACTGCCCAGTCAATGTCCTTCACGGTCATATAAAGCTGCCCGTGGGGGAGGGGGGGACTGTCACAGAGTCAGTCGCCTCCACAGCACCAGACCCATCAGCTCTGCCTACAACCAGCTGGCAGCTTTGTCTGTGTTGTCTTTGTTTAATGTTTCTTTGTTTGTCTTGTATCTCCACACATTATTTTGTCTTTGTTTATTCCTGCCATGTGTTTCTGTGGTCCCACCTCCTTGTTTTCCTTGGTCAAGACCTCTTGTTTAGGCCTTGTCTTGTCCTCGATTCTGTAATTTTGTTCACCTGATCCTTGTTTACTTTCCTCCCTTCATATTGTACTGGTTTTCCTCTTGCTGCTCTATATTCCAGTCTTGCCCTGTTACTGTGTAACCTGTTGTAGTTTTTGCTTTTGATTTTCTATTTTATGATTTTGCTTAAGCTCTTTAGTAATCTTGATTATTTTTAATTGTAATATCATATTTAGTTATTCATCAGTCTTGTTTCTACTCTTGAACTATTTAATGTATACTTTAGATATTTTTCATTCTAAACTTGGATATTTCCATTTTATTTGTTTTTGTTTAGTTTTGCTTTTATTTTTATATGTCTACCAAACGCTCCACCTGCTGGCAGAGAATGAATTTTCAATAAAACTGTTGTTTTGTTCAGAGTTCAGACCAATGCGAATATCGACCCATCTTTTCTATGGGTGAAAGATCTGGACTGCACGCTGGCCATTTCAGTACACAGATCCTTCTTCTATGCAGCCATGATGTTGTAACTGATGCAGTATGTGGTCTGACATTGTCATGTTGGAAAATGCAAGGTCTTCCCTGAAAGGGACGATGTCTGGATGGGAGCACATGTTGTTCTAGAACTTGGATATAACGTTCAGCATTGATGGGGCTTTTCCAGATGTGTAAGTTGCCCATGCCACACACACTCATGCAACCCCATACCATCAGAGATGCAGGCTTCTGAACTGAGCGCTGATAACAGCTTGGGTTGTCCTTGTCTTCTTTAGTCCGGATGACATGGCGTCCCAGTTTTCCAAAAGAAACTTCCAATTTTGATTCGTCTGACCACAGAACAGTTTTCCACTTTGCCACAACCCATTTTAAATGAGCCTTGGCCCAGAGAAAAGGCCTGCGCGTCTGGATCATGTTTAGATATGGCTTCTTTTTTGACCTATAGAGTTTTAGCCGGCAACAGCAAATGGCACGGTGGATTGTGTTCACCGACAATGTTTTCTAGAAGTATTCCTGAGCCCATGTTGTGATTTCCATTACAGTTGTATTCCTGTAAAGAATTGTCTTCTACTCAACAAGCCTTCGTTTATTTTAAAATAGTAGTAGCAAAAACAGTAAAAAAATAAAATAAAAATAAAATAAATAAGTAAATAACTGCTTTCTATTTCAATATTTTTTTTAAATGTAATTTATTTCTGTAATCAAAGCTGAATTATCTGCATCATTTCACTCCAGTCCATTCCAGTCTTCAGTACATGATCCAGAAATCATTCTAAAATGCAGATTTGCTGATTATCAATATTTAAAACAATTGTGTAATTTGAATTTGTCTGTCCTAATTTATTCAACTATCAAACAGTGTTGCATTCTTTCAATGCAACCAATAAGACTCTCTTATGAGCTGCGTTTGTAAGAAAGATTTAGTTTGAACTATCAGCCTTGAGATGGTGCCATTTATGCCGTTTTAGACATTATTTTGTTTGTTATTTTAGTCAGGTACAATTTAGCATTTGTGACCCTTTTGTTGGATTGTTTTCCTTAGCATGCTATTTTAAATAATTTGTCAAGAAAAACTTTGTGAAAAGGATGTGAATTTGGGTCTGATAGTGATAGAGGTCTACTAGATCATTTGCCATCAAGTTCAAGCCTTGTTAGCCTGTTACTGGTTGTATTTGAGTGTCATTTCTGCTTTCTGTCACCAGAGGTCTCTATTTACACACATACATGCTCATCAAATGTTTTTAATCTGTTAACAACGAAACGGAGTTTGAGTGGGTTTTAGTCGTGATTAAAGCTGAAGAATATAAAAGCAGCAATATATTACATAACTCTTTTCTTTCCCCTAACAAATTATACAATTTCATATTAACAATAGACACTCCTTTTTAAACTTCTAGGTTCCATGTGACTATTGTTTGTGTTCTCTATAGTATCATATGATACTGGAGTAATGACTCTTGAAATAAAAACAATAATGATCCACAATATCATTATATTTTTCAATAATATGTTACATTGTGTATTTATTGTTTTTACTGTATTTCTGATCAGATATGCAGCTTTTGTAAGCATAAGAAACTTCTTTCAAAAACATAAAAATAATTCTTACTGACCCCAAACTTTTGTACTGTAGTATACTGTATGTAATTCAGACAAGTTTAGCTTATGACCAAGTTACAGGTGGTAATAGTTTTGCTCCTGGATCCCAGGTAACTGTTGTGTATAATGTTTGTTCTTCTACATGAATTGCATCCTTGCCCAGAGCAAAGAGAGTCAGCTCTAGGTCCTGAGCAGTCTTTATTAAGATTAATGAACAGTTTGGCATTTTTAGTCCTCTTCATGTAATCAATGAATGTAATACTCAGCGAGCCAATGGGGAGCAAACACACATACTAGGATTTGCCAGAGGGTGCATGTTAAATGTCCAAGCAGTAATCAATGCGAAGAAATTAGCTATTGATTGTGTATAGTTTTGTAATAGGTTACCTATGGGTTTGCTCTTTTAGACTCCAATATTCCTTTCCCTGGGAATAAAGGCATAATAACTTTGTCTAGCCTTGACTGAGAGTGTGAAGGAAGAAGCGAGTCGGCTTTTCAGGGTCAAACTCTAATTAGTATAAAGGTCAAACTGGAAATAAACAGGGTGCTAAAAATAATGATGAACTTGACATCAGAAGCAAAGTTTATTAAGAGCTGTGAGGGAATGGTACTTCTGTATTGGCTTTTCCATGAATATGACATTGGATTCTCTCTTGTAAAACTCAACATTTTCTCTCTTGTGTCTGTGATGTAGAAGACAAAAAGATATTGTAATGCGATTTTATCGTAGGTACAGATTGTGATGTTTAACTGGAAGAATTTATCACATGCATACATAAAATATAAGATATAAGGAAATTTGTATTATTATTATTATTATTATTATTATTATTATTATTATTATTTTATGGTTACATCCCATACCATTTTCATTGACTCATGTTTCCTGCTAGTTTGTTTTTTCAAAAGTATTTTCCAATTGAGAAAATAAAAATCAAAACTGCTTTTTTTTCAAACAAATAGGCCCGAGTCGGAGATGGAAGTAAGGAGTGGCATTTCCATTTGGCCTAAAGGAATAACTCCATAACTTACTGGTCCATTTGATAGAAATGCTGTTCCTCTGGAAGACTGAGTCCCCAGTACAAAGTCTATGGCTTGCCGTAAATCAAATGATAGATAAGTCTCTCCACATCCTCTTAATGCTGGGTCCCTATACCATAAGATCATAATAGTAAAAAAGTGACAAATTTGATTGATTAAAATGGCACCAGGCGACTTCGGCTAAACCACGCTAAGTGATGTGACACTGCAGTTTCCCCAACATATTTCTGTCAAGACAATGATGGTAAAAAGCGTTGTTGGCGTGTGATATCTGACAACACAAGCCATCTGCCTGGATATGAGGCTAGATTTATGACAAGGTTTTAGTGGGCTGTGAAGGAGTATTGAGAGAAAAGTAGACGTTTTTGTGCATTGTCACTTTTCAAATGACCGTAAATTCTGTTAAGGGGACACTTAAGCAGCTTGACAAACTGCCAGTCGTAAAGGAATGTACCATGCTAGTTAGCTCTGGTCCTCACATCTGACATGGTCTCTTAAATGTTTATGCTCTGCGCAGTTAAATGATGCACTAGATTTTCCGTATGTTAATATGGAATACATTGACTTTATTTTCTGTTTATTACAACCAAAATAAAGAGTGATCCACAACCAGCAGCGACCAAATCAAATTCTCCCTATTGATCAAGACTGCTGAAACAATAAAATACTTCAGGTCATGTAATGAAAATGAAAACTGAGTCTTGTGCATTTTTTATTATTATTTGATATTGTATTTGTTATTTTATTTTACATTTGATAAAAATGTAGTGAGTCACTCTAGCTGTACAACAACAACAATAATAATAGTTATTATTATTTATTAATAATTATGGTTATTATTTACTTCAGCTTCTGCAGTTTCATAGTTAATTCAGTATTATTGTTTTACTTAATTTATTTATGAAATTACTGAAGATTTCACAGATGAAACCACCATGGCTGTATTGTAGCATAGCTTTTGCTATTATTCTTTGATTCTTATTCATTCATTTGATTGAGTGCGAGCAACAACTGCGTCTGATTGTCTAGCAAGCAAATCCCCATATTCACAGGAGCACAGAGGACTGAGTACACTTACAGAAAAGCCATTAGCCTAGTTTCTCAGATTCATAGTGGAAAAAAAAAATCAAGCCAATCATCAAGCACAGACCACACATGTCCACAAGAAATGTCTTTTGCCACTCACATCACCATCAGAAGGATAATGATTCTCAATCCATCATTAAAATTTGCCGGAGGGCTTTTGTCGCATCAGTCTCACACTTGTCTCTTGAGGCAGGTTGAGTCTTGCTTGACACATTATTGTTTACCCACTAAACCACAGTCATACGCTTTACACATAAAAGTGTGTGTGTCTGTGTGTGTGTGTGTGTGTGTGTGTGTGTGTGTTTGTAGGCCTGAATCTGTATAATCAGCCATTTTGACTGATGTATGTATGACTTCATTAAAACGTAAAATGGATCACACTCACGACTCAAGTTGAAAGACATTGATAATAAGTCCGTCTGGTTTAAATTAACTGTACCTTTTTTATAAAATAATGCTGGAAATGATTTTTGTGGATTCAAATTAACTTGTTTAGTGCTTTTCACAATATAATGTTTCAGAACAGGTTTACAGAAAATATATAACAGATTAGAGCTAATATAGTAATTTTTTTTTTTTACAATCATTAAAAAACTCAACCAGTGAACAAAATGGAAGAAACTATTTTCAATCAGAAAAGAAAAAAGAAAAAGCAAGTAACACACTGAACTTCACTGAAACTCTGAAGTAAAGACTAAATAGTATTTTCTTGTAAAATGTACGTAATCTTTACCCTCTCTCTCTATAATCCCCCCCTCTCTGTCTATTTATCTGTTTACTTACAGTGTATATATATAGCATATATGTCCCCTCTATAAAGAATGCTGGGTTAAATACAAACCAGCGCTAAGCCCAACAATTGGTTTGTTTTCAGTCAATCAGTAGTTGGGTTAAATGTTTAAGCCAACCTTCTGGGTAACCCAGCAGTTTTTAGTAATATAGTAATAATCAATGTGACAACTAGTCACGCTAGCCAATGTACAGTCGTGGCCAAAAGTTTTGAGAATTACATAAATATTGGAAATTGGAAAAGTTGCTGCTTAAGTTTTTATAATAGCAATTTGCATATACTCTAGAATGTTATGAAGAGTGATCAGATGAATTGCATAGTCCTTCTTTGCCATGAAAATTAACTTAATCCCAAAAAAACCTTTCCACTGCATTTCATTGCTGTCATTAAAGGACCTGCTGAGATCATTTCAGTAATCGTCTTGTTAACTCAGGTGAGAATGTTGACGAGCACAAGGCTGGAGATCATTATGTCAGGCTGATTGGGTTAGAATGGCAGACTTGACATGTTAAAAGGAGGGTGATGCTTGAAATCATTGTTCTTCCATTGTTAACCATGGTGACCTGCAAAGAAACGCGTGCAGCCATCATTGCGTTGCATAGAAATGGCTTCACAGGCAAGAATATGGCTACTAAGATTGCACCTAAATCAACAATTTATAGGATCATCAAGAACTTCAAGGAAAGAGGTTCAATTCTTGTAAAGAAGGCTTCAGGGCGTCCAAGAAAGTCCAGCAAGCGCCAGGATCGTCTCCTAAAGAGGATTCAGCTGCAGGATTGGAGTGCCACCAGTGCAGAGCTTGCTCAGGAATGGCAGCAGGCAGGTGTGAGCGCATCTGCACGCACAGTGAGGCCAAGACTTTTGGAAGATGGCCTGGTGTCAAGAAGGGCAGCAAAGAAGCCACTTCTCTCCAAAAAAAACCATCAGGGACAGATTGATCTTCTGCAGAATGTATAGTGAATGGACTGCTGAGGACTGGGGCAAAGTCATATTCTCCGATGAAGCCCCTTTCAGATTGTTTGGGGCATCTGGAAAAAGGCTTGTCCGGAGAAGAAAAGGTGAGCGCTACCATCAGTCCTGTGTCATGCCAACAGTAAAGCATCCTGACACCATTCATGTGTGGGGTTGCTTCTCATCCAAGGGAGTGGGCTCACTCACAATTCTGCCCAAAAACACAGCCATGAATAAAGAATGGTACCAAACACCCTCCAACAGCAACTTCTTCCAACAATCCAACAACAGTTTGGTGAAGAACAATGCATTTTCCAGCACGATGGAGTGCCATAAGGCAAAAGTCATAACTAAGTGGCTCGGGGACCAGAATGTTGAAATTTTGGGTCCATGGCCTGGAAACTCCCCAGATCTTAATCCCATTGAGAACTTGTGGTCAATCCTCAAGAGGCGGGTGGACAAACAAAAACCCACTAATTCTGACAAACTCCAAGAAGTGATTATGAAAGAATGGGTTGCTATCAGTCAGGATTTGGCCCAGAAGTTGATTGAGAGCATGCCCAGTCGAATTGCAGAGGTCCTGAAAAAGAAGGACCAACACTGCAAATACTGACTCTTTGCATAAATGTCATGCAATTGTCGACAAAAGCCTTTGAAACGTATGAAGTGCTTGTAATTATATTTCAGTTAATCACAGAAACAACTGAAACAAAGATCTAACAGCAGTTTAGCAGCAAACTTTTTGAAAACTAATATTTATGTAATTATCAAAACTTTTGGCCACGACTGTAGAATATCGGTCTCTTATGTCATGCAGCGACATTTATAACTCTAAACACTAGATGGCACTGTTTGACCAGCAATGCTATGGTTTCGGCCAGTGTTTTTCGATCAACTCCTCTTTCCTCGCAGTGGAGACGGAGTTATCATTTACTAGTGGAGTGGGATCTGCCATTGCTGTTATCTTTTAATAGATTTGTACGGAGAGAATAGCAGGTGCCTCTTGTTAATGTGTCCAATTGCCCAAGTTGCCTACTGAATGTGGTGCATTCATCATTGGACACCCTGTCATCCGCCCTCAGTGGCATAAACCAGGCAGACGCGCCGTAACAGATGAGCTTCCTCGTGCACGCTCAAGACAATCGGCACAAACACACACACACACACACCCTACACTTCTCCTAAACTCTACTCTGGTTATTCTGCCTTCATCAACAAAGTTGTCTAAAACACAATGGTCTAAACCAGTGACTACCAACCAGGGGGTTTCAAATCTTTTTTTCGTTTTGCTTTGACATTCATTAATATTATAATAGGGCTTTTATTATGACAAAATATTATAATAACAAATTATTTTATTTTATTAATGCTTGACACATTCATTTTCCTTTTAAAAATATAGTTTGTGTTACTTGGTTCACCTGGTGATATGTCATATTTGTTAAACTTTGAATTAAGTTATTATATAGATAAAACTCAATCTAGTTTTCATTGACAAATTTGGAGGTTAAACAGGTCTGTTTGCAATTGACACTTTTTACATTTTACTTTTTTTTCATCCACAGTATCATGTTTTTAATTTAAAATGAATTATTAATCAACTTGATCACCATTGTATTTATATTTTAGTGATAATACTGTAAATGTGTGTGTGTGTGGTCATATTTCAACTCTTTGTGAAATGTAAAAATTACATTATAAGTATGATATATAAAATTGTCATTTATGAAGAATTCATTTGCAAAAATAGATAACACTGTTTTTAACAAATTTCAAAAATCATGTTTTTTCATTGTGCATTCCAATTAATCTCAATCAAACTGCAGTCTGCATTTTGATTAGAAAAAAAACGCTACATAACATAAAAAAAACTACAATAAAAACATGATAACATAATACAAAACATGATAAAAAAACAGAGTTATCTGTTTTTGCAAATAAACTCTTCAGTAGGCTATATGTATACAGAATGTGTGTGTGTGTGTGTAAATTATATATAAAATAGAAACTGTGATGCTTGTGGTGCTTGAGCCATATGAATGTGGGCAAGATGTAAAAAGGAGTGGTAAATGGATAGTGTATATGTAAAATCATGATGTAAAGATAATATAGACATATTTATTGTTTTATCTAGATAGATAGATGCCATTTCTACAAAATGCTACTTTCAGTGCAACCTGTAATGATTTATCCTGTTCTTCATTGATGTAGCCACAGATGAACTGTTTGAAGAAAGCTTGCGGTGCCTCAAGGTATGGTATGATTTGTTGTGTAGCTTTGCATTAATAGAGTAAAGACGCACAGCGCAAATGCATGTCTTGAACCCGAGGCAAACTTTATTAATATACTTCACATTATGAGCATGTATGCTTCCATATGGCCCATGTAAGTGGCGAGGCAATTTACGATTAGCTACGCTTTGAGCTTGATTCTGTAGTAAACACTACATGTGCAAATATGTTCATGGTTTGTGGCCTTATAGTAGATGTGGACAGGCATTTGAGGCCTGAAAGTCTTTGGGGCAGAGTACCTATTGCAGCTGCACCTACTTTGTGGGAAGCATTACCATGTTAATACCTTGTTAGGGCTTTTGTGATGGCCGGGTCTTACAGAGGTCGATGTCAGTACCACTTTAGCAAAAACCTGTGATGTAGAGGGCCAGAAATTTAGACATGTGCAACCTCCACATTCCCATCGTCCCCAAGAGTCCTTCCAGTTTACCTCGCTCCCTTTCCAGAGCTTAAAAAGCATATAGATGTGTCATAAATATGGTTCTGGTCACAACTAGTACTTTTTAATAGAAGAGGGCAACATGGCTTATTTTTTGTCCTTTGGTTTCATTTTTTACTTTGGTTTTTATTTCTTTTTCTCATCCTGAGGCTTAAGTTTTCTCTCCTTTTTTTTTTTTTTTGTTGTTGTTGGAAAGCAGTAAAGACCACAAGGTTAAAGTTTCTGACCTCAGTTTTCACGGCATGCAGGTAATTATAACCACAGTTTCTCGTTTTCAGGCTTCAGCTCAAAAATAATTGCCTTGTTATCGTTAAAATCTGCTCAATTCATTTGTATAGCACCCTTGCAAAACATAATTTGAGTCTATGTTGCAATCCAGCTACTGATTAAAATGAATTAGATAATTTAGTTCTTCTACAATTATTTGTATTGACAGGCATATGTCGATTTTGGTTTGAGGTCCACTTATAGTCAAATTTTGATAAAAACAGCCTGATTTAACTTTTTCATGACCATTGGCATTTGATTAAATTAAAATCTTTATAGTGTCCTTTTAAAACGTCTCCTTTGCTGTGCAGAGCAGTAGGTGCTACACACAGGCAGGAACAGCACAAGGTGTGACGAAATTTCCATAAATTTATATGTTACGCTGTAAGAAATAAAGGTTCAGAAATGGGATTTTCACAATGATGCCACAGAAGAACCATTTTTGGTTTACCATGGAATTCTTCATGTAACAATCCATGCCAATAAGAGCCTTTATTTGTAAGAATTCTATTGGAATAACAAATTACCCTATTATTATTATTGTCTTTATCATCAAAATATCCATCAGAATTCAAAATCTGTGTAACTTTGAAAATAGAGAATAACCAAATATTGCAAAGATTTTTTTGTTAGATTAAATGTAACCATGAAAAATCAGTTCTAATCAAATTTGTTTTGAAGGCAAAAATGTAAATTTCAGATGATAAGATAAACGTACTAGACTAACCACAATCTAATCACATGGTGAGACTTTATTCAACGTTTAGCCATTTTGAAATGTCTCCTTAGGCTGCTTTGAGTGGTAACCAGGCCAATGTATGCAACAGATTCAATGGGGCATTGCAGCCTGCAGTAAAGTTCAAATGGAAACTGTAAGAGTGGTACACCATTTGGCTTTGTTATTGTTTTCTTTAGTATTAACCGGTTGGGAAAAGTCAATGGCAGAGTGGAGAGGTCCTCTTTTCCATCTCTAGAGCTAAATTGGTTGTGCAGTTTGAGTGCTCAATTTTGCACTCGGTCGCTTTCTAAGGTTAATTGTGGGACAGCAGTGTTTATGTTGCAGTAATATGGGCCCAACTCCCCTGCTAAATCTTGTAGGCTCAGAAATATTCATCCTCCACCCCCATCTGCCCCCTGTTCAGTGGAGGAAAAAAAGAAGACAAATGTGACGTTGAACAAAAGACAGAGGAAAGTCGTTCCAATTAGCTGCTAATGAGACAAGCTCATGAGGATTTCCAACTCCGCAACGTGTTAGCATTTACCGCGCCCCTCATCGTAGCCCCGCACAGCGCGACAAGGGAAATGCGGCAAGAGAACATATCTGTCATGATTGCCTACACATGGCTGCGGGGCTCGCTCTTTAAGATGTGAGCAGGAAGGAACGCCTCACTTGTGGTCAATGTAAAAACACCAAACTGACGTGCTGAGACCATTTTTCTGTGTTTATCTATCCAGCTACAGCGCCCAGCCCTTTACCCCTCTCCCAAAATGGACCCTCAAAGAGCGAGGAACAAAGTTGCACACCATACGTTCTCAATTTTCTCAATGTGATGAAAGGAGGAAAATACATATAATAACTGAAAAAGAATATGTCAAGAGAATAACCAGCACTCCCTCTAGCCTCTGAGATACTTTTATCAGAAATGTCTGGCTGAAAACGGAAAAAGAAATATGTTTTTGTAATGTGCCTCCACTGAAAGCCTGGGGTGATCTTTTCTAGCTGCTAAAATGGCCACGTGTTTGGCTAGGCAAGATAATCTTGTTTCGTAATGTGTTGCTACATCATTTAGGAACCAGTATTAGCATTAACGTCAAGTGTTTTGTTTGGTACTGTATGCGTCAAATGCTGACGCAAAGGTTGGCGACCACTTCTTTGAACCACAATAGCTGTAGACAGGTTTGTTTATCCCTGAAACTATAAAGATGGAGCTGAATTGAACTGGACAGGAAACACACAGTAATTTTATTTGGTGTCGGGGAACTGTGCGTGTGTGCATGCTAATTATCAGCACCACCGGACCCGCCAGAGCTGCCAGCGTCTCGCACCAGGATTTCTAGCATTAATTCTGTCTGAACACATCCATAAATAAATAATGAACGAAATAATGAAAATAATATTACGCTTGGAAGCAGGCTTGTTTCACATTTTCTCTTAGCCCACGTACCGTGCTAGCTAATTAGCTTTCTAAGGAGTTGTCCTCCTTTCTGTAAATTGAGTTCCTGAGTGAAAGAGGCTCTCCAAAAGCTGTTTTCTGATGAAAGACAAAAAACATCAGGAAAGACAAAAGAAACACTTGAAGACGTGTAAAAGTCTCAGGAAAGCTATTGAAAATTGTGTATTTCTTAAGAATAACTCATAACAAAATGTTCTAAGAATATTTTGCTAAAGTTCCCAAAGCATTATTACTGAATGTTTTCTGAATGTTTGAAACATCCACAGATAAAATTAATTTAAGAAAATATTAAAGGTCCCGTTCTTCGTGATCCCATTTTTTAAACTTTAGTTAGTGTGTAATGTTGTTGTTAGAGTATAAATAATATCTGTAAAATTCTAAAGCTCAAAGTTCAATGCCAAGCGGAAACAGAATTCACCTACAAAAAACGACCCGTTTGGATTACATCCCCCTAGTTCCTGCAGTAATGACGTCACTAAAACAGTTTTTTGACTAACCTCCACCCACATGAATACACAAACAGGGGGCGTGGTCTTGTTGCGCTCTGACGGAGAAGAGGAAGAGCTGCGTTTGTGTTTGTCGCCATATCGTCGAAACGCTGTTATTTTCATCTCTGAGTCCAATCATCTTTGTTTGGCCTTCCCAGGGATGCTGTACTTGGAGATTAATGGTTACAATTTATGTTTAACTTGGTTCCCGAAAATTATAATCCACATGTAAAACTATGTGCAGCACATTTTGCTGAGGACTGCTTCCTCAATTTTAATCAGTTTAATGCCGGATTCGCACAAAGATTATTCTTGAAAGATGGAGAAGTTCCCTCTTTGTCTGGAGAAGGCGTTGTTTTTGGACCAAACTGGTAAGTGTATTTTATTATTTAAGTTGGTGCGTTTAACAGGTTCTGTAACTTTATTACACAAAGGGCAACAAACAAAGGGCTGTTTAGCTTTGTTAACTAGATGTTAGGGCTGTGCAAAAAAATCGAATGCGATTTTCATGCACATCTCGTCAGTAAAAACATTCCTGTGATTATAAGTACATCTCCAGCACATGCTCCTGCCCACTTGCTTCTCAAAACTAGCCCAATCGCGTTTCCAGGAGGGTGGCGTGCGCTAAGCTGGTGTCGAATCACAACACAGGAACCGCTGGCCCAATCAGAACTCGTTACATATTTCTGAAGGAGGGACTTTATAGAACAAGGAAGTCATCAGCCCGTTTTTATGACAGTGAAAACAGCGGTATACAGATAGGTGAATAGTGTGAAAAATACTGTGTTTTTTTACACGCAAAACATGTTATATTGCACACTGTAAACACAATCAAAGCTTCAAAAAAGCACGAAAAACGGGACCTTTAAGGGAACATTCTATTTTGTCATTTTGAAAAACGTTACTCGTGTAGGAGAATTGAAGAATGAAGAATGTCAAAATCCATTAAAGATGCATAAGTAAGGTTTTTATAAACATTTTGAGAGCATAAGACCTGATAACTTTCATTAAACGTTCTATTAACGTTGCTGGAAGGACGTTTCTGAGATTGTTCCATTTTAGTAATGCTAAAAGAAGACTGTAGAAGCCAATCCTCATCAGCTTCTGCTTATATTTCAGGCTTCTCATTGACCTTGCAGTTGCTAAAACAGCATTCAGGTCTTTAACCTCCCCCCTGCACACTCTTAACACTCCCACTTTAGGATCTTACCCGCTCCACCTTGTGCCCTCCAAAACTGCTCATAAAAAGCTTATGTGCAGGGACAGAAGCTGTGGCTCAAGGTAGCCTCTACTTTTTATTTGAGTCTTTAAAGAAGACTGTAAACCTTGAGCTCCAGGAACAACCTCCGGCTCCCAGAGCACCCGCGTGCTCTCTTTCCTCATTAGACCCCAGTCAAACAAAAAAGAGAAAAAAAAACACGTTCAAACGACTTCTTCCTCGCAGTGCGTTTACTGCTAATTAGTTTGCTTTGTAAGGTTAGATGTGCGGACGGAGCAACTTTGAAAGCGTTTGGCGGCCATCTGTGTGAGCACAGCGATAACTATGTACAGATGGCCTGCACCCGAGACAGGTTGCTTCAGAGACGAAAAAAGCGAGACATTTTTAGTTTATGTTAATAAGATTTATGGCCACACTCACAGGTAACCTATTTGGCAGTAATGATGACTGTTAGTCATTCGAGAGAAAAAAAAATAAAAGGATAAAAAGTTTTGAAGAAGAAATGTAATTGAAGTGAATGAATATAGACCAAATAAAATCTTGTTGCAGTTTTAACCATTTTTCTGTGATCTAATAACTTGGATCAGGTGGAGTTAAATAGCGTTTCCTTTCATTTTTCTAATAATATGTTTGTAGTTTCTTCTGTTTAACTGTTTCTACTTGGCCACATATTGAATCAATTGGTTGTCAGGTACTTGAGAAAAATACTTAATTTAACCAAGTTAAATTGCCATTACTTACTCAGTGAACCAGGTAACTTAAGAAAAAGGTAATATTGCCAGGTAATTGTTGGACACGGTCACAAAATTCACAAACATAATCAAATAAGTGAAGTGACATTTGTAATTTATGCCATTACCTCTGATGCAGGTGTTTACATGCTGTTGTTTTTCAGTCATATTTCATGTAAAAAAAATATATATATATATATATATATATTCCTTAGAGGTTATTGTTTAAGGCGTTTTTCATTTTAGCCTGCAAGTCTATATTTTGTCCCAGTCAATTCACTGATTTAGTTTCCTTTTTGGACAATAAATTAACTCTTCTTTCTATCTTAAACTGAATTAATGCTTGCCCGTAACCAGGTTCCTCCTCTGGTAGAACAAGAGAGATTCTGAACCCACAGCAGGATGGGATGGCCATCAAAGTTTGGTTGCGTAGAATTAGCCATGTCTTCATGCTAGCCTGATTTTAAGAAACATATCATGCAGCTTCTTAATTAACCAACTTCTTTGAGGAGCAAGTAAGAGGTTTTGCACTAATACAGTGTTTACTTTACTGATAGAGTAAACTAAACTTCATTTTGTTGCCTTTGAGCGGCTAACTCTGCTAATTTCTTCCACAAGTAAACACTTAGTTAGCATGGCCCATCACAACACACATCAGCTTGGCTGTAATGGAGTCTGAAGATTTTGGGAGGTTAAAAGTGTTTTTATAACTTAAGGGGACTTGATAAGAGAAAGCTATATTTACAGTGGATCAGTCTGACAGCTTTTCAAAGAGCGCTATCTATAAGTGGCTATTTTTGAGCCAGAGAGAGACTGTCCTCTTACCTGAAATCCTCATTAGGGAAGGAAAGAGAGGAAACTGAGAACAGAAAGAAAGAGGGAGATAGATAGAAATATGTTCAAATAGTATCTTTGTAATGTCGGTCTGCACAGTTCTCCTTCTATGCTTGCATGCATCTTCATACTGTAAATTTAATTTTATTATTTGTACTGTGTCTGCTAGCAGTGTCTTTAACTGTTGTCTTTGTCAGTCATCTGTCTTTTTTTTTTCAGTACCACAACCATTTTTATCCTTTTTTTAAATGCTTGCATTATGGATATAATAAGGTAACATTTAACAAAGTAGTTTGTTTTCTTCCATTTTGACATGAAACGATTCATCAAAAAAAAAAAAAAAAATATATATATATATATATATAAAATATAAAATATATATAATATATATTCCTAATCAAATTATATCTCATCCTGTGCCATCTGTTTTTGTTAAACATCTATTCCTCATCTGGTTCATAAGATGAACCAATCAAGAGTACAAGCTCTTGAAAAGCACATTTTACTCATGTGCTCTGTTCCCTCCTCTCCCTCTTCTTCTTTTTTTCGAGGTTTTATTAGGAAATGGATCCCAGGTGTTCGATAAGCCTGTAGTGGACATGACAGCAGTGCAATCAAGTGTATAAATTTAATTGCAGGCTCATTTGGGGCCGTTTATTAGCCGGTTAGGGGCACCCTGCTCCACTTGAACCCTGTTATTGTGAGGCAGAACATCTGTTTGACTCTTTTTAACTATTTGTTTCATTGCATAGTTTCACAAATGCACAGTTTTAATGGCTACAGGATTATGGTAAACTGGCATTGTGGGCTTGAATGTTGTAGTTGTGTTTTCTGAAGCAATTTATGTTGTTAAAGGATCAATTTGTAGTCTGTGGTCTAAATTATATAACTAAACTGAACCCTTGGGAAATTAGTTAATCGTCGGATCATCGATTTGACTTTTTTGAGGGCCAAACAAAAAACTTTTTTTATTTTAATACTATCAAATATATTTATTTTGATTTCTTAATTTGTTAATGATTAAAGCTAAAGCTCCAAAACGAATGCAGCCTTTGCATTTTTGAGGCATTAAATGTCCCATTCTGATTTTATTATTATTTAATGAAATAACTGATTATTTTTCTTTAAACGTTTTTCTGTCTAAAGTCCTTTCGCCACCGAGTCTAATGTGAGTAAACTTTTCAATTTTTAGGCACCAAATTACAGATTAAGTCCAATGCTGAAATTTTAATACAAAAAACCAAACCAACTTATATTACTTATGAAACTTGAACAACTGAATAATTTGTTTGTTATCCAAACCATTAAAAATTGACCTTGCTTTTGAATGAAGGACTGACAAATCATTGCACTATAATATACTGATCTCTGTGTGACGCTTATAGAGACAAAACATAATTTTTGTGCCAAAAATTTGAACTGAAGGTCTAATTGGCACTATTGAACACTGCAACACTGGTAACTCCAAGCCTATATCCTTTTCTCTATCATTTTTATATACTTTTTAAGGTATTACAAGTTGTTTACCTAAGAGTAACATTTTTGAGCTGGCAACAGCAGTTTGTATCTTGTCAACAACTTTTATATCATAATTTAACCACATCCAACAGTTTTGTTTTCTTCCATTTTGACATGAAACAAATAATGCAGAATTCTTTATTTTTCACAATCTTATTATATATTATATTGTACCATCGGTTTCTGTTAAACATTTTTTCCGCATCTGATTCATAAGAATAAGATGAACCAATCAAGAGTACAAACCCTTGAAAAGTGCATTTTACTCCCTGCCCTTCTTTTTTTCTGTGGGTTTTATGAAACGTAGAAAACACAGATTCATGACATCACATCAAACATCCCATCACTGATCATATTAACTGATCCCGGTAACAAGGCCTAAAAAGTCTATTAATCGACCAGCCCAATGCAGAAATTGTGTCATGAAATGATTTCAAGTCAATAAAAATTCACCACCAATGTAAGGCAGAACAGATAAAGCCATCTCCTCATCCTCCATATGAATTTCTCATGGTTAATTGGTAGATTAATCAACCGTATTGTGTATCAGAGCTGGGGATATTATGATCACTGCATGTCTTTGAGCTAAAATTGAATGCGCATTTGTTTTGTAGAATACTGTTCTCATGTCGTGCATTCTTATATCCACATGACATCTTCTGTAATTTGAATATTTGGATGTTAGTCAAGCATGACAACAAAACAAACAAATACATGCACTTGCTCCGGTGGCACCTAACAGCATTTTCCTCGAGTGTGCAACAAGGGCTAAATATGTCTTAGCAAAGGTCAGGCTATGATTTGTTATGAGAGCACTGGTGGGGAATTCTGATGCGCGTTGATCAATCCCACACCCCTTGACACACACATAAATCAATGCTGTATCAAGAAAAGCCCTCCCACTGTACAAGACCAGAGCAGGGCGACGTGATAAATCCCGTACTCGCCATTTTCTGCCCCCTCCTCCACCTCTTAGATCCCGGCCTGCTGATAGATCGCAATACGCCGGCCTTGCTATTCTGTTTGGTGGCGTGAAAAAAAGAAAATCCCCTATGCGCTAACACTCTTTGGCGTTGATGGCTTATTACCAGGCACTGTGATTTGACGGGATGTGTTCAAGGATCTCCTGTGCGGAGGAAAAGGTCAGCAGCTTTTAGCTGCAGCTCTGCTGGAATACTAATACTGTCCTTATTCAAATGATCTGCTACAGCGCTTATTAAATGGGCTCCGGTGCTTTAATTTAATAGTGCAGGAGCCAGGGCGAATGAGAAGCCTGTGCCAGGTCTGAATGAGATGCTTCTAAAGGCAGCGGATGTTAGTGTGGATGTTAGTGAGCACACAAGAACATCTCGTTTTGCACATGATAGACAAGGATACTGTTACGTACATTTGCTTTACAACTCATCATAGGAGAGCATCCTTTCTCACTTTCAATCCTCCTCTTCTTCTGTTCCTCCTTTTACATTTGGTTCTATGCAAACAGAAAGGATTGATCCATTAAGTGCTTGGCTAGGCTATTAATGCTGTTTAATGTATGTGTTCTCGTTAAACCTGTTCTGTGGATTTGAACCTCAGTGGTCGGACAGTGGTGTGCTGGTTTCTCATAAAGGTTGTTTATTGGTTGGTCCAGTCTTGAAAGTCTCTTTTGATCAATCTGCGAGATGGGTCGCTTGTCTAGACAGATATCGAAATAGTCTTAAAGGGATAGTTCACCTAAAAAGGAAAACTTTGTCACTGTTGTTTACTCACAGTATTGTCTTTTAGAACTTTAGTTCTTCTGTGGAACACAAAAGAAGGTATTTTGAAGAATGTTTTTGTCAGATAGAAACTTTTAAAACAGCAACTGACCCCTTTGACTTCATTTGAAAACAACTAGGCTGCAACAACAACACACATCTCTAGGTTGTTTGTTACAACATGAGGGTATCCGTAAATTATGAATTTTCATTTGCCTCATTTGTAAAACAGAATATCAAAAGTGTGCTCAGAATTTTTTGTTGTGCTGTCTGTTATGAATTGGCCATCTTGGATTTATACTGACACCTAGTGGCATGGATGTAACATCATGCATTTAAGATTAAACCTCACTAATGTCATTGTACAATCAGAATCAGAATCAGAATCAGAAAGAGCTTTATTGCCAAGTATGCTTGCGCATACAAGGAATTTGTTTTAGTGACATAAGCTTCCAGTAAACAGAGACAACAACACCCAGACAAAAAAAAAAAAAAAAAAAAAAAAAAATTTACAGGAGAATTACTAATTGGCAAATAAATAAGTGTATAAACAATTGTGCTATAGATGATAATGGAATAGGATTGAGTGAGATGCAGGAATGTTCTAGGATGGAGGGGTAACAAATAAACAAATATAAATGTAGCATTCACAGTCAGCTATGGTTTATTGTGTGATTAAAAGTGTTTATATAGGTTTCTACTGATCCCATTGTGTCTGAAACCATGCCACGACCAGCTCCAAACTTTTTGATTAACATTACCAGCATACCTTTAAAATGCAATACTGTGTTATGTATGTGTGTATGTAAATGCAGTGCCAGAAAACAGTTGCTTGTTATAGGCCTTTAAAACCAAGAAGCTGCAGAGAAGACTACTGATCAGATACAAAGTTAGAATTTCAATTCCACATGAGAGAGAGAGAGAGAGAGAGAGAGAGAGGGAGAGGGGGAGCCTAATGAAAAACAAGATGGATGCAGTCTGAAAGGCTGATTGTGGGATTATTAATTGTTTTCAGTTCCCACCCTCTGATAATGATAGGGAAATTTCCAGTGGAAGTTGAGGGAGTGTATTCTATTGGTCTGATTATTTATTGTTTGGGATATTGATGTGCATGTGTGTTCAGAATAGTGAGGCTGTATGTAATGGCTCATCTGTGATAAAGCCGCACATTAATTCCATTGTCTCAGTTTCACACACACTCACTTGATTTGTTTTCTTTCACTGAAAGTGCTTGTTATGTGGTTTGTGCAGAGTCACATTAATGCCAAATTAAGCTTTAATTATACGGTTTTCATATTTTTGTGTGGCATTTTATGAATACAGGCTTATTTTTTTTTACTATGTAAGTCATTTATTATTATTTATTCAATTTTTCATAGTATTTTTTCCCAGTGCAGTTCTTGATCACCTATCCATCAAAACGTAAGAGAGACTACCATTCTGGGTTTGGTAAGGTTTTTAAAAGTTTTTGAAAGAAATATAATGCTCTCCAAGGCTGATCAAAAATACAGTAAAAGCAGTATTACTATTACAATAAAATAATACTAACTGTTTCTATTTTAATATATTTGAAACTCTCATTTTAAAATATAATTAAACTACAATTTAAAATAACTTTTCTATTTTGACATCATTTTTAAATGTGTATTTATTCCTGTGGTGACTCAATGTTCAGCAGCAATTCGCTTTCTGAAAACCATGATTTTTTTTTTTTTTTCAGGATTTTTTAAAGAAATGTTAAAGTTCAAAAGAACAACATTAATAAATGTCTTTGCTGTCTCTTTTGATCAGTTTAATGCATCCTTACTTAATAAAAGTATTAATTTCTTAAAAAAAATAAAAATAATACTGACCCAAACTTTTAAAAAGTTCGTAGATGTCAGTGGATAGGGAAAGCCGTGGTCCATGAACTTTAATTGTATGGAAAACAGCAGCTTGGGCATTCCGCTAAATATCTACTTTTGTGTTACCCGTGATCTCATACATGTCTGGACGACACAATGCTGAATAAATGATGACATTATTATTATTTTGGGGTTAAACTATCCCTTTAATGAATTCCCACATAGATGAAAGGTGTGTGGGAAGTGTCTAGTTTTGCTATTCTTTTATTGTATTTTTGTGACATCATTATCATAAGATTACAGTGTGATTCCCTCCCAGCACCTCCACCTCCTCCAGGCCATAAATCAGAGTGACTATGTCATCATTGTGGGATGTGGCGGAGCCCAGTGTCGAGGCGGTTGGCGTCTCGGGTGTGAAATCACTTGACCCCTTAGCATTAACCTTTCCTCCACTGGTCCACACGTCTCTTCCTGAGCCTGAGAACAAAAGAGGAACACTCCTGATTAAACACTAGAGTCCACACTTGATATTAAAGCCTGGCTTAGCTGCCTATGTCCCCACTAAGACTGTGTGTGTGTGCTGGGGAGGAGGCAGACAGACCAACGTCCCGGTGGGAACAGTGTTTTGTCGTCCCAAGCAATGTTTACTTTCACTCCCCCTAACACACACACACATAGATCTCTGTCCCTGCAGTGTGGATCGATAGGCAGAGCTGAGATGCGCTCTGAGAGGCCTGAACTCTGGAGGAACACTTGTGCGTCTGCTTTCAGTTTATGCTGCATACCTCACAAAAACAAGATGAGTGTGTGAATGTTCATTTATTTATTACCAACATTTTACCCCTTCAATTGTTTTCCTTTAAAAATGAAATAAAATCTATTTCACGTATTAATTATTTAACTGTGATTATAAACGTTGCATCATGAAATTGCAAAGATTTGAAAAAAAAATGAATGTGTGAACACAAACTCCCAGATTTGTATTATTATTATTATTATTATTATTATTGTTTTGATATTTAGATATTTTCAATTCTAGTTTCAGTACAATTATGTTGTTCTAATTCCTTATATTTTTCCCAATTTCCCATTTTAAGGGGTATATTACGGATCCACACTGCAGTATTTGCAATGAAAAATAATACATTTCATTAGAACTACAAGAAGATAAATAAGTAAAATGGTTTGCAACTCTCTATAACTAGTAACATTAAGTTGTATTACTAGATACATTATTAACACTATCATACAATGAAATATATTTAATAAATATAGAGCTAATTATCTTAAATTCCCTTCCAATTGTACTACTACTACTACTACTACTACTACTACTAATTATTGTTATTATTAACAACAATAACAACAACAACAACACATTTTTTAAGTTAACCTAATAAATAAATACAGCCAATGTATCTTACTATAATATGTCTACTTGTTTTTAATTACCTACAATAAAGTGTGTAATCAACCTAACAATAAATTGTGAATGTTTATATGTATGAGAGGGTAGAGAAAGTCTTAAATGTTTCCTAGTTACACGTTAAATGAGAAAAAAGCTCTTTGTGTCCCTTCCCAGAGACGGGAGAAAAAGAGTGTGAGTGAGTCTCTGTTCTGTCGTCCCACCCCCCTCATACTTATCTCCCTGCCCTGTCATGTTCCTTACATCAGGAGAAAATAATTAATTACTCAGTCCACTCATGATTTATGATATTACTGACATAATTAATGAAACACATCAATTTTCCTGTTTAATTGAAGGGGGCCGCAGTGCACGTCTGGCACAGTTAAAGGATTCACATGACAGAACAGGGCAAAGTAGACACCTTCCCATTTTTTCTTCTTTTATTTTACCCTCTCCCTCCCTATTTCTCCCTCTTTCCCTCTCTCTCTCTCTCTCTTAGTAGCCCGTTATTATCAAATGTGTATGACAACTTAGCAATATCTGCAATATTAGATGGTGGCCAGTAAACGGAATCAAACACCCAGGCAGTTGTTTTTTGTGCATATTTACACAGATGCAGACATGCTGTACATTAATGTATATGTCTATAGTCAGTGTATATATGATTTATGAGGCGGCATTTCTAGACGTGTACAGCTCTCCCACTAGCCCGAAGACAATAGACAGCTAGGTAAGCCATGAATATTTAATTTGTCAAGCAGAAGGTATAGAATATGCCTCATGCACTGCATCTAAAACAGTCATGTCTGACACAACTAAGAATTATATTCATTTTTATATAATATATTTTATTTAAAAAAAATTCTGTAGCTCCGAGTGTTAACTCTCTTTGACAATGTTAGTGAATCTAAAATGCTTGATTATTATGATTATTACTAATTTGCTTTGTATTATTATACATTTATAAAATATATATATATATATATATATATATATATATATATATATTTGCAAACATTGAAAAAAAATATCAATTTATTTTGAAATCATATTACATATTTGCAAACACGATATAAAACAAAAAAACAAAAAACAAATATTGTATATATATTGCTTTATATCATGTTTGCAAATATGTAATATGTTTTCAAAGTAAATGGATTTTCAGAAATTCCGCCGCAAAGATATTTTAATTAAAAGATAAGAATTAAAATAATAGGTATTTTTTTATTACCCCCCCCCCCAAAAAAAAGAAAATTACTCATAACTAACATGTCTACATGAAGCTTTTAACTGCGTTTATCTTAATACATCCAAATTGCAAAAAAAATAATAAATAAATAACATTTTCAGTTACTCTCAAACATAAAGTTTTAGAACTAATTACTTAGCTTCTTAGACAAGGAAGCAAATGTTTAGTAGAGAACAAGACAGCGAAACAACAAGACATAAAATTCAACAGTTTTAGCCATGCATTAAATTCTACTCAAGTACATCAGCCAAGAAGCAACAATTAAAAAATAAATAAATAGAAAAAGATTTTTAAATAATAAATACAACTCACCAGGAGCATTTCATGTGCTTGTGATTAGGTACTTTGAGTTGACCTCGTCAACTGCGGGAATGTGCTGTCGGTGTGTGAGTTTGCATGTAACTGTGCTGGGGGGAGATTAGTGGCCATGGAAACATCCAGCCATCCCTGTTTTTAGAAAGACAAACTCTACATGTGAGAGTGATTGACACGTCTTTCCCTCTCCAGCTGACCCATAGAAATAAGCAAGTTAGAGTTATTCTGCTGCAGCTCTTTGAAAGAGTGTTGGGGGGGGGGCACTTTAAAGTGGCTCTCGAAAATGTTCCTCTGTCATTTGCATGTGAAACATGGCTGTGTTTTACCGAGTGGTGTGTTTTAAGCATAACTGTGGCTTCACAGTATTCTCTCTGATTGTGCCGTCTCGCCATGGAGAATAATTTTATTTCCAGTCTGTCTGTGTGTTTGCATTCATGTTTGGGCCTCATTATAGACCGTTGTCCTGCTTTATTGCTTTTAGACTTGAGATATTGATTTAATTTGTTGATTAAAACTTGTCTAAATGTCAGTGTGACAGTCAGATTACACAGAGCAGCCTGTGACTGATGGCCACATATAGGTCCTGTTATTTTGAGACTCTCAAACCATGTGGGATGTTTTTGTCATTTGGCTTCAAGCAGAAAACAAATTTAATAAGTGAAGTTGAATGTGCGCTTGAAGAATAAATGTAATTGATCATTTAACCATCAATATAGTTTTGGTAATAATGACAGGCTGCAACATATTTGTTTATTTATTTTTTAATAATGGGATTTTTAATCAGTCTTGTCTTATATAAAGTAAAATAAAGCCAGAGACACCTGTATTTCTACATTTAAGTAATTTCACAAAGGTTAAGTCTAGGAACTTTTTATATTTGAGCAGAAGGGGGCAGCGTTGTTCTACCTAACTCACTGCATTGGGTTGTATAGCTGGTGAAGTTAGGAAGCCTACAGTCGAAGAAAGTTAAGAAAAACCATTATAGGGATCCTTAATATCCGTAATATTTAAAGCAATACGTTCTTAATTTCTTTAAAAATGCAAAATTAAGTAAAAAAAAAAATAAACAGACACTGTATGTGACATTTTCTTATATCTATGTTTACCACATCAGTGCCACAATTTACTGTCAACACTAGCACTAAAGTAATTTAAATATTGTGTGCAAGTAAAACACTTAGATTTTTTGATTAAAAAAAAAAAAATAGTAAACTGCATGCCAAAATACTAAGTCTTGTTAACTAATGCAATTATACGAACAGGCTTTATATTTCTCAATAATACAGTCACTTAGATTATAAATGTACACTATTTTTAAGTGTTATTTAACTTAGAAGTTACGATTTACATTGTAATTAAATCTGAGCGTACAGTATTTGTTTTCATTATGATATCTCTGGTGAATGCTAAAGGCGCTTTGTGTCCATCGTGTCTTTTGTGATGTCGCAGACGGGGCATGATACATGACATAAAACAGACAGGAGAATACTAAGGGCTTTTGTGTCAAAATCCCTCTGTGTGTATGTAAGGACTTAAGGATTATGTATCACTTAGTGGCTCTAGTTCTTTCTTTCCGTAGTCTGTGTACTTCTCAACACATCCACACAAGCCCTCTGTACCCCCAAGCCCTTAACCTGTTCCCCTTTCTTTGCTTCTTTTTCCTTCTTTCCTCTCTCACACCTTTAACCCTGGCTCATAAGGGCTGGACTGTGGTGCTGGTCGGCATATTGTCACCTGGGTCCCATTAAGAACTCCACTCATCTTCCTTTAGAAATAACGACAAAACAGATCTTTCACTGTAACACTTTTAGATTTTTCAAATGGAGCCTCTCGGAGGTCAGAGGAAGTTGGGGAGACAAATTGTATTAGTCCTCTAAATAAGTAGGTTTTGGGTCTACGAGCCTCGGGACGAGGAGTGGCTTTAAGATGAGGTTCTTCTGTCTCTCAAGGGTCTAGTAGTTTAAAGCCTTCGGGCTCCAGAGATGAACGCTTAACGGCACAATGACAGTCTGGTCTGGGTTAAAACAAAGAGGGAGGCATTATTTGGGATTCTTCGTGGTGAGGCACATTCCGAGGAAGGGAAGGACACAGACAGTACGCGGTCAGAGGAGTTCTGTTGATAGTCGCATTTTGCAGTTAGCCTAGTTTTTGTTTTAACCCTGAAGTTTAATGGTGTATTAAGAAGAACAGGAGGATGAGCCTACATTTTTGGGGCACTTATCAGAACAGAAATGTTCGGATAAAAACAAGTAAAGTTTAACCCTCATGTACTTCTTGAAGTCTGAGGTACATTTTATAACATTTAATAGTATATAATCATAAGAGAAAATATGAAAATGTTCATGACATTTTTCTAAAAGATACCATTTCTAAACTTAAATAAAATTTAATCAAAAGTCTTATATTACTTAAGCTAGGTATAATACCTTAATAAATTCATTTTTCACATGGTAAGAGTTTGATGTTTACACATTTTTATTTTATTTTATTTTTATTTTTATTGTTTTTGCTGTATTTAAATAGAAACCAGCTGGAAGCAATGTCAGTAAAATGTGCACATTGTGGAAAAACAGAAGCATAAAGCTTTAATAATACCTGCATACTGGGTTTGATTATGTCAGAGAAACATATTAAAAGAATTTGAATGGAAAGAAGGTACATAAACTGCTAATATTTTAATATGTAAATAATATCTTATATATATATATATATATATATATATATATATATAATAAGAAAAAGTCACTTTCAACAGAATGTGAGGATTAGGTTAATTTCTTATTTATTAATTGAGCTATGTGTATTATATAATGTGTGAGAAGGTTTCAGTTGTAAAAATGTGAAAATCCTGCGCTACAGCGCAGATCATTATACGTTTCTCTCCACCCTGTTTTCAATGCATCTGGCGTAGCTGGACTCTGTGTGAGTGTGCGTCAGCTGTTGTGTGAATCAAAAGCTCGACAGCACTGTTCCATTGCGATGACCCTTACACCTCCCTGCTTGCTCTGGTTTGCCGAAGCCCGCAGACCTCGCCAGGGATGTCAAACAACAGAACACTGGTCTGCAAAAGCCAATATCCTGTGTACAGTATGTTAGCCGGAGCCAAGTCGCATTTAATAATCCGGGCGAAATATTCATTTTCACGTCCATTTTAACTCTCAAATAGAGATGCAGTCGTTTGCCTTAGTCTCTCTCCCTGTCGGACTCGCTCATATCATCGGTGTCACCCTAGGTGTGAATTCTCATGAGAGTGTTTTGTTATAGATTCTTGAATCGAGAATATTCGGGAGATAACAGAATGTATTCCAGGTGACAGTCGTGCAGCTGGTAGAGTTTGGGTCGTCTGTCACTCATTCGGTTCTCTGCAAAGCAAATGATGGCGTTATTGTAAAGTCAGTCACTTCTTATTAAGCCCCACTGAATTGAAACGGTGCTAGACGATGATTCGTCCGTCAGGAGATGCGTACGGTTTGTCTGGATCCATTAACCACTCTCTTCTCACCAGATCTCAGTGTCATTGTTCTGTGAGGAGCAGGGCCTGCCGCCCCCCCTTTTCCCCCCAAATATGACACGCGCACTGCGGGACATGGCAGTTTCCTTAGAAAAGGCCTCCGCGCAATCATTTACATGCTGTAACCTTACGCCTGCTATTGTCCGTGCCTCAGTCGACATTCATTTGTGTCCCCGCGGCAGCTTTGACCAGCGAACAATCCTCAGACCAGGCAGGAGGGAAAAATGGGCCTACGGTTCACTGATTAAAGAGATGTGGTGTCAGCGCCCGCTCGCTGTCAGCACTCTGTTAGTGACTAGCGTTGACTTTCTAAAAAGCTAGGCCGCTACGCTAATGACCTTTAAGTAAGTAGTGTCACCTGAAGCCCATCTATGAAGCATGTTTGTTGAGTTTGGCAGATGAAATTCAATCATTTCAAAACTAAATGTGCAGGTGCCACATTTAGTTTGTCAAGCAAATTCACTGTGTTGACCAACAGAAAACTGTTTGGTTTAAAAGTGACTTCTGTTTGAGCTGTGCTTCATACATTGCTACACTATTGATGTGAAATTTTGCAAACGTGACCACAGATGAGATTTTTGCCATTTTGAAATGTTGAACACTTTAAATGCAAGTAGATCTGTGCCACGTTTACAGAAGTGAATACATTTTAATCTAAACGTTATGCTTTTTGACAAGTGTTGCATTTTTTTTTTTGCATTTAAATGTCCTCCGTGAAAAGTGTTACATTACTTGATATAGTACATTAATAAATACATTTATTTTTCAGTAAAATCTTCGGTAACACTTTATTTTACGGTCTCTTAACTATTGTTATAAGCATGAATATTACTAGAATATTAGCCATTTATTAGTAGTAATTAAGCACATATGAATGCCTTGTTCTACATGACCTCATTCTACATCCCTAATCTTACCCAATAACTCAATATAACAACTACCTTTCTAACTATAAATAAGCAGCAAATTAGGAATTTATTGAGGGAAAAGTCGTGGTTAATAGTTAATAAGTGTTCCCTATTCTTGTGTTACAAATCTTCTGACAATGTAAAAATAAGGCCTACAGACACACACCTACATTGTAACAATCATGATTTTTGCTGTTTTCAAATGCTAAACATGTTAAATGCTTGTACTTAGTTTGCTACATGAACAAAACTTGCATATGAAATATTGTTAAGCAGGATGTTTGACAGCTTTTTCAAGGAAAGAGGTGCCATAGGATCAAACTCTGTGTGCTGCCAGTTGGCTGGACGTTTTTTTGCTCCTAGTAGCTTCCTTTTTACATTTAAATCAGATGGAAAAAATATAGATGGAACATGTCTCCGATAAATAAGACAATAGCTCACTATAGGCTTCCAGTCTTTTCCCTGTGTTAGAAAAGAACAAATGCTTAGGATCTTTGTTGACGGAAGAAGTGTCCCATATCATTCTTTCTACATTTTGCGAGTCAATACTGTAAAAGCAAAGATGACAGTACATATGGTTTCTTACAGTAGTCATTAAGAACTGGATGTTCAATGAAAAAAAGTTCAGATATCTGTCATGATGTATATTTTGTGACAGTAATAAAGTCTTGAAATGAAGTGCATAACCAGAGTAACTTCTAACTACATTTTTCAGTAGACAGCAGAACTGGTGCTTTAAAAAAAATAATGTAGCTTTTAAGGTAACAAACTAATTAACAGCTTTACAGATGAGGAAATAATCAAGCACATTCTGCTAAACTGTCCTCTCGTATCTGCAGGAGGTGTGTTTTTCTGTCTTCCCTTTTTTGTAAATAAATGCTGTTTGGGGTCACAAAGAAAACTGAAATAAATAGAAATTAATACTTTCACTCAGCAAGGATGCATACAAGTAACACTGAAGACATTTATAATTACAATATTTCAAATAAATACATAATGTGAGAAATAAATCACATTTAAAGATGCATTTACATTTTGTTTAAAACTGTAATGTAATTATATTTCACAATTTTAATGTTTTACTGTATATTTTATATTAAATCAAATAAATGTAGCCTTGATGAGCAAAAAAACAAAAACAAAACAAAGTCTTTACAAAATTGAATAAGCTTCTTCAACAATAACAGGATTTTGTTAACAGATCGTCATGCAAACAAATGTGCCTGCATATGTCCTCATATCTAATATGCTCTTTCAAAAATGTAAAAAAAAAATTCTGAATAGAATAGAATAACACAGCATAGAACAGCAGCATTTTCTATGTATTTAAAGAATAGTACACTCAAAAATGTAAATTCTATTACTCACCCTCATGTTGTTCCAAAACTGTATGACTTTATTTTGTGGAACACAAAGGTAGACGTTTCTCAAAATGTCCGAGGTCCTCTTTTCCACACAATGAGAGTGGATGGAAACTGTCAAGATGCTCAAGAACTGAAAATGTCAATGAAACACTTTGAGGCAGTGTGTGAGTTAGCATGCTAATGCCGTGAAGTATCTAGCACTGCACTTCATGACCTCTTCATTCTCTTAGTCCTGTGCTTGGCAAGTTCCCTCATCTGATTGCTTGCCAGAAATATGCTGCTCTAGCTATTGTGGGGTTCAAACAAATTGTAATGGAGAGCGACAAATTCACAACATTTGGCAAAACCGCTTTGTCATTCTTGTTCACCTTTCCTCATTCCTCCGCTCGTCTGGTTAATAGCAGCTTGTATTGTCTAGCTCCTTAGCTACAACAAAGGGATAAATACAAAGCGTACTGTAGGTGCTTGTGCTAAAGGCCTTGGACATGACATGTGACAGCCGATGATAAATTGGCTCTGTGTCTGTTCAATTTCAAATGCAAAGCTCTGGAGAGTGGGAGAAGGAGAGGGAGAGGTGAAATGAAACATTTCTGGAACGGGGTGAGTGGGAAGTTTCAGATGATGTGTGAGTGTGTGTGTGGACCAGATAAGCCTCTGCTTAAGTTCTGGTGCAGGTTACTGACTTCCCGTCGTTCACAAGTGCATCTTGGCATCCAGTCAGGTAAGGAGAGCGAGAGAAGCAGTGTGTAGATGAATAGCATTACACAACTGGAAATAACAGCAGTCCATGCGTCCTAACAAAATCTAACCCACAAGTACTTGCACACCTTGCATGCACTCACATACGTTTAAACTGGTTTATGTATCCCAGGGGTACTTGAAAGATCAAACCTACTCCATAAAAATATATTCAACCTTAAAATATATTTGCACTGTCAATAGATCAAAAATCTATTAATAGAACTACTAATAGATTGAATTGATTGACTGATTGATTGATTGATTTTAATAATATAATGATAATGCTATTAAAATACTTCTGGTATTTAAAATACCAGCAATTAATAAATGAAGTAATAATATAATTAATAATATACAATGTAAACCACTGCTTAAAGGTTTAAAGTTGGAAAGAATTTTTTATATTTGAAAGAAGTAAATATGAAAAAAAGTATCTTATGTTCAACAAGACTACATTTATTTCATCAAAATACAGTAAAATGAAATAGTATATTTATATTTTGATGTTTTAGCAAAAACAGAACAAAAGCATGCACATCAGTGTCAAAAGAAAATTGGGTGCTCGACAAATTTGCTTTATGCTTCTCACAGGGATTTTATTTTTGACATAATAATAATAATAATAATAATAATAATAATAATAATAATAATAATAATAATAATAATACAAACTTCTCTCTAAACTTTTGAAAGGTAGTAGTTGTAATAGGTAGTAGTGATGAAAACACCTTTTTTTTTTAAACATAAATGTGCCAACATGCAACAACCAACAACAAAAGTGTTAACTTAAGACTGACCATTAATGAGACTCTAGAAAGAATTCACTAGTATTTTGTATTTTTTTTGCTTTTGGGTTCAGTTTTACAGTGCAGTTAAACAGACCAGTCTGGACTGAGTTTATAATGAATACTGACCTGGGGTGCGTTTCCCAAAACCATAGTTGCTAACCTGTTAGCAGCTTAGTTGGTTGGCAATGGGAAATTGCATTGCAACCAACAAAGTTGCTAACTTAGTTAGCAACTATGGTTTTGGGAAACGCACGCCAGGTGGTTTCTTTCTTTCTTTCTTTCTTTCTTTCTTTCTTTCTTCCTTTTCTCTCTTTCTTTTGTTTTACTGTAAACATCAGTCACCTCAAAAAAAATGACAAAGCATCAGTGAAACTGTACGACAGCAGCTGCACGCTATAAACCGTAAGCATCTGTTTTGTTTGTAGAAAATTATAAGTGGGCAACACAACATTAATTCTTTTATACATAAATATCATATTTGGCCATTAATACCCAGCAAAGCAAAAATCTATTTATTTTTAAAATTCAGAGAATATAACTGTTAGAATGAATCAATGTAAATTTTAAACCGTAAACCTGAAAATTATAAAAGAAACTGGATTGTATCTAGCAAATCATGTTAAAATGCCTTTGGAAGGTGCCAGGGAATTAAAAACACGTGCACACTTATAGCTGTGATGACCATATTGTAAATTGAGTTTTTTGTAATTGTAAATGATTTGAGGTTTTATATTATATTTTGTTGTTTATCCTGATCGTGGAATGAATCAGTAGAGCTGAAAGGATTGACTGCCTGGCACATGCTCTGAGCCAAATCCAGCTATTTTACAAGACGAACAGGAGGACATGTGTGTAACTGTGCAGTTGTGTGTGTGTAAGGAGTGCCTTTGTGTACCTGGAAAGAAAAGCAAGGTGCCTTCTGAATTGTCATATGAAGGGCCAAATTATGTCTTATGGTAATTGCTGTATAATCCAAAAAATGCCCAAGAAAAGTCCAACAACACCCTAGCTGTTTCATCTCAAAGCTCTAGATATGATAATAATCAAAGTGTTTCTGTCTCTGATACATTTTTACCATGTATGCACAAATTTAAGATTTTAAATCTATATCTATGTTTCAGTTTAATTCTTTGTTAGATGTTTTCTTTGATAGCAGGCTATCCATGACCAAATGTGGAAAAAGTCTGCAGATTTATTCCGTCCTGCACACAAACACTTTCACTTGAATTCCCAAATTCTCTTTTGGCGAACGCACGCTCCTGAGTATCCATGGCTGAACCTCTTGACACCTCATCTGTGGTCCTGCATTGCTTGCCCGGGCTTTAATTGAAGACAGTTTGTCTCTGCTGTGTAGCATCATCTCTCCCATCCGCCCCTCTCCTCCATGGGTCAGTGAGATCCAGCGGATTCCTCCACTCCGGCTCCGGCCCAATGCCTTATTGCTATTTGCCTCCTGCCGTCCTAGGAGAATATGTTAGATTGAAGTTATTTTATGCTTGGCTTAACACTCTCACTTTCAGTCTTCTGCATCGTGTCTCTTTGGCTTTCTCTTCTTGTCCTATTCTTGTCTGGCCTGTTTTGGTGTTCCCCCGTTCAAGAAACACTCCATGCAGAGAGAGCGAGACAAAGACGGAGAGGAGCAGAAGGATGAGAGGTTTCAGAGCGAGTGAGCACTCTGATATAAATCAACAATCCTCCAGAGTTTAAAACCTTAGAAGGTAGGTTTTAGAAAGAGGTGGTCTCGGGGTCCTTCTCTAATGTACAGGCATTTCTGTTATACAATCCACTGCTGCTTCTCCTTAAGGACAAAAAGTTCAATGTGTTGATTTTCTGTTTTCTTCTGAAGTGTTAATGCCGTAAAAAAAGTTTTAAATAAGAGAAAGATTAATAGGTATGTTTTACAAGACCATTCTGACTCAGTCTTTATACTTTATAACATAACTTTTACTTTCAGTGTAGTATAATAATTTGTTGCAATTATGTACAATTTACAAATACAAAGTGATCAGTGATTAGCCAGTAGATCTTATTAGCAGTTATTTCAAAAAAATGTAATGTTGGGTTTGATTAAAAATATTATGTCAACAGGTTCCAAACAATTTATGTAATCTCAACAAACAATAATTTAGTTCATAAAAAAAAAAGTTAAAGTAAACTTAACAAACCTTAGTAGAGTCAACAAACAACAATTGAGTTAATTGTACATGAAAATTGTAATTAATGATGACAATTTTTTTTATAATGCCACTTCAGAAACACCACCCCCTTTAATTAGGATTTAATAAGTCCATAACACTGAATCAATAAATAAGGGTGCAGCTGCTCAATACAACTCAACAAATAAACCATCTCTTAATTACAGTTCATCAAACAGATCACAAACATGTTTGAAACGCAATGTTGCATTTCCAACCATTTGTTTATGTTTTGTTCTAAAATATATCTGAACAAGTTCAGTAAATCAAACATGATTTTACAAAGATGATCTAATGGTGCTACACTTCTGCAAGAGGGTGACAGAACAACAATTACCCATAATACAATGCAAAATCCTCAGCCAATGATATTCAAGTCTGTATTGGTTTTATTAATCTGTTACTTTTATGCAACAATGTTATGTTGGCTGAACAAATAATTTTTAAGTAAAGCTGACAATACACACTTTTTTGTTGAACAAACTAGATTAAATTAAGTTCACATTGTTAAATAAATTTTTTAAGTAATCACAACATTGGCAAAAGTGAAAGTACATTTTTTTGAGTGTATTTAAGACTATTTAATGCTATGTAACTTGCCATTTCATTTTTGTTTTCATTAAAAAAGGGCAATGATAATAATGAAGATGATGAAAATAATAATAATAATAATAATAATAGCAATAATAATATATTTTTAAAGATATAACTATCAAATTATATAATTTAACTGCCACAAAAAAAATGTTGATCCTGAAGCACAAAACCAGTCTCAAGTCGCTGGGGTATATTTTGAACAATAGCCAAAAACACATTGTACTGTATGGGTCAAAATTATAAATTTTTCTTTTATGACAAAAATCATTAGGTTATATATCAAAACTTAATTTTTGATTAGTAATATGCATTGCTAAGAAATCATTTAGACAACTTTAAAGGAGATTTTTCTCAGTATTTTGATTTTTTTGCACATTCAGATTCCAGATTTTCAAATAGTTATATCTCTGCCAAATATTGTCCGATCCTAATAAACCATACATCAATGGAAAGCTTATTTATTCGGTTTTCAGATTATGTATAAATGTCAATTTTGAAAAATTGACACTTGAGACTGGTTTTGTGGTCCAGGGTCATATTTATAAGGGTGCAAGGATGACAGCATTAAATTTGAACAGATAAACTGACACGGAATACTCTCACACACACAAATAAATAAAATGATATAATAGATACCCCAGTTTATACTGTATAACTGAGTTAAGGGGAAAAAAGCTTTGACAGCATTCAGCTAAAAATATTTGCTGAAAAAATGTTACTCAAATGAGTCAATGTATCATTTCTGACGCAGTTAATTTATCTTCTGAAGGAACTTAATCAGTAAAACAGTATGATATGAGAGAAAATACAATGTAGGTAAGTTTTTGAATGATTATTTCCTGTTTGTGTGGCTGTAAAATCATATGTACAGTAACATTAGCAAATAAACAGCGACATAGCAGTTTGTCACCGTTAGCATTTGCTAACTGGAACAGGTACACTATTATAAAACAAGTAGCTACCGTCAAGCCAGTTAATACATTTAGATACTTACTCCCTGACACTGGCTGCCTGGTCAGTGAATAAACAGCTTTATTGGTATTTTGGTCCATCAGTGGATGTGAAATGACATTAGCTAAAGGGCATTTGCTAATCACACACAAATATGGAAAACATGCCTGTATATGTGACTTTGTTAACAATGGATGCAGCTCACTTTAATGTTGAGACGTTCTAGCAGATGTGTGCTGTTTTGTTTTGAGTTTTTCTCTTGGCGTGAGCTGGTTTCACTAAGTGTGATTCGCATTAGGAGGATGAGGGTAATGAACTGAAAGGCCGCTGTGTGAATGTGTGTGTAGTGACCCTGCAGCTCCAGCTCATTGCCAGCAATGTCCTCCGGATTCTTTCCATTCTTCATCATCTCATCCCAGTATGACATTTAGAGGCATGTGTGAACACACAACTACACACTGTTTATTCACAAAGAAGCATGGACATACAAATACATACATATGTGTTTGTTTCAGGGGCGGACTGGCCATCGGGAGCACCGGGACATTTCCCGGTGGCCTGGCGGTCATTCTGGCCTGCCTGCTGCCGCTGTGCAGTCGATCAGGCTGACGAGCAATAGGCTGGTATGCTACTGCAAATTAATTGACGGTTTTATGAATCTACGAATCAGGAGATCGCGGAGTGAAAATGACACCACCACATGACCAAACATCCAGAGACAGGCTTTATCTTAGAAAATTGCGCAAAAAATATAGCCGTAAACGCAAAGGAGGAGCAGAGAGGGTACTTATGAAAAGGAGAAAAGCCCTGGCCACAGACGCAGCAAATTGCTGCAAAATGCTAGCCATGTTCGCCAGTAAGGGAGCAGGTCGGTCAGAATTACATTTATATTTACTAGGGATGGGACGGTTTACTGAAAAAAATGAACTGTTCAGTTCACCACACACGGTTCGTCACGCGCTGAGACCGCTGTTCAACCTAAATCTGATAAAGCATCGGTAATATGGTTTACTATTAATAACACGTAAAAAAACAGGGTTCAAATAATATTTCTGCGGATGGAAGCGCATTCTGGATTCCCAGACATTACAACAGCAATGAAAAAAAAAAAAAAAACCCTGGACAAATCGTTCACTTTTGTTCATTACCAGAGGTGGGTAGTAACAAGTTACATTTACTTCGTTACATTTACTTGAGTAATTTTTTGGGGTAACGAATACTTTTCGGAGTATATTTAAAGATGGGTACTTTATACTCTTACTTGAGTAAATTTTTGGGGGAAAATCTGTACTTTTACTTCGTTACTGTGGGCGACGCTCCTCTCGTTACTTTATCTTAATGCAATAAATGTTATAATGCTTCAGTTTATTCCAAACGCGCCGTCTACTTTTCTCTGGGCAATGAGCGATGCCCATTCGTGAATGATTCATTCTTTTGAGTCAATTCTGTTCAAAGGCTTGATCAAACCAATTGGCAAACGAGTGAATTGGTTCATGGATCAGTTTGAATGAGTCGTTCAGTTCCCTGCCGCACGCGCTGAGCGTCTGAAGTGGTTCACTCGGAGTTGTAACGTTTAACATCAGCAGCGTTGAAAACGTGGCTGGAACTGCACTGAATTGAAATCTGCAAAGGCTATTATTTGCTAGCGATGGAGATCCTTATTAGATGAACACCGCGTGTGCTGTCTACTGTTTAACAGGTAATAACTTGGGTTACATTCGATTACAGTACACGATACCACTGTGACATTAGTTTGTTGTACGTGTGTGGCTTATAACAGAGGGGAGTCAAGTTGAATGCAGCTTCCAAAAGACAAAAAATAGCCGATTAAGATTTTATTAATTTTAATACAATCACACTGGTGCAAGTACGTTCAGCGAGTCATATTATCAGCTGCTAAATTCAGATCTGTGATTGCTTGCTGGCGCTGAGCCAGAGATAGATGCGTTTATACAGCGCTGCCCATTATAACAAATCACACATGATTCTTTTGAGCTTATTAAAGCATTGGCCAATCACAGGCGTACAGATGAGTCATCGCTAAAATTCCGGTTCTTCCTTCACTCGCTCACTGACTGAATACCTCTTTCTGGCGAATTCTCTCGTCAGAAACAACAAAGTGCAGATGTGTGTACGAATCTTTAATTAAGATATTGATTTCACAGTGTTAACAGTTTCAGTGATTTTAATGGGAGTTTCTGAGAGTGATTGAACTCTAGACTGTCAGTGAAAATGATCTTTAATAATGTAAATGTTATTTGCTCTCTTTCTGAACAATGAAAGATTAGTAGCAATATTTATATCACATTAACTTTCAATGTTAAATTCACATTTAATATAAAGTCAGTCTTATTAAAAATATGTTATGGCATGACAACTATATCTGTTACTTAAGTAAACAGACAGGGTTTTATAATAAATTACATAAATTGGAGTAAAGGCTGATGAAATATATACATTTATACACGCACACATACATTACATACATTTTATCTATATATCTAAATAAAAATAGGCTCAGTATATATGACCCAAAGTAACTAGTAACTAACTACTTGAGTAGATTTTTTATCCGATACTCTTTTACTCTTACTCAAGTAACTATTCAAGACTAGTACTTTTACTTTTACTTGAGTAAATATTTCTAGAAGTACTTTTACTTTTACTTGAGTACAGTTTTTGGGTACTCTACCCACCTCTGTTCATTACTAATACGAACACTGTATCAGTGCATTCTTTTAAAGCGACAGTCTTTATATTAATCGAACAGCAACAACAAAGAAATCACTCACTGCTCTTGATTAAAAAGCTTTTTTAACTTTAAAAAAGAATAATCTTTAATTTATAGTCCAAATGGCAATGCTGCTTTACATTTGATTACTTTATTTAATTTCTGTACCTATAAAAACTAATGCAAGACCTACCTAAAAAAAAAAAAACTGAGAGTCAGTTATTTTATTTGTATCTTTACTCTATTGTTTTTCTTTGTGCTGTTGCTTGTAGTTAGAATTTTCTAGGTTCTTCAAAGTAGCCACCTTTTGCTTTGATTACTGCTTTGCACACTCTTGGCATTCTCTTGATGAGCTTCAAGAGGTAGTCACCTGAAATGGTCTTCCAACAGTCTTGAAGGAGTTCCCGGAGAGATGCTTAGCACTTGTTGGCCCTTTTGCCTTCTGTCTGCGGTCCAGCTCACCCCTAAACCATCTCGATTGGGTTCAGGTCCAGTGACTGTGGAGGCCAGGTCATCTGGCGCAGCACCCCATCACTCTCCTTCTTGGTCAAATAGCCCTTGATGCCTTCAGTGTGACTCTACAATTTTAATAGTCATGAAAATAAAGAAAACTCTTTGAATGAGAAGGTGTGTCCAAACTTTTGGTCTGTACTGTATATAACAAATGTATATAATGATAGATGTTTTAAAAAAGCATCTTAATGACAAACTAGCACACTGTTTTACATATGGGGATATAATACTTTTTTAGTACCACAATTGACCAGAAATTGATTTTCCATTTCTAGCCTACAATATATAGCCTAGTGTACAATGCTTATTTATTTTGAAGGTGACGAAGGAAGCAACAGTAGCACTAGTGCTGCTAGTGCTCCTGCTGTTGAACAAGAGGGGGTGGACAGTTCAGCTTTTGAGTCAGAGCAGGAAACCTTCAAGTAAAGTTTAAGCTATTAGTAAAACTAAACATGCTGCACTCTTAAAAATATGTGCTTTTATGATTTATAAGGTTATCAGTAGTAGGACTGTGATCATTGGGACATACAATTGATGGCTGGATAATTAATATAGATTATTGAAAGTGCTTATTTCATATTGCAGAGAAACTCAATGTGCCTATTGAGAGAGAGGGGGATTAAGGGAAAGATGATAGAGACAGTGAATGGCTTGATACTTCTTGATACTTCATTTGATTATTTTGCCCGTTCACAGTCTAAGGATTTTGTTTAAGGATTTATTTTTGAAGTATAACCCAATTCAAACAACTGAAAGAGCCAAAGAGTTTAGCAGTCTGGTGGACACATGAATTGGGTGGTGGTGACTGCAGCAACAGAGGTGGCCTGGGGTGGAGTCAAATTCCCGGCCTGATTTACTGTCCCAGTCCGCCACTGGTTTGTTTTTAAACTTTTCTGTAACTTCCGTTGTTTTAGCGTGAGGTAATGGTACCCTTGCAGAAAGCTTTCAACGTGTCTGCTTCTTCGTGAATGCATTATGTCATGTGGACTGTCCCCCTTTTTCACAGTCAGAGCTGAGTAGATTACTTACAAATTGTAGTCCATTACAGATTCCAAATTACATGACAAAAATTGTAGTCAGTAACGTAATTAATTACATTACACATTCTAGGTAATGTAATCAGACTACTTTTTGATTACTTTTCATTTACTTTTGACCTAAGTCGTTTATCATATTGATTTAAACAGGAGAATCTTGTACCATATTGACAAAAATTCAAAGAGTGAGAAAATTAAATGCATCAAAGTTCATTAGACATTACAACTGGGGTTCTAAACTGAACTGAAGGCGGGTTGTGAGTTTAATGTCTTGGGTTTTGTATAGTCTTTGATATTCATACACTATATATATATATATATATTTTTTTTTTTAAAGTTGAAGTTTATTGGAGTACATTTTACAAGACAATACACATAAATTGCAATGAAGTAAATCATAAACCACATTTTTTTTTCAGTCTACAGCGCCAGAAGTGCTTAGCCTCTATGTGAGTTAAACGCAGCACACTGAGGTGCAGAATCCTCTGACAGATGAACCGTACAAAACTCCACCACAGTGAAAGCGACAGCCACATGTTTGACGTGATCCTGCATCTGGTTTGGTTTTCATGTTTTGTCAAGCATCGGACCAACATGAACTCTGAAGGCTTTGCGGGGCGCCCAGTCGGGAAACAATCCTGAAACGTGCTTGCGAATAGCATACCAACACTGCCCACAGAGTTCAGACCAATAATGGTCTTGAGGTGAATGCTGTCCTCCAAATAGCACACTGAAGATTTTTCAAGTGAAATTGAGTTCACCGCAGAACCGCCAAAGATATGTTACAGAACAGAAACGTTATGGTGAAATTTGATGAATGGATGGGCAAATGCATTCTGATTTGGTTCTAAATTGCTTGTCGTTTTCACCATCGTAATTTTTTCATTTTCTCATTGCCTACATGCAAGTTCTTGGTAAAGCAAAGGACATTCTTAGTAATATATGGTAAATAATGCATGTAAGACTACACCTGTCCGATCCATGCCTCCTTATAGACTAACTCAGCACAGCTCTCGCCTTCTTCCTCCCCCAGCCTTCATCATACACCTCTCTATATGTTAGCTAGCGGCTAGACTGTAAGGAAAAGCCTTTAAAGAGGTTCACGCGTATCTTTTTATTGCAGCATACATCAAGTATGTTGAGACATCCGAAAGAGACTGCGAGATCCACGCTGATCCATTAATCATCATTCATTGTATGTTAATAAATTCCGAATTTCCCCATTTACCATGCGGGGCCATCCGCGCACGCTGGTAACGCAACCTTTTCAGAGGCCATAAATCACAGAGCCTGACTCATCTGACAGAGAGGCCTAAACACAGGCACACAGTCAGTCCTGCGGGCACAAACACACAATCTAATGTACTCACGTCAGAACTGGGATTCGATGGTGTAGTCTGAGCTGTGTAGCAGAGCTGCTGGAGACAAACGCGCTGGTGGAAGCAGTGGGATCGGTGGAAGCCAGAGGCCTCATTTCCTCTGCTGCGTCGTAGAAGCTTTTTGAGCGACCGTGCGCAAAGACAAGTGTTGGCAGGCAAATAATACTTAGAGGAAACCACACCAGCTATTATGGGACAATTCTGCCTTCCAGGAGTGTTGTGTACCTGTCCTATTGATGGGTGGGTGTTAATAAAAGTAATCAGAGGTGGAGCTGGTGTTTGGTTTGGCTGTCCAGGGCCTTTCAAAACATTGCAAATTTGGTGGAGTGGGAAAAAGCTTCAAATGTTAAATGTGGCAGCTAATTATTGCTCGAATTTCAGAGGGAATATACAAAAGCAGAATCCAAAACTAACTTTGTTTAATTTGAATTTTTGTATAATTTTGTTTGTATTTATTTATGTGTGCATGTATGTAAGTGTTGATAAATATGTATGTGTGTGTGTGTGCGTGTGTGTGTATTATTTGTGACAACCATTATGAAGTTGATGAAAAATGATGAACCAATCTTTACTATTTTATTTTTACCTGCCAAAAATGCATGCATTTTAGGGCTCTTAGTCGATTAATTATTTTTTATCTAATTAAGTACAGGGAGCTGGAACCTAAATTTGGCTGTGAAAATACCCCCAAAAGATTGTTTAAAGCTATTATTGTGTTAAATTTTCAGGCTACAGCAGTCTAACAGAAAGTATAGAACATAAAATAAGATAATTTGAGAAACATCTCTGTATTTTTTGTTCATGCAATGAAAATCACTAGTTACCAAAACAGCTTAGTTACCGAGTATTCAAAATACCATCTTTTATGTTTTGCAAAAGAAAGTCAGTCATTCAGACTTTCAACAATTTCCTACACAAATGGCGATGAATGTTGCATATTGTATTGTAAGAATAGGTGAAACTAAATAAATCAGGGAGAAAGCGCTGAGGCTCTGTATTTTTTTATTTTACTTTATTTACTTCAGGAGAGTTATCTTTGAGGCTGCACATGGGAAAGAAAGTGCACAAGATGAAAGCCAACAATCTGTTAACAATATAAACAAAGAAATTTTGACTATATTTATTAGATACATCATTGTAAATGTATTTTATATCTATTTAAATTTGAAATAATAATTAATTAAAATCTGCCTAACCCCATCATTGCTTTTCTTTGATGACGTTCCAGGGCATTCCAAATGACCGATTATTGTCAGTGTAGTCCACTTCAACGGATATCCCATGCTTAGGGAGTAGGGAGCAGTGAACACTGTCTAGGGACCCTGTCAGTCGGAACGCACATTCTTTGAGCGGGCTGCTGAATCGATTCGTTCAAAACAGTTCTGTTGTGGCTTTTTAGGTAATATTTTCATTGACAAAATTGAACAAAAACACACAATAATGTGTTTTAAATACAGCACAATATTACATTCTTATTTACTGAACTGTTGCATAAATTCACATGTACACTCGTGTTCTTCGTGACAAAAACAGTACTCCTGTGATCACTTATCATAAATATGAGGCAAAAACTCATACAGGGGAATTTTTGTTGTATCTTGGATTTTAGGGATGCTGCATTTATGGAGTTGTTACCTTGCATCAAATTTGTCAACAGTCAATCATATTTGTCAACAGTCAACTGTATGAAATATAAGATGGCGTACAGGACTGGGGGCAGAGCCAGTGCGTTAACTGCATTAAAATATTTTAATTGCGTTATTTTTCGTAACTAATTAATTAAGTTACGTGTTAAAATGACAGCCCTAATGCATTGTGAATAATATAACTATATATGTGTATATACTGTATATATATATATATATATATATATATATATATATATATCATCTTCAGTTCTAACCATAAACCTATTATGGTAAATTGGCTTATGGTGAAGAATATTTCACCAAAGGGTGTCAAAAAACAATTTCCTTTAATGAATTGTGATGATCACAATTGTTAAAAAATATTACTGCGATGTAGAAAGTTTTTGAAACAATATAATGCCTTTAGTCCTTCAAAACCCAGATTTCCTCTGAGAATGTGCTGTCTGACAAGCGCTGTGTGATCTGCAGTGTGCATCCCTGAAAATCCACACAATATCGACATTCTCTTACTGAACCTGAGCCAGCCAGTAATCAAGTGTAATTGTAGTTCACAAACATTTATCGGATTAGGCTACATTATTTTTAGCCTTGGGGAACTGTTTTCATTGTCCTCAGGTTTACCCCTCAATATTTACAATACCTCACCCCCTCCAGAAGTCACGTGACAATCGTAGCATTGCTGTGTGCTGCAGATTAAAAGATTATAGAGGCTTTTTGTGCAGAGGCCGCTTATAAAACTATTATTGTCAACAAGACCTCGGATTCTTGTTGAAATGCGTGTTTTATACTCATATGCACATTTTGCCAAATCTACCTGTCCTATCTGTCCTGTGGAACACCTGTGTTGTGCGTGTGTGTGTGCATGCATAATATTAATTGATCAGCAACAATACCGTAGAAGCAATAATAATAATTTTATAATAATGCTTATTTATATTTATTATATTTATTTCATATAAATATATAACATATACTAATCTAGTAATGATTTAAATTGTATTGCAATGTTTTCTGTTTAAAAAATGTATTTTAATTTTTTTTTAAATGCTATTTATTCCTGTGTCTATAGTTTTTTAGTTTTATCTTAACATGACATAATATACATTAAGATTACAAAAAAATGTAAGCATTAGCTTTAGGTGTCAGAATAAATAATATCACTCATCATCGTTATCGGTGAATCTGTCCAGATGTGAAACTGGTGTGTTGCAAAATGAGCCAGCTCTTAAATCGCTTTCACAATACGTTAATGGCATACGTTACAGTAACGTGACATCGGCAAGGTCTCAAGTCGGACAAAATTTCTGGCCAACATTCATCACAGATCAGTCTGCGCAGCTCCGCATGAAGCTGAACACACTTCTTGTCTTTGGGATGGCACACTTGGTCCAGGTCCAGTAGCCTAATGAGGTGGTTTTGATTTGCCTTTTCCCACAGGATCCAGAATCTCTCTTTTTTGCTCTCTCTCATTCACTCACTCACACACCTCAATACTTCATCGAGGCACTCTCTAAATGACTTAATTGATCTAATCACTCACTTGATTGGTCAGAGCCATGCATCTTTTTCATGGCCAACCCTCTAGACGATGACATTGTCTTCTGTTCCTGTGAGTCCAGCCTTCTGTGGTACTGTGACAAAAGTGGCCCAGGGGCTTGGCAGGATTGCCTCTACTCTCGGCCTCTTAACCTTGAGACTTTCAATTGTCTACAACAGCAGAAACTTTGTCAATGTTGTCATTGAAGTCATTGTTGACTTGGTTTAGTAATGAACTAGATAAATGCCTTGGTGAAGCTTGTTCTGGACCAGTAAAGGCTATGTTGTGAAATGGTGACCATATTCCTAGTAAAAAAGTTATATATTTAAAATCCGTTTATTTAATACTTAGTATAGTTAAAATGTATTAACATATTTACTGACATCGCTTGGGACTTACTGATATAAAAAATATAATTAAACTTTATTTGGAGTACTACTTGTGCACAATGAGCATTTCTTAATAGTAAGACTAAAATGTGTTTTAATGTCACTGTTGATGAGGATTGTATGATCTGATTGAATAATATTGGTCATTAAATGCAATATATTTAAAGTGTACCTGAAGTATAATTGCAATAGTTTTACTTTAGCACAATCTGTAGTTGGACTCTTTCACACTTAGTTGTTCCAATTTAGGAGACTCTAAGTAAACCAATTTTGTATACTAAAAGTACAATTGCAGAGTATTTTTATTAAGCACATAAATATGTAAATATTGTATACTTAGCATAAAATAAATGTATTTCAAATATATTTTAGTATATATATATATATATATATATATATATATATATATATATATATATATATACAGTACAGACCAAAAGTTTGGACACACCTTCTCATTCAAAGAGTTTTCTTTATTTTCATGACTATGAAAATTGTAGAGTCACACTGAAGGCATCAAGGGCTATTTGACCAAGAAGGAGAGTGATGGGGTGCTGCGCCAGATGACCTGGCCTCCACAGTCACCGGACCTGAACCCAATCGAGATGGTTTAGGGGTGAGCTGGACCGCAGACTGAAGGCAAAAGGGCCAACAAGTGCTAAGCATCTCTCGGGGAACTCCTTCAAGACTGTTGGAAGACCATTTCAGGTGACTACCTCTTGAAGCTCATCAAGAGAATGCCAAGAGTGTGCAAAGCAGTAATCAAAGCAAAAGGTGGCTACTTTGAAGAACCTATAATATGACACATTTTCAGTTGTTTCACACTTTTTTGTTATGTATATAATTCCATATATAATTCCACATGTGTTAATTCATAGTTTTGATGCCTTCAGTGTGAATCTACAATTTTCATAGTCATGAAAATAAAGAAAACTCTTTGAATGAGAAGGTGTGTCCAAACTTTTGGTCTGTACTGTATATATATATATATATATATATATATATATATATATATATATATATATATATACTGTATATAACTATTAACTACTACATTTCTCTCGATAAATTCTTAATTTGCTGCTTATTAATAGTTAGTAAGGTAGTTGTTAAGTTTAGGTATTGGGCAATATTAGGGATGTAGAATAAGGTCAAATAGAATAAGGCATTAATATGTTCTTAATTAGCACTAATACATGGCTAATATTCTAGTAATATGCATGCTAATAAGCAACTAATTAGTGTTACCTATTCTAAAGTGTTACCATTATTACTTAGAGAATGCTCAGTGTTCTTTTCAAGAGTCAACTTTGTCTCCAGTTTCTCCCCAAAATTTTTAAGAAACAAATTAGGCAGTTGTGGACACAGTATAGAACTATAAGATTTATTTGGATAATTGTATATCATGTTAATCCTGAAATCTATAACGATTGATTGCAGACTTGTACATCTTTGCAAGTTACAAAGTTTGAGGTACTTTTGTATAACCTCTGAAACTGTAGAAGAGATATCTACTGTTCATTCAAATAGGATCTGTTTTTAACTAGTTCCTACAGTAGAATCCAAAATCATGGCATAGTAGCTGTGATGCGGAGTAAAACCTCCTGGATAACACAAACCTTTGAACATTTAAAACACTCAAAACAGCAGCTTTTGACTCAGTCTCACACTGATTCAGTCCCTCCACATTTTGCATACCATTTCCTTATCTGAGTAAACCAAAAAAGCTTGACACCTATAAATCCTCTTTCAGGACGACCAAATTCCCCAGAGAAGATGCATGGATGTGCACCTAAATGCCACTGGAGAGATGATCAACTACAGACACCCTCTGCATCCCCGCCTCATTATACCTCCATACTACAAGCCTCTTTAATACCCAGCCTTCCTAAAGAGCAGGTAGTGGCAGAGTGGGCTAAAGGGATGCGGAATTAAGCCGTTTTACACCAAAGGGTAATTTGGTTTGATAAATGTTCCATCATGGCTAATTAATAATAGATATTTTAGGGATTGGGGGGGGAGTCGGGGGGTGCTCCATCGCACTAGGAAAAAGGTGGCGACATTATTAATGGCACCGACCACGCTATGTCTCACGCAGGGTTACGGCACAAGGTCAAAGCATGTTTCACCGAATTAAAAGCCATTTTGAGCTATGGCACTTCTAATCAGCTCAGACCTAGATGTGCATAGCTCAGGTATAATGAGGCACCAATGAATTTAAATAAACAGGGTGAATATGGTGATTTATAAAGGCAATGTGCTATCCTTATAGCTCATTAGCAATGACGGATACTTCTTATTCTTTCAAGCTCTTTTACCCATAGGACTTGAGCTTTTAACCAAGTAATATCCGCCTCTATTGTCAAGAGTGTGCATTCCAGGCAAGACATTTATCCTAGTCATTATAAAGAGTGGGGACACAATGCAAGAGTAATGATAATGTATGCCATCTAAATAAACGATTTCCCCCCTTTTTCTCCTCTTTTTTTCTGTCTGTGTAGGACTAACGCTTCCACTAGACTTTTTTTGCAGCACATGAATTCATCTTCATATTTTATCCCACCCCTTTTTCTTTTCCCAGTGAACAGAGGAATAATCCTTGATTCATAAAACGTTTTGCATTTCAAGGAACGTTTTTTCTTTCTTTCTTTCTTTCTCTCCAGCTAGTGGCGGGGGTCCTCCTCATTCGATCGCTTCTATAAATTATAATATTTTTGCTGCAGAAAGTTGCTAGGGCTTAATTTAAAACCTGATATAAAGTACATTCAGCAGAGTGTTAACACGCTGATTAGGAACTTTCTTGGAATAATGATGTTTGATGCTCGCTCACTCTCTGGCTTCGAGAGGGAATTAATTCTAACATTCCAAGCGTCTGACAGTGAGGGTGGGGGCTTCTCTACCCCTCTTAACTTTCTCTCTCCTTTAACAAGTATTGATCTAGCTGAGTGCAATTACCAAGGACCTCTTAGCTTGGCGTGTTAAATAGCGTAGCTTAGGCTAATGACCCTGCTAGCTTAGCCGCGGGCATTAGCGATGTAGTGCGCTGAGGCGTGCCAGCGGTTGCGACCACCCACCGCTCGGGTTGGGACACGCCAGCGTATTAGTGACTTCATCAGGCCCTTTGTTAGGTACTCCGCTTTTTGTGTCGCCCTTGAAGAAGAGGTAGGCAGAATGTGGCAGAAACTCTTGATGTTATTATTCACAGGGCTGACCGTGGATCAGTGGTCCTGCAAAGCCGGCTTTTAATGTATTCCTCCCAGCCCTATAACTATTTATCTGCTCCTATAGGGAAAGAGCAGAAGTCTTTCATCACTGAACTTTCGTCTCTGTTTTCAATCAGGTATATGAAGGGAGTATCACTGTGAACGTATCATGACTTTGAGGATCTTAGGGAGCTGTAGAAATGATTTGTACTGGAAAGGTCCTTTCAAAGCTCGAGAGCATACCCCAATTCAGTCCTCTGTAAAATGTCAACAGACGTCAATCCCACATTCAGCCTTTTGCAAATTCAGCCTCTAAGTGCTTTAAACCTATCATTTATCACAGCGGTGTAGGACACACACCCATTTCAAACAGACACTTGACGGAGGTCTGTTGAGACATTCGAGTTCTCACCAAGAGTGAACGGCAAAACCAGCAGCCCATCATCTCTAATTGCATTACATCAGGAAGTTTTATCATTCTTTTGAAAAGAAAGAATGGATAAAGCACCCTTAAGCACACAGTGAGCTTGCTTGGATACAATTCAGCTCTTGACCTGAAGGGTGTACGTCTTCAAGGGTTTGGGAAAATGCTGTTCTGACCGTGGTTTATCAAACTTCTGATAGTCATCACTGCTTCATATTTTTGCTCTTCACATCCAACCAGGGGTAATTCCAGGATTTTTGCTTATTCTGAAATATGAGAAATATGATTTAGTTTTGGGTATTATTCCAAAAAGTTAGGTAATAATTGAAGTAATTATAAATAAAAATTGATTGTGGTTACATTCATTTTTATAATGTTTTTCACATGAATGGAGAGTGCAATTTTAGACTCCCACTCTGAGGATCCCAGACTTTCTGACCAATCAGTTTCTGTGTTTTTCCCCTCACGACCTTTCCATGCATTTTCCAGTAGTTTTTGATGCCTTGATAAGGATTTTTTAAAATCATATTATAATTATCACATTTAAAAAGAGTAATTTGTAGTTCAAGAATATTTGAGAACTTAACATCACTTGAAAAATGTATATTATATTATATTATATTATATTATATTATATTATATTATATTATATTATATTATATTATATTATATTATATATGAAAATTGTTATGGAGCCAACAGAACAGGAAACGTGTGGATCCAAATGCAAAGCTTTATTAGACCACATGGTAATACAAGCTAAGATCAGACACTGGAAAACAGGAACAGAGGATACAAGACGGAGAGTGATGCATAGGAAGGCGTGGATCTGCAAACTGCGAACAATATCCAATTGGGTAGTCCAATGGGGCCATCCATTGGTTATGATCAATCAAGGGGCAGACAATAGGGTCGAAACTAGAGAGGTAAAACTAAGACGGGCAGAAGGTCAAGGCATGGGATGAAACTAGAATGATTAAACTAAAGCTTAGACAAGAGATAACTAGAATAGTAGAACTAAGACTAGGAACTAAAAACTAAGTTAGGATCTAGAATGATAGAACTAAAGCTAAGAAACAGAATGAGACTCAGAAAGGTAAATGGCTCTGCAAAGTAGCTAACGCTCTCAATCGCTAAACGCTAACAACACTCGAGCCAGATGAGCAAGAGAGAGAGCCTTTTGTAGAGCATGTTTATTGGCCTCAGTTTATTGTGCATGTAATCAGCGAGATGCATTGTGGGAACTGTAGTCCAGTGCGATCTGTGACAGTCTGTGTGGTGCAAGAGTCGATGCAAAGCACAGGCAAACTCTGGTGGCTATCGAATAGAAGACTTCAAACCAGGTTTGTTACAAAAATACACACACACACACACACACACACACATCATATTGGCTATTATTATATAGAGTTATATAATTCAGTAGTGGTCACACTTTATATGAAGGTCAATTTCTTGTTATTAAAAACGTACTATGACTTTTGCCTCAATAAACTCCTAATTTGCTGCTTATTAATAGTTAGTAAGGTAGTTATTAAGTTTAGGTATTGTGTAGGATTAGGGATGAAGAATATGATCATGCAGAATATGTGTTTTATAAGTACTAATAAACAGCCAATATGTTAATTATAGGCATGCTAATTAGCAACTAGTTAATAGTGAGAATTGGACCTTACACTAAAGTGTTACCTGAATAGTTAATCATATAAATATTGTTAATAACCAAAATGACCTTTTATTATTTTAGTGATTTCTGTGATATTTCCAGCATTTCCATGACCGTGGGAGCCACAACAAAAATGATTGTTAACACTAACAATATTCACTATTAACTGCTTATTAGCTTCAATATTACTAACATATGGGCTGTTTATTTGTACATATAAAGCGCATATTAATACCTTATTCTGCATGACATCTAGATTCCTCAACCCTATCCCATGTCTAAACGTAGCTACTTCAATAACTACCTAACTTAATCAGCAATTTATCAGAATATGTGCTCCCTAATCTAAAGTCTTACCAAATAGTGCATGTGGGGGCCACGCTCATACTACACTTATGCCAGGATAATATGTAATACAACTAATTTTACAGCATATTAACTATAATGAAGGATTCAGTGTGAAATAATTTGAGAGAAACAGAGCTGCTGAAGCTCTCTTAAGTGTAGAATCAACCCAACCAATTAATATTTATTCTGTTAATTTGACAAAATATTGAACTGAAATCACCAGCCCCAAGTAACACAGTAAATTTTTTTGCTCATTTACTCACTCAACTCTTGGACAGAAAACAACCAGTGGCTGTTTAGGGCTGGAGGTCATTTCTTTTCTGGCTTTTTAGCAGGTCAGGAGCTTCCGAAACGAGGCCCTCTGCCCCCCACCCCCTTTTCCCCGCGAGCGTCCGGCTCTACTCGCAGGCTAGCTATGATTAATGTCAACGCCGTCCAGCCACAACCCTTTCTGCAGCAGATAATGCCAGGCAGCAAGCACACTTGACACTTTTAATGTATAATTAAGTAGAAAAAGTCAGCACTGGCTATGCAAATTTTTTCAAATGATAAATGAGACCGGGTGGCGGCAGGGATTGATTTTGTGTAAATGAAACTAATTATGGAAATGTCAAACATAATTAATAAAACAGGTTTAAGCTGCAAAACACTGTCAATGGAATGAATGAGGAGGCATTGGCGCCCATTGTTTGGGCTTTATTTAGGCCACGGTGTTGTGCTTGTTCGGCTCTCCCGATTGCACGCTCCCCACCCTCGCACCCTCTGCCTCCCGTTCCCTGAGAGGGGGGAAATAAATTTGCTTGTCTTTCGGTTGACTGTAGAAATTAATTGCTGGAATCTTGTCACATCCAAGTGTTACATTCCCGTGCAGGACATTAACATAACTAATTTAAAAGAACCCAAATGACTGCATAATGGAGCACTGGCAGCGTGTATGACACTAGCTGGTCATACCAAATTAGCTCACTTTCATAATTGAAAATTTTCCCCAATTCACATTTTTTCACCGTTTTTCATCTCCTCTTGTTGCACATCGTCTTTTCATTCAGGAATTAAACAAAGGATTCGTGATTTACAAAAAGCTGTGTTTGACCTATAATTAGCCGAATGGAGATGGGGTGGTGCGATTGGGCACGTGTACGGAAGGAGTCCGAGTCCAAGGAGTCAGAGACGCGGTAATGATGCTTGAGACCTCTGGGGAAGCACAAGAGTAATGGAATGGACTATTTTTATGGGGACCTGGATAGTAGGGGGCTGGAGAGGCCGATTGAGCTGCACTGTGGGGTGAATCAGCGGGGCAAACACCCAGACTGGCAGCCCCAACCCCAGTCATCAGTCCAGAGTGTCAGAATGACACACACTCACATACACACATCTGCTGCCATCCTCGCTAGAACATCTGCCACTCTTTAAACACACACACACACACACACACACACACACACACACACACACACACATACACACACACACACACACACACACACACACACACACACAGTGTTGTTCAGCAGGCCAACCAAGCAGAAAAAAATACCTTTAGTAATTCAGCACAAAAACGTTATAAAATACTCTACATTCAGAAATTAAACCAACCAGGGTACGGTGTAAAGAATGTGATGAAAGTGGCAAATTCTGTAATTAAAATGTGGGGGCAATGAATAATCTATAGAGTAAATTTGTTTGTTGTTTTTCAATCAGTTTTAAATTAACTACTTGAAATATTTCATAAAAATTGTATTATACACCTAGAGATTGTTATATGTCATCACGTACACATATATAACATATATAAAAACATATATTTTTCTTCATATATATTATTCCACAGAAACTAAACTAAAATCTTGATACAGTACATTTATATCAAATATTTTTATGGAAAATGTGGTTACACTTTATTTTAAGATGTCCTTGCTACAGTGTAGTTATACATTTAAGTACTGAGTAATATGAATTAACTACATGTACTTACTATATGGTAAGGGTTAGGATTAGGGTTTGTCTTAGGGTTATTTGCATGTAATTATGCATACTTTATTGTTATCATATTAGTAGGTACATGCAACGTGTAACAAAGACACCTTAAGATAAAGTGTTAACATAAAAACTGTTTTTGAAAGACGTCTCTTATGCTCATCAAAGCGGAATTTATTTTACACGAATACAAGGGAAACCATAATATTGTGAAATGTTAATGATAACATTCAAATGATAACTGTTTTCTATTATAATGTTTTTATTTATTTTTATTTTTAAATGTAATTTATTTTAGTATTGGTAAAGCTGAATTTTTAGCAGCCATTGTCTTCAGTGTCACTTCAGAAATCAAGTAATTTAAAATTGCAGAGTATGTTTATTTTTGCGTGTGTGTGTGTGTCTGTCTATATATATAGAGAGAGAGATATACACACACACACACACACACACACACACACACAGTATTACCAGTAATATACATACTTTAATGCGTAAATAAACATCGAAACTCTCTTTAAATAAATAAATAAATTCATGATAAAACATGCATGCATGTCAAAATGCTCAGACAGCATATTATTTAATGTGTAAACATGATATAGTGATATTTGTTGAATGCTGAAATGGCACACATACAACAGGACACAATAAACTGTAAATTTTGTAAACAATTTTTTTTTTTAATCTGTATGTATGTTTGTCAAAGAGTAAAGCAGTGAAGAGCAATTAGTGGTAGTCCATAATAAGTGTGGTCAAATTAGTTATGTTTTGTGTTAGGCTTAGGGATATCATTTTATGTGAATTATTGCCACACACCCTTCTCCAGGAGCACTTAAAATCTCATCTTGAACACATTAGAGGTGGTATTTCTCACTGTGGCACATACTTTATTGCCTGGTCTTGTTCGGTGGCGTGTGAGAGTCAACAGTGATTGTGCTGCGTGTTTTTAAGAGCTGCTTCACTATAGTATAGGGGATCAAGCAAATAGAAAACTGAAATGTTTTCATTTCACCAAGACACATTATACATGCAAAATCATGTCCTTATGACTGTTTTAAAGCATGTTTTTGATAAAGAAACTGTTTACAAGAGCATTTTAACTTTACATTATGGCTGCTGAGTTGTTTAATTGTTCATCTTGAGTAACGGTGATTTACTCATGTGTAAATATTTTACATTTGCTCACTGTCAGAAGTTTTCTGTAAGCATGGTTGCATTCAAGCAGTTCATACAAGCTGTTTCAAGCACTGTTTTAGTTGTCAGATGTGTTCATCTGTGCTACAAGATCAGTCACTTTTTTTGACACATACCCTGGGCATCTTACTATCACCCTCCTAAATGAATGCATCTACTGTAAATAAAATGTAAATAGTAACAAATTAAAATAAAATAAAAATCCTAGTTCATCATCATAAATTACAATACATATAGCAGACACTTGTATGAATGTTATTACATACTGTAAAATACCAAACCAAGTATCCTTTCCAAACAAATTATGATTATGATAATTATGAATTTTCATAAAAATATATAGTCAATTTTCCTCAGTTTTCCAAAAGTTCACACAGATATCTTATCAAATGCATGTATGGTTTCATGTTGCAGAAGTGCTAAATACTTTTTCAGCAATTTAACTATTTAAATAATGGTATGGATTACAGTATAAAAGTCATGTAACAGCTTGTAAAACATGTGTGCTCTTAGATTGTAAATGAGTGAAACTGCAAAGGCCTCATTTTTCTTGAACTTTGTTCTCCTTGCTTTTTTGCCTTTCTCTTTTTCACTTTTGCTCCCCTTTTCCATTTTTGTTCTGCAGTATTTTTTTCTCTTGTTTGATATTTCTTGTCAGAGGAATTCCTGAGCTCAGAGCTCCCTCCAAATGCCAGGGGTCGCGGGTCAAACATATGCAGCATGTGCTACAATTTATTACTACGCATTTGAGTTGAGATTTTTCTCCCCTGACAATCTTAAGTAAATTATACTCTCTGCTCTGAACAAGAGACTGGGTTTACCCTATATCTGTATGGACACTCTCAAGTCTAACATGATTGGCTGGAGCCTCAGAGATCCTAACAATCCCAGAAGCCTTTGGACTCTGTGCTAGTGACATGGCAGCCGAACTGCAAATGTCTGTATTTATAGAAAACATATGCAAAAGGGCTGGTGGCACCACCGAATGTGGAAAAGAGCTCTTGACAGTTAAATACGAATGGAGAGCAGATCAGCGTAGTCTATAACAAATTTAATCAGCAAAAGGCACCTCACCTCCTCATTTCATTTGAATATGGTGGATGGCGACGTCAAAATATGTACATTTATCCCTCCCAAGCATATTCTTTATTCTTGAAGGCTCATTATTTCTGAGGGTATACAGAAGGGACCTCAGGCCCTGGACTCCAAACCAGCTTGGTATTAATCAAAATTTATAAATGCTGAAGGATGGAAATGGATTTACATGACCAGCAGAGCAGACATAAAAATTAATGTACAAATAAGATTCTTAATGATAAAAAGAAATACAGAAATACAGAAATCTATCTATCTATCTATCTATCTATCTATCTATCTATCTATCTATCTATCTATCTATCTATCTATCTATCTATCTATCTATCTATCTATCTATCTATCTATCTATCTATCTATCTATCTATCTATTGTCCATTCATCCATCCATTCATCCATCTGTCCATCCATCCAACCAACCATATTTATCTATTTGACTGCATGGAGATCAAACTGAAAATTGATTTTATTTATTTATTTGTTGCCCCTAATATTTCAGATAAATTATATAATTAAATTATTTGACTTCGTCAAAAATGCAGTCAACTTTTAACAACTTTTCTGTAACTTAACACACAGAATGTAGACACTGGCTCATTTAACGTTCTCTCTCTCACTTCAGCGTGCCGAGCTTCAATTCCTCCTGTGAGACAGCCATGCCCTGAGAATAAGTGGATGACACTCAGACATTGTTTTCGTGCGGTAAGTTTTTCCCCTCGCTATACAGTATATAATGCCATCCTAAAGCATCAGGAAATGTGATTCACAAGACCCGAGGCACTGCAACACATACACAAACACACAGTCACACATGCGCACATAGTACAAAAGTAGCTCTTCACTCCTGCGGTGCCATTTTGACCCAGTTATGCAGGTTAACGTTCTCTAGCGGTGTATGAGAACCCTGCCTCCTATAGGCACTGCAACACCCACTTACAGAGCCAAGGGTGAGCGGTTTGAGTTGCACAACAAACCCTTAGACATTGAAAATGCTTGGTGTTTATCAGCAGCCGAGGACGGATGAGGGTGGGTGGGGAGGGACAGAGGGGGGCGTTAGCGTAAGGAAAAGACAGCGAGAAGGGAAAAATGCTGTGAATTGAAACTCGCAAACTTTCTAATGGAAATGGTGTTGACCCCTTGGAGGTATTGTTGGAGCTGAGGCATTGTTGCAATCAATATGCGCTCAGGGGAGAGCGTACGGGGCAAGGACCTTTCGTTCCCCACCACGCCGGGAATAATGCGAGACGCTGATTTGTTATTTTCCAGACATGGAGAAAACAAGCAGACGGGTGGCAATGCATGCAGGTGCCTCATTTTGAGAATACTTCAGAGATATGAAATGAACAGAGTGAGGAAAGAAATGTATCTGCAAACGAGGGATAAACAATATCGTACAGTTAGTGCCGGTCTGCTTTAGGCGGTGGCTGCGTGGGCAAATGGTGTTCATTAGTATTTCATAAATCATTATTGTAATGTTACATTAAGCGATCCGATTTTTTTTTCTCAAAAAAGCATTATAATGTTTATAACTGAAAAATAATGCAGTCAGTCAGCTTTAGCATTTCTTTCCTCTTTCTTTTAGATTTTGGCCTCCATGAACCTGGTGTCAGAACCTTTTTAAAAGTGCAATGCCAAATTTCATTTTATGTTTATCATTATTATTATTTTTTATTTTTTTTAATGAAAATTTCATTATTGATTGGGTACATCAAATCAGTTTTCAAATTTATTTGATATACACTATATTCAAAAATTTGAGAAAGATTTCGGAAAGATTTTCTTTTTTAATATTGTCTTGAAGAAACTGTCATTTATTAAATTCAACACACTGGGTAAACTCAGACTTGGAAGGGCAGAAAGACACAAGTACAACTGGTAAACCCGGCAAAGTTGGAATGCACAGTCTGGAACTAAATAAATGACTTAACTAGGCAATTAGGAGGAACACAGGTGAACAGAATGACTAATTAAGAGGACAGGAACAGGAATGACCAAATAAGGACACATGAGGGAGAAACACAAAAAAGACAGTCCAATCCTGACAACTATGGCTGCGTTTACAATTGGCATTAACATGCGATGTGTATCCGGATGTTATCCACATACACACTGAAAAGACAAGTGTTAACGCACTTCTGATCGGAATGTTATCCGATCAGTGTGTCCTGCTCCAGAGGTAGTCGAGGACACATTGTGATTGGATCTCAGAGTAATGCATTCGCAGGTGACCGTCACGCAAAATCCCGCCCCCTCTCTCACGAACTGTCAGAAAAAAAAATGGAGAACACCCATGTAAATACTTACAAAAAAAATACTCTTTCAAAAGAAAACCCACCACTTCAAGTTGACTTTGCTTCAGGCCATTCTCTACAGACTTATTTCAATATTGCACGGGAAAGACAGATCCGATCGGTTATCCAGATAGAAAAGTCAGCTGATGTCGCCAAGTGTAAACACGTGATCGGATCACGGTGATCGCATGTTAATGCCAGGTGTGTAAATGCAGAGAAGAGAGGCCAGCTTTAATAGAGAAGCTATCTTTACTTGTTCATTTTTTGGAGTCAAACTCATTGGGGCAGCTGGAGTGACGGATTAATCTCCATTGCATTTCTCAAGACTGTATATGGTTGTGTGGATATTGCCACCTCAAACAGCCCTGGCTGTCAAATGGCAAAAAACAAAGCCAAAATGAGGTGTTAGATAAGTTGAAGATACCCTCATGTGAAGTGGTCCACTTGCTTGAACTCAGTATTGCCCACTCATTTTATTGGATATCCTTTCTACTCACACACACCTGGCTGAAGTGGCCATCTAAAAGAGCCTCTTAACGTGTATAGATGCTGCTGCTAAAATGACTCCACTGAATGTAAGGGCCTCTTGACTACTCAGTCATTCTAAACTGCATATCACACACACGCACACACACAAACACACAGAGAGAGAGACAATAATACTTATTTGCTCCCCTGAGTCTGTGCTGCTACTCTGAGTAAAATTTCCCCTGGCAGTTCATGTTTTTCTCTTTCATTTACTGTCTTTGCAATATATGAGTGTTGCACTTAAACTATAGACATGTATGATTCCCATATGAATCCTACACATATGATAAAGAGACCTACAGAACCGCAAGTCAAAAGTGTGATTGTCAATATAGGCGTTGTGCAGCTCACACTTCTATCTATCTATCTATCTATCTATCTATCTATCTATCTATCTATCTATCTATCTATCTATCTATCTATCTATCTATCTATCTATCTATCTATCTATCTATCTATCTATCTATCTATCTATCTATCTATCTATCTATCCTACACACCTTCAAACACCAAGAAGGCTTTTTAATTTTTCAAGCATTATTGAATTTCACTTAATTTGTATTAGAGTCCTGCATCCTGTTTTCTAACTCAAATTCAGTGATTTTATTTATAATAATTTGATTTACTGCTGCCATTATCAATGAAATACACACTCAAACATCTCTTTTGAACAAATTCAGTTCAGATCCACTAGTTTCATAAAGTCACAATCTATCATTCAAATAAAAAGGAGACATGTTTGCACTGAAAAGAATGACAACTTCTTGAGGCTGTTTAGTGAGTTCTCCCATCGTTTCTCTTTGTCTTTTGAGTCTTTCCCTGTATGACCACCTGGCTGAACGCTCCAGTCTAAAAAACCTGACTGCAGCCTGGGAAGGGACCCTTGCGTCTGTGCGTACGTGTGTGTTTGCATTATATGTAACCGCGGGCTTCTTTCATCTTCACTGACATTGACAAGTTTCCCTGCATGATCCACCAAGTGCGTATGCGTGCATCTCCTCACCCCCCACGTCCATCATCCTGTCACACACTCTCACACATCTGGCCGTCTGCCCAGATATGTGTGTGTGACTGTGAGTGTGTTTGGGTGGGTTTGGGTGTCTTGTTGATCCTAGCTCACCCCTCTCTTGTCAATCTAGCATTACCCAAGGCCTCTCTTCCTGCCCTGCCTCTGACAAGCATCAAACTCCTTTCCACGGCACTCTTTGTTTCTTTGGTCTTCACTCAATTTCCTTAGGCCGTCCCTCAGGCTCAATACATGATACTGTTCCTTGTTGTGAGAATGCTTGTTAGTCCAGAGGACTGGCTCCCTGTACTACAGTAACCGGTCAGTGAGACTGTAGTAACTCTAGCTTCTATAACTGTATCTTCTTTATCTGAAGCCTGATAAGGTGTAACCCTGCGCTTCGGTTTCCTCTCACACCTGTTTGGCTATTGTTCGGCATTGCCGCTAGTGTTTCAGCTGCAACAGTAGCCCATTATAAGTCTTACTATTAAATGGATTGATCGACATTATTTTGATGTCATAGTCAATGCGGCTGCATTGGTTTGTGAATGGACATGAAAGGTAATCTAGTGGCCAGAACAATGGCTCTCTGGATCAATTCTCTGCAGTCTGAGGTGGGGCTGCATAGGGAAAGGGGACGACAAGGGGCCACTTCTCACGTTTGGACACTGGACGGTATTTGATAGGGACATTTATGTAGAGAGGCTTTGTTAGGGGCAACGTGGAAGTGCAGAAAGGGTATGAGAAGTTAGGTATGTGCTTGGAGGACATAATGAATGCATTAATTCAATAGAGTGACACTACTAACATTCTTCAGTACTGTAACTCGGCTGCTTTAAAAATTCTCTTTTTGACAACAACAACATAGTGTGTATGTGTGCGTGTATAAAAACGATGCATCAATCAAAATGTTGACAGTTCATATTCATGTAAATGAACCATTTTGAAAAATCTTCCTTTTTTCTAGTTTGTAGTTAAGTCAGAATTTTTTTGTGATTTTATAACTTTATTAAGTAATTAATTTAGTGTAAATGGATCTTTTTTTAATGTAATGCTGTCAGTCAAACTGAGATCCTCACTGAATATAAAAAAATCATTTTCATTTCTAAATTTACCTTACTGTTTTTATTATATAAAACTCCCTAATAATTAACAAATTATAGAAACATATAGTAAATTAAAGTAAATTATATATATATGAATATATTTGAATGTTGTTCATAATAGCTCCTGCTTCCCCTACATATATTAAGTGAAGTCAATTAATATAACTTGCTGTTTTTATTTATTTAGGTTTGAATGTGCATTTGATAAACTACTGGACATCATGAGTTGCTTGTAGAGTGGCTTAAAATTGTAGGCCTTGCAGTGAGTGTAATTTTGAGGAATTACGATCCTCAGTACTGTGTACTGAGTGTAAATGATTGTGTGCATTTACTAAGGACAAGGGAGCTGTAAACACACACACACACACACACACACACACACACACACACACACACACACACACACACACACACACACACACACACACAGACACGTACCTTCTGCATTTTCCAACAATAAAAGTGTCAGAAACAAGGTCCACTATGTGGTGTGTGGTGGCGCTATGTAGGCAACGTGACTTTGAATCTATCTTGTGTTATTTCGCAATCCTGATCCAGTTCCTGTTCCCCCTGCTTCTCCATCTTCCTATTATAAAAAGTAAAAAATAAAATTGTGAAAATTGTTCCAAAATGTGAGGAAATCATACATGCTACAAGCACACAGAGTCCCACACAAACTCGTAGCACGTACACACACTCTCCCCGCTTCTCTCCTGTCTCTCACTGGCTTACTTGGTTCTGGCTGAATAGGCACACTTGTTTGAATGTCATATTTACACCGACGCTTTGTCAGAAAGCGAACTTCCTCGGGCGTGAGCGGCGGAGCCCGAGCATATGGCCGTCAGACTCTGGGGAGATATGACAGCCTATCGGAGCGGGTGTGCGGCGCTGGCCAGGCAGATGCTCTGGGCTTGGCGGCGATTAAGTGGAGATCATCACTGTTTTCTTTGAGCACCACTGTGCCTTGTACTCAGAAGTGTTTGGTTAATCACTGTCTGCATTCGACAGAAGCTGCCAAAACGCTCATTAAGTCGGAATTGTCTCCGACATGTCATGCTTGGATGACGGAATTTTTTATTTTTTTTGTCAATGTGTTTTTTTTTTCTTCTAAGCGGGAAGGCCAATCACACATCAGTGTGTGTGGTTTGTTGCTCATATGACATTGATATTCTAAACGTCTGTTTGGAGTTTACTGTATGTAGTGTGTGTGATGTGTGCTTGTGTTGCAGCTCTTCTTTTAGTCTTTGTCTCTTGTGTGCTGATGGTTTGTGTGTGTGTGTGTGTGTGTGTGCGTCTGGTCTGGCCTCTAAGGAAGGAGGCTCTTTCTTTTCTCATCTGTTCGGCTGAGGAGCTTCTGGTTTCTGCATGTTATTAGCAAAACGCTCCAAGTCACACTTATCCAGCTCACTCTGCATGTGCGTGAGTTTACATATGTGTGTCTGCATGCGGAGGGAGCAACACTTTCTCCTCCTGTGTGAGAAGTGTGTGCATCACACATTGACTAGCATGTTCATGTATTTTTGCTCTCGTTCTCCACGCCGTTCCACTCTTTAAGCCGTCATCCTCTCTTGATCTCATCCCACAGCGATACTTTATTTGCCTAAACGCTGTTGTTCCTTTGCATGAAACATTTTTTGAAGTGTGGCAAAACCGAGGTATTGTAAGACACGCAGCCTTATGTCTGGTTAATCACGACATTAAATACAAATAATAATATGATTACTGAATCTCTGTTGTCGTGCAGTGCTGGAAAATAACATTTACCATTCCCTTTTTATGTTAATCGTCTTGTTAGCGAATAACAGATTGCTTCTAGTGCCGAGCTAATGCTGCTATTCTTCCAGCTGTGTAGCAAAATATATATAAATAAATAAATATATAAAAGCTGAAATAACCTATTTGTAACACACCCACACACGGATATTGCATCATGAGATTGGAGGTGCTATTCTCTCAAATGTAAAGCCTTTGCTCAATTGCTCTACAATAACTGCACGGTATTAGAGCGACTTTGAATGCATTTGCATGGCAAAGCAGTCATGCTCACCTTGTAAAAAAAAAGAAAAAAAAGAATTGTATCCCTTTTTTTTTTAGGTTGGAGATCACTTTAGAGGCTTTTTGCCCCAGTTCAAACTGTTTTATTCCACTTTTCAATGGGCCTTTCAGTTTTCTCTGTCTAAAGCTTTTTATTTTATGTGGAATATGAAGATATTATTTGCTAGAAGCCTTTCTTGTGGCTCAAATTATAATACTGTATTGGTTGATTTGTGCTGCTGGATTTAAGCATGCACAATTATTTCTATCAGTAGGCTTTTCCTCAGAAGTGTTTTTCTTCACTGTAGATATTTATATATTAATTTATGTACAGTATTTATGTACTGCAGATGTGTTTTATTAGAACATGCAGATATAATTTGCCTTTCTTATGGCCTTATTTATAATTTAAAACATTTATTGATTAATTGATTTGTGCTGCTGTATGAATCCATACACACTTTTTTTTCAATCAAAATTATTCATCAGTTTTTTTTTTCTCCATATTTTTCTGGAGGTGAATAATCTACACTGATGATTTCTTGTTGTCTTTGAGTGTCCTCACGACTCGTGTCAAGGGGATCTCAATCAGATTTGTCTTTAGGGATGGCAGAATGAGTAGCATTCTGGTGTTGTGCCGATCACAAACAGGATATGAGGTCTTGATTGAGTAGCGGTGCGTACGAGTCAAAGAGAGTCTGTCATAGTGTCCTTACAGAGACACCAAATCCCATCGTGACCACCCTTCAATCACAAGGCCTGTTTAGTTAACGCTTCATTAGCATGGGGCTCCACGTACAACGTGATGGGCAATAGGGATGTCAAAAGTACCAGTACTTTTGTATTAAGTCAATACAACAATTAAAAAATAAATAAATTATAATAAAAGCAAAAGTAGCATAGAGAAGAGTGCCAATTCAAAGTGCACTTCTCAGTGAAAATGATCTTCTTGGTGAGATATTAATTTAAATTTACTCAGTTTTGTATGTAGCCTCCCAGTAATGTACGTATGTTTAAAAATATTTGATTAGTGCAGTAGGCTTTCTAGTTTTGCAGCCTAATAGGGTCTGCTGAACTCTTTTATCTTTAATATCATTCTAATAATAATAATTCACATTTAGTCATTTAGCAGATGCTTTTATCCTGAGCCACTTACAAATGAGGACAATGGAAGCAATCAAAAGTGCTATAACAAGTCTCAGTTAGCTTAACGCAGTTAACATAGCAAGTTTTTTTTATTATATAATAAAAAGAAAACATAATAGAAAAAGAATAGAGCAAGCTAGTGTTAAAGGCCTTTTTAGCTTTTGTTAATTGTATAATAAATAAAAAGAAAACAAATAGATAGAATACATAATAATATGTAAATAATAATTTCTGTGATAGTATTGTGTGACAGTAATAATAATAATAATAATAATAAAACTAGATTTTTTTTAAAATAAATTATTTGTATTTAATAAGTAAATACAATTAATAAAAAAAAAAAAAATATATATATATATATAACTTATTAAATACAAATAATTTATTTTAAAAAATTCAAGTTTTATTATTATTATTATTACTGTCACACAATACTGTCACAGAAATTATTATTTACATACTTACATATACATACATATATATATATATATATATATATATACACACACACACATATATATATATATATATATATATATATACAGTATTTTCCTGACTATAAGTCGCACTTTCTTTCATAGTTTGGCTGGTCCTGCGACTTATAGTCAGGTGCGACTTATTTATCAAAATTAATTTGACATGAACTGAGAGAAATGAACCAAGAGAAAACATTACTGTCTCCACCCGCGAGAGGGCGCTCTATGCTGCACAGTGCTCCTGTAGTCTACCACTGAGCAGCATAGAGCGCCCTCTTGCGGCTCTAGACGGTAATGTTTTCTCTTGGTTCTAAATAAATGCGACTTACAGTCCAGTGCGCCTTATTAGTGGTGGAAATTATGATTCTTTCAAGAGATTCGTTCATTTTCAGTTCGTTCACCAAAATGATTTGTTCAGAATCATTCACTGATTCGTTCAGTGATAATTTTTTCGTATTACACAAAATATGCCAGCAAGTGGAAAAAAAGGGTGTATTATGTGTTTTGTCTTAAGTCAACGAACGTATTCACTTGTTACAAAAACTTACCTGGCTTTATAAAAATGTGTGCATAATCGCATTCAATATATAAAGTCTAATTAAATTTTTCAGATGAACAAAGCAGAGGTTTTCTTGCCTAATTAGCATTTTAATTGTTTGATGAGATAGGTTGTATATTATATATTCACATTCATAAATCGGGGATTAAACGTGGAGTTCTGTATGCTAAATATCAAAACAAGCGTATGTGCACAGTACCTGTAACTGCGCTTTGCATTTTGCGAGATTGACATGCTAAATGGCAGACTAACCCAGTTTACTCTCATTCATTTCGTTCACGAACGAGATAAGCTATACCAGTTAATTTCATTCACGAACGACGTATCCGTTCATTCAACTCATTCACGAACGACATGTGTGCCAGTTCAGTCATTTCATTCACGAACGAGAAATACTAAATCATTCAACACGTTCATGAACGACATGGGTATCAGTTCAGTCATTTCATTCATGAACGATAAGATCTATAGATCTAGTTCAGACTCATATGAAACTCGTTCATTGAAGGGCGTATTCGTTCACTACATTCAACAAATCACATGCTCTGTCACATCTCATAATCAAAGGCTATTGGCTCGAGGTTGAGTAATTCTTTGACAGGATGAAATGGTTGTTAACCGGTTCATTGAGCTGCGCATGCGCTGCTTATAGCGCCGCGCTGCTGTGGAGGGAGGAACTTCAGTGAACGAGAAATAGGAGTCAGTGGATTGCGTGAACGAGAACGATTCGTTCACCTAAAAGATTAAAGATTCGTTCAAAAAGAACGATTCGTTCACGAACGACACATCACTAAGACTTATATATGTTTTTTTCCTCATCATGACGTATTTTTGGACTGATGCGACTTATACTCAGGTGCAACTTATAGTCCGAAAAATACGGTAGTTTTATTAATATTTACATTTTAGAAATGAAGATGTGGGTCAAATAACAACTTATTTTGCTGTGTTATGAGTATTGGTATTTAGAATGATGGCATTTCAAAATTTGGTATCAACTACTGAAACTTTGGTATCATGACAACCCTCAAGGCCAAGAAGCATCAGTTTGTCAGCTGCAAACTGAGAACATTGTGAGAGGTTGCCACAAATAGACATGCAAACGTCCTCCTCTTCGATAAATCCATTTCACTTCTATGTCAAACTGCATTGTTTGAACTCAACTCATCTGGAAGTGCGAGGAGAGAGAGAGAGAGAGAGAGAGAGATAGAGAGAAAGAAACCTGGGAGGCTAAGCGAGAGAAAGACAGAAAGCAGAGCAGATGCTGCGCCGATTAGCTGGATTAGTTCCACTGCATTTTCAGCAATAAAGTTGCAAGTCATTTGGCTGAGAGCGAATGAGAGGCACACACGAAACTCTGTCAAAGTGTTAGCAGCAGAATTAGCATGTTTCGCTAACTCTCCTGATGCGCAGTTATATTGTGACCCAAATGCGAATCGCCAAACAAATCTGAACATAGCCAGCTGTCCGGACCACATTTATTTTTTTAATGTGAAAATAGAAGGTGCTTTGATATTTGTTTGTGATATTTGATGAGGATGTATTTGTTTTGAGTGCCTGGTGGTTGATATTCTCCTTTATCTGGAATGGATTCCTGTGCTAACTAGCCATGAAAGTGTGCAGCTTAGACGTCTCTGATTCTGCAAATTGCAATGAGGAAAGAAATAATTGTGCTAATAGGATTTTGTCTATGTGATTTTGTTAATGGTCTGAAAATATCCCATTTCAGTTCATTTAGTAGACTAGAATGTGTCTTATTGGAGTGCTTATCTATGCTTGTTTTTTTCCTGATTATTCTGTATTTTTCAGCAACAGCCAATTTTCTCCCAATTAAAGCATGATATTAGTGCTTAGAGGCTAAATTAATATGAAAACATTACATTACAGCTCAATATTTGCTGCCTGTGATTAGAACTATAATTGTTAGCTTGTGTACAGTCCTATTTCTTAAATTGCTAATGCAGGTGTATACTAATCCACACAGTATTTAAGGCAAGCTAGCTGACATATCAAAGCAATAATGTATGCGAGTAGACAATATTGTGTGCTTACATCTTATTGGCAGCACATTTATGTTCAGGAGCGTCCCTTAAAAGCAATTTCTAACTAGCTTTACTTGGGTACAAAAACTCTGGCTCTGCCAGTTGGCCCAAAGTTAGCGGGGAGCTGTCGGAGTAAATGGCAGCAGCTGCTCGCAGTTCTAAAGAGCATGTCCCAGTCAGCGCGGGAAAAGTCATGGCATCTACATTAATACTACCTTAATGGCCCATCTGCCGCTCCGTAGGGTCCCCGCACCACTCTATGGAGTCATAGGCGTTTGACAGGCAGTCTTCAGCATGCCAGACGCCCACCGCATGCCAAATGGCCCAGAGACGGCCTGACGTCGCCCGGATCTGTCAAACTCTTTCCTCACTGCTCGTCAAAAATGTCCCCGGTGAAAGTTACGGCGGCTTTTCACACGTGAGCGCTTCTGGATGTGCGGGGAGGACATCAAATGAGTTGACGGCTAGCAATTGACACCTCTTTCTCCCTCTTTCTGTTTTTCTTTCTCTCCAATCTTCGTTCAGCCACTGTTTTGTGCGAACTGATGGAGTTTGAGATCTGGAGAACTTATTTTCACAGTTGTTTGAAGGAAAAAAATCGACCATGGCTTATTCGAAAAATGTGCCTGTGGCGACATTTTTGTGAAATTATATGCTCTCTACATTTACTACAGCCATACGTGTGGGGCAGAAAACTTGATACAAATAGCTAAATGTAGTAGTTTACCAGTGCAAATCACACACTGTGGTAAAAGTATTTTAAGATTATAAAATTTTAATTTTTTAAAAGTTTTTTTTATTAATAATCTGATCTTGTAAAGTATAACAGTTGCTGGTACTGCCCCTAGGTTAATTCTGACTGGAAACTGCATTGGATTGTATCAATAGGTTTGTTTTTGGAGTTTTTAAAAAATGTAGGTAGAGGCACTTGTTTTATTTTTGGTCTTATTTATTTTGTTGTTGTTGTTGTTTTTTTCCAAACAACTACAGCCTGAAATTTGATGACAAAAACATTAAACTGTGTAAAACCCTTTTTCGATTTAGGCCTTTCTTTGAATCACAGCTTGATATTAAGATTTTAGTTTCCAATTACCAATGCTGTTTTTTGACCTAGCCGTGCACCAGACAGCATGTGTGGGCGACCGAAACTCAACGTTATACTGTGTTTGAAACTGCTGCGCCTTTCTGTTTTTTTTTTCTGTTTTTTTTTTTCTCCATATTTAATCATATGTAGATAGGCAGGATAAGGCACGGTATCATTTATTATTTAAAACCAAACAAGCCAAAAAAGAAACGATGTGATCTTTTCCGGGGGTGGGGGGAGTCAGGGAAAGGCCAGTGAGGGAACAGTTGGTTGGTTATCTGGAGGGAAAAATATGCATGTGTGTGTATTTTGCCACCAGCTCTTCAAAGGCTAGCACTCTGCTGTAACACAGCTGGGAACAGCAGGGAAAGTTGAAGAGTGCCTTCCTCCTCTCCTCCTCCTCCTCCTTTCTGCTGATGTGTAATGTTTTTCTCTACCTCTCTCCCCTCTCTCTTCATCAAACCGAAGTTTCGTCTTGCCTTTCGCCCCCTCACTCCCTCACTCTCCGTCTCTCTGGGCATCTCTGCTCTTCTGTGGCAGTCCCAGCCGGAGGGAGAAAGAAAGGGAGGAGGAAGATGAGGAGGATGAGTGGAAGGGGTGTTCTGTGATACTGCCTGTGAACCCATGATGCCTCCTCGCTGAACTCTCCCCAGCGATCTATTCCTGCATTCTGTTCCATCTAATTCCAGCCAACCTTGCCTCTGATTACCAATGCTACTCTTTCACTAAAGCTAAAGGAACACTGTATCATCCTCGCATTAGAACTATTACCTGCACTTAAGATGAATAAAGCCAGGTGTGTGTATTTTCACATAAATTCCTACCATCTTACAATGTAAAGACAGGGAGTAATACGTCTCGAATCAATTAAAGATATAACTAGTCGACGTGTATTCGCACTTCACAGGCTCGCAAATGATCTTTTATGAGCGCTTGCACTTCGGTTCACCCTAAACTTGTCATCTAACTCCTCTTGTCTGTCGATGGAGCATTCAGCAAATCCCCGTGCTGCTCTTATCAGGGGGGTCAAAAGTTAAAATTTGCTGCACCATAAGAATTATCCCAAGCGCCGTGTGGGTTTGAATGCTCCTTATGTTAGTGCTGCATGGAGTGAGTGATTTTAATTCAAACAGGGAAGTTCTTCATGTAATTAACCTTGAAGCCTGCCCCCACCCCTCTTTTAATTTAAGTCGTGTGCTTCACTGCGGGGTGTTTTTTTCCCCTCTCTCTCTTGTGCTCTCGATCTATCGCTTACTTGTTAATTTTTTTTTTGGTTAACATAGATCATGGTGTTTGGCTGAAACGTGAGGGTGTTTTAGACCTCTGCTGGCACCTCAGGGCATGAATCTAAGAGATCAGCGTGTATCTGTGCAGAACTCATTCTGATGTGTACAGTGTGATAACCTGAGACTAATCATGTAGACACTATGTGAGGACATATGTGTTTTTTTCTTTTTTTTCTTTTTTTTTGTAGAAACTGTTTTCTGATTTCCACTTAGTTACACATTTTTGGTACTATTTTTTTTATTATTATTAATTAGTTTTTTGTAATGTATTGTTTAGAAACTATATATTATGAAGGGCCAATGAGGAAATAATTATATAAACATCTGAATTATTAAAAATCCTTAATTCTATCTATCTATCTATCTATCTATCTATCTATCTATCTATCTATCTATCTATCTATCTATCTATCTATCTATCTATCTATCTATCTATCTATATAATGTACAGGAGGAAGTACATATTTTGACCTTTAAAGTTTTTAATTCCACTTTTTGGCCTTTTTATGTTACATGTGACGTAAGTTATTCTTTATTTATTCTGTCCATTTTATTCTCAGTGATTCTGATTGTGTGTAGATATTAATCTCTGTCCAGCAGAGGGAGTGTATAGTTTACAGGACATCTATTGTCCTCAAATGCAGATGCTCATAAAAAACAAAAATCATTTAATTTCATGTTTTACAGCAGGAAACAAGTGCACAATCACCTCATTACCAGACCAAAAAAACTATAAATCATGACAAACCAAATCCTTTTTAAATCCAGCGTGTGTAATTGAACATTTTACACCAAACACCCCAAATGTATTGTGTGAGTTCTGTTGACTTGGAATGAATTACTGATGTTTATTTGCATTGATAGAGTTATGCAGATTTTATGCCATAACTATTTTCTATTCTTTCATAAATTGCTTCAGTAAAAGAACAAATAAATACATTTCCCTTCACGGAGCCAGCAGCATTGGGTATCATGAGTACAGCTCTGATACGGACTACCGTGGAGGTGATAATTCTGCTTAGATGAGATGTAGCGGTGTAGTGCTAATCACATTTGAACAAGCACAGACTTGTTCTCAATAACAGAGAACCTTTCTCATTTCAAGTTCACACACATAGACATACAAACAAATTTCAATTGTTTATTGCATAGGAAAGCTTCTTTCACTTTGCAGTTGCCCCACTCTTGCACTGTATTTCAGTGCAAAACCTGAAAGCACTAAACAACCATAATCCTGTTTAATCAGATGCAAAATACACTGATATAGCATTGCACTTTGAGTATTTACAGTAAATTAAGTCAGTGCCATTCATTCTGGAGCAAATACAGCCCCTTTCTATGTAAATTAGGCTCTATTTGTGCTATTAGCTTGGCGCAATTAATGTTGTGCAGAAGCTAATGTTGTGTAGGTGCAATTCATTCTTAGTAAAATCTCTTCATAGCAATCCATTTGTGTGATAGCCTACACTGTATACTGTACCAGACCTTCAATTAGTGCTTCAGCCTTTCCTCTCATCTTTCTTTTAGTCTGGAGGGGGTCATCTGTCATGACATTTTACATTGTGTCTTTAATTAAGAGTGTGTGTCTCTGAGGTTGCTGAGGTTAGAGGAAACCCATAAAGAGCTCAACACTAATAGCAGGCATATGATCAGTGGCTGGTGTTAAACTTTTGTACTGTGTTTTATTGAACATTTTTTTTTTTGGTAGTTCACTGCATGCCGCTGGTTTGTGATGTGTTAATGTTGATCATTTTGAAATTTTAACTAGCAGATGGGAGCTGTGTTGATTCATTTCGGATGGATTTGACAACAAACTCTTTCACAAGTATATATTCTGACAACAAACAGATATCATTGTGGTTAGTTCAAGGCAATAATCACAGCCTTCTCTTTTTATTGTACCTGCCGCACCATTTTCTGAACTGTGATCAGTTGTTTCTCTCATTGTGTCTGTGTGTCATTTTGCGTCGTCTCTCTCGGTCCGAAGTTTCCTGATTGATCCAGAGAGAGACGCAGCGCGGCAGATGCCGCTCTAATTATACAGTTGTTTTAAGGTTGTCAGGTTGCAACAAGGAGGAAATCATCAAGGGAGGGGTTTTGATGGACGGAGGGTGTATTTCAAGCATCTGGCAACCGCGGCAGCTGCTGTACCATATCCCTGCTGCCAGCTTTCTGGCTAAATAAATATCGCCTCAATCCATCTTGTAATGGCAAGTGTAAATTACTGGAGCACGTCAATAACTGGTTTGCTATGATGTTTCTTTTCCGCCATTTCTAGCTGTACAGTATATTGATTTCACGTAGCTGTTAAATGGAACTGGTACTATTTCTCTAGAGTGGGACTTGTTTTTCTGTGACTTTAAGTGTCTCGTGTTGGATTGTGGGCAAAAGGGAAATATAATCTCTTTATTGACCACCCATTATCTCTATTTGTTTATAGTAGCATGTGAAATCATATTTATGTGCATAAAATGGATAGCTTGGCACAGTTTTTGCAATATAATCAATTATACAATATAATTTGCTTCCCTGCTGAACAACAGATTTAGATTTAAATTTAGTTAGTAATTAGGATGCTTAGGTAAGGGCAGTTTACAATATTCTTCTTCTTGTATTGATATAATATAATATAATATAATATAATATAATATAATATAATATAATATAATATAATATAATATAATATAATATAATATTAGTTTCTAAACATATTTATATATTGTTTAAAAAAAAATATTTTATTTTTTATTTACACGTGTGTTTGTGTAATTTTAATACATACATATATATATATATATATATATATATATATATATATATATATATATATATATATATAAAAAACATTTAGTTAAAAAAATATAAGTTAAATTATCAAATTATAATAAATATATAATTATAATAATATAATATTTTTATGATAAAATCTATATATTATATTATATTGTTTATATTATATTATATTATATTATATTATATTATATTATATTATATTATATTATATTATATTATATTATATTATATTATATTATATTATATTATATTATATTTCCCTCTTAGCCTCTTGAGTATTTCTTCAAAACAGAAATTTAGTGACCACACGAGCACAACCAAACATGTAAAACTGAATAACAGTGTTGTTTGCATAAAAAATATAGCATGCCAGTCATTTTTTAAACATTCATTTTTTCTTTTTCTTTCCTCCTCTTTAGCTGGTGATGTGCCGGTAGAGCTGACCCTCAGTACAGCTTCTTACTCTGACAGCCAGGGGCCGTGAGGGGCCGTTTAGGGCCATGTGGGCCCGGCTGCAGCTGCTCCACTCTCCTTGCCCACTCAGCAGGCACACTGTGCCCTTTGAGCCCACCTGCCATTCAATCCAGCACAGGTTAACACACACACAGGTTTATTGACTCGTGTGGCCAGCGCACTTTGTTATGCTTGGGTGAGTATGCTGAAGCAGAAATGAGTACGTTTTAAAGAAGAGTCTTTTGATATGCGTCAAAGACTTTTCGTATTTGTCTGTTTAACAGGATTGGAGCAGGTCCATTGATGTGTGCGATAATGCAGATCGACGTGCTCGTGCGTGTATGCGTTCTTTCCCCACAGACGTTTGCTTGCCATCTCTGTTTTTCTGTATCTCCTCATAGGTGAACAGATGTAGGGCCAGCAGTGGAAATCAGCAAGGAAACCCCACACTATTCAATGTGATTTTAATCAGCGGCTCTCCTCCTGACCCATTTATTTCTGCACTGAGCTGATTGCGTTGGCTGCCGCTGACGAGCCCGACCCACGACACGCCATAATTACCCATCACATCATATATGTCCTACAACCATCATAGAGCAACTCATAATCTCAAAATTACTGTACTCTGGGCAAAGTGGATCACTTTTTCAGTCAAATCAAACTTTCAGGGTTGTTATTGTCAGATTTCCCATCCCTGGCGTATCATCAGCTCAGCCCAGCCGTTGTACTCTTTTAGTCACTGGCGTCTGTAGTGGGAATCAATATGCAGATATGCGTGGAAAATTTTACCGGTCTTGCTGATAATGAGATTTTACTGTGAAGACAAAGCCCCTGGGTGCACTGATTGGTATCTGAGAGAGTCCACACTGTCCTCGCCACTCGCTCCCTTGAGACCGTCACAGTGCTAACATGTCTTATGTTTTAGCTGCACGAAGCTAAAAGTGCAGCTTAATGGATTGAACACTGAACACCAAACCTTTTTGTAGGGTGCTCGTTACACAACATTTTTGTTTCTGTACGGCAATTGAGAAAAATATTTTAAAAATCCCATTTGTTAATACCATTAATTATATATTGTTAAGCAAATATTAACAAGGAACATACATGTAATATTTATATGAAAGCTTAGTATAACATTTTAATTCTGAATATATATATAAATATTCAGGATTTATATTTTATGGTTTATCAGGTTCACATCTATATAATATACATCTATAAATTATTATACAATTATATTTGTAATTTGGATGTATACCATATATACAAAATTATATAGAGTACTTGTAAATAATTATTCAGAATTATTTACTGCTTGGCCCTTCATACTAAATTGTTTGTTAATAATTTATGAATGATAATTGTAGTTCCTGTGACTCAGTGGTAGAGCATTGCACAAAAGGTTGTGGGTTAGATTCCCAGGGAACACATGTTAGGTATAAAAATGTATAGACTGAATGCACTGTAAGTCATTTTGGATAAAAGCATCTGCTAAATGCATAAATTTAATTAATATGTGTGTTACTAAGTGGGGGAAATTATATATATATATATATATATATATATATATAATAGTATTTCTATTATTATAAAGTAAAAATAAATTGAAATCGTTTATAGAACACTGCTGCACATATTTATTTTGAATAGTTAAAAATAGTTTGTTTTAAATTAGTTCTTCTGTTCATGTGTTAGCCTGTTTTAAATCAATGCTTTGTGGGCTGGTTTGACCCGTATTTATAACCTCAGGTACATATTGATATGAATAATTGCTTAAAGAATGATGCTGAGGGAGAGCAGGTTTGTGATTTGCAGGCTTTAATTGGTCTGCAGGAGTGCTCAGCAGTGTTCGGGGTTGTCCGTACTTGCCCCAGGATAGGGGGTAAGAAGGGTCTGTCTTTTCCTGAGTGATCCAGATTTGACATGCCCAGACTAGAACTGGTTCCCAGCTTCTGATGGCAGTGCCACTTCTGTGTTAGAGCTAACAGAAAATGCCAAACCCCCTTCCCCTTCTTTTTATCACTCCCTTTTTATTTTCTCTCTCTCCATGCCATCAGCAAATCACAGCAGTTAGTCAGCTATTACCATTAACCGCTTTTTTTCAGGCACTTTATGCTTATCAGCGCTAGGGAATAAAAGCAGAGCGCCTCATTTGGAACATGGGTACTTTGCATATTGCTGTTATATATGTGGCCATCGTTGTTACAGTATTTATAAAAGCATCCTTGTTAAAGAGGACATATGTACTAATATCAATTACAGACTGTCTCTGTTTTCATTGGAAAATTCACGTGGGTTGGTAAAAAAAAGAAATCGGGTAATGCTTTTTCATTATGTCATTTTTAAAGGGATAGTTAACCCCCCTCCACCCCAAATAAACAAACATAAATAAATAATTCAGTCACCCTCATGTTGTTCAAAAGCTGTATTCGCTTTTTCCCGATGTTGAACACAAAAAAAAAAAATAATAATAATTTTGTTAATCAATTATTTGCCCGTTACCACTGACTTCCATAGTTATTTATTTATTTATTTATTTATTTCAGTAACATGGGAGTCAATGGCGACCAGCAAGTGTTTGGTTATCAATATTATTCAAAATATCTTCTTTTGTGTTTGGAACAACGTGAGGATAAATAAATGAAAGAATTTAATCATTTTAAGCAGATATGCAGTACTGAATATGTTATTTTATTATTTTTAACATTATTATTTTATTGTTCTCACTGTTTATGCATGTATCTATCTGCCATATTTCACTATTTGTATTGTTGCCATCTTCTAGCTTTATTGACAGAATATACCAAGTTCAATGAAATTCTGTTTTCATGCTTCTTCTTTACACATCTAAGACAACCTACCTTTGGTATTAGCAACAGACAAACAAATTACTGAACATTTGCCAACTTAATACAAGTTCATAAAACAAATATAATAATACAAAAAGTATAAAATTCAGTGTTGAAATAGTGCAGTGACAGTGCAAGATGCTTGGCAAGTGACTGACAGTAATGAAGTCTACTGCAGTGTGAGCAGGTTTTAGAGGTATATAACGTAACAGTGCTTTTGATTTTTTATGTAACTGTACAAGTAATTATTATTATTTATTATTATTATTATTTTATATGGAAACACAGTGTTATTTTGTGACAACTATCCAAATAAAAGCTTTGCTGCATTTGATTCCTGTTACTGCATGTACTGGTTTCAAGGTTCCACTCAGAGAGCGGTTTTCTGCTCTTCTCTCACTAGATGTGCCCTCAGCTGTTCTCGGTGCCATTACTGCTCCCTGCACTTTTTATCCTGCACCTCAGAGACCCCAAACTGCCAAACGAGGTGAATTATGGCCAGTTATATGAGTGGACTCTGAGCCACGGGGGACAGGACATAGTCAGAAGAACTAACCACAGTTCTGACCATTAAAAGCCAGCCTGACACTGGCCCTTCATCTTACCTCCTCCACGAGACGAGTGCTCCCAACCTTTGCTTCCCATGAGAAGAGACAGAGCCGAGAGAAGAGAGCCCCCTCAGCCCAGGCACGCGTCCCCCTATCATTATGAGTTAAGCTTCTCACCTCTACCTTTCTTCTGGGAGTCCCCCCCCCCCCCCTTTCTTTCTCTTTATCATACCGTGGCTTTTCGGCTTTGTGCTGTTTTATTTTTGTTGCTCTTTTTTGTGTCTCTGCCTGTCCTTCTTTATTTCTCTCTGCAAGGTTAATTGCATTAGTTAAAAGAAGCCCGGCTTGTTGGTTGCATATGGAGGTCGCAGTTAGGCATATGACCCTTACAAATCTGCTCTGGCCATGCAGCACCGCTGCTGAAATGATAGGGTTGCTGATGAGGCTTCAATTGGTGTCCTGGTCTGCTGGGTATTCCAAAATAACTGCCGAGCAGTGATTTAGAGGTTTTTATGTTATTCCTGTTACGCCTGCTTGCAAGCAGGACTGCTGTGATCTCTAAAGCACAAGTATAAATGAACGTCCCCAGTGGATCAGGGAGAAGAAGAAAAAAAAAGTAATCAACATTTTTGTTGATTGTGGTAAATATTTTTTAGAAAAATGTCAGCCCCGATGCATCTATTTATCTTCTGTGTAAAATAATGTGTGTAGACCTAAGTCAGGGTGGCACAATATTTATTATTTGACAGGAATGAAAGTGGAAGTTCAGTGGGTTGTACAATTGTTTAACAAATATAACGCTTGTTCAGTTGAAAAATGTCTTTCTGAAAAAACAAACAACAAATTTTCTGTAGACAAAAACTCCATAAACAGTTTGAAAAGGTGTGAAGTGTGAAAGTTGTTATTAAAGGGTACATAACATGCACAGTTTCACCTAATCTCATGTTACTCTTGAGTACCTATAGAGTACCTATAGAGCAGTACTGCATCCTTCATATATCCAAAAAGTCTTTAGTTTTATCATATTTATAAAAGAAAAATACAGCTTTCCGATTCTTTCTGGAAAAAGCCGAGCTCCTGGAGGCGTGCCGTGAGTGGAGCTATAATTGACAATAATTTGCAGTCACGTACTAAAATTTAATTTTATTAATACATTTTATAAAATGTAATTTAATTTGTGACACACATTTTTAAATTGTATATTATACACACACGCGCACACACACGTACACACATATTATATGTATATATATATATATATATATATATATATATATATATATATATATATATGTGTGTGTGTGTGTGTTGCGTTTTTCATATAATAAACATAGTAAACAACATTTCAAATAAATCAAGCACAAGTAAAGACAAATATTTAAATAATAATAATACATAAAAAAAGTTTTTTTTGTTTTTTTTTCAAAATGTTAGATTTATATAATGGCGCTACATCGTTATGCCCATAGCCTGATTCATGATCGAGTTGTTCAGTAATTCACTGACACAATAGATTCGTTCAAACACTGATTCATTCAGGATTGAAACCAACGAGGCGCTTTGCTTTGTCTTGGCGGAGCAAAATTACTGAAACATTGTAAGTTACTATATATTATTTGTTTAATTGCGTTGCTGTATAAAACGTCATAGTGATTGCTTCGGTGATATTAAAATTGATATTTTTTAAGGAGACATAGCAATCTTTGAATCTCATTAATTTCCTCAGGTAACTTTGGTATTGTAAAAATGGCCGGTATCTAATGATGCCATCAGTGTAATATGTAACTTGCTAGTTTGTATCCGTGTGCTTGTAGCGGGGCAGTTATATTTAGTCTTTAGTCTGCTCTAATTGAGGTCACTGACAGAGTGTATGGGCTCTCTGGCCCTGACACGTGCAATAGATGCTTACTCCTGCTTGCCCCGGCCTCTCAGCGCTTCTCTGCTTCTTATGGGAATTAAAAAGTGCTGGCTTGAGGAAGAGCCAGAGCCAGTCAGGTCAGAGTGGAGAGGACTGTAAGACCGCCTTCAGCTGCTGCACTCCAGCAGGGCCACAGCTGGGCAACCTGGGCCATTGTGTCGAGGTCAGAGCAAGCAGAGAGCAGATTGTTATAGCGCCCGGTAGTCATTTATTATGTTAGGTTGAGGAGTCAGCTGTTGTGTTTGGAGTGTTTTCAGTTTTCATGTGGCCTAGCAAGGAGTTCTTAATTTATAAGACCTAGATTCTATTTTTCCAATTGTGCCACAGATATATCAATAAGAAGAAATAGGGCAACGATTTTCAAAAGGCCTTAAGTTTATTTTCAGACAACGGGCAGCACAGTGGCATCGAATTAATCAAGTCTGAGGCGCCCTTTTATAAATCATTTCATATCTCTGTTCTGTTGGAAACTTGAACTTAGTAACTTTAGCCCAAACTGTGCTCAATACTAAACAGCCAGTTTAGTCCCTTTAAAAGCAGGTACATTACAAAAGTCCACAACGTTTAATTGTGCTTATGTGTTTGAAAAAGATCCATCATGTTCGTGATTAGTATGAAATGAAAAAAAAAGGAGTGGCTATTTTTCTCTCTAATGTAAAACATCTGGCGGGATTCAGCTGACAAAATTAATGGCCATTTAATTGCCAATAATCATTTTTTACCTCAACAATATGAAGTAAATAGTTTTTCTGGAAGAACCAGATGTTTCAAATAAGCTGCTGTGAGTTTAACTCTTTGTTTTCTTTTTCCTTTTTTTTTTTCTTTCATCAACACCGTAGCTTTGTTTTGGAATTCATGCTTGGCTTCTGTGAACAGGAGAAGGTGGACACTTCTTTGATTTGACTGGCCATCTCCATCATTTTGAAAATTATAAGTGCTAGTTGCAATCAACGTGTTTGAACTTGTTCCAAGTGAAATACAGTTTAAATTAAATGTATCAGATTGAAAGGGATGGTGTGGACCTGAAATAATCCGATCAATAGTATAAATTAAGTTTGTAAAAATACTCTGTAACGGATTAAAAACTTCATCATCACGGGAAAGAGGAGGCGGGAGCCAGCGAACATTCAAATCAAAACTTTAATAATCAAATAAACAAAGAACAGCGCGACAGCCCCTCGTGGACGACTGTCGCGCACAAACATAAACCAAACACAAAATAAAGTCCAAGCCTGGTCCTCTCTCGTCCTTCACGGTCGTTGCTCCTCTTTTGTATCCTTCCGATCTCCTCCACCAGCCTCGATGCGTTCCCATGGCTCTCGGCCCCGCCCCACTCGTCACATACTCAAATTGAACTATTTTCAAAAATATCCTGTGCACATTTTATGTATTGTACAGTGCTGGGTAGTAATTGATTGCATGTAGTCTATATGTTTAGATTAAAAATGCAAATAATCAGAATACAGTTACCTTATATAGATTACATAATTACATATTATTATATGTCATTATTCTATAACTTTATGATTTACATTAATTTGCATCAATTCACACATGAATGCAATTCATTCATGAACCCCAGTTTGGGAAACTTTGGGATAGAGTAATGTTTAATACACTTTATGATTTTGATAACAAAGAAAGGGATACATTTTCTTCCAAGTTAAGTAATCAAAATGTAGTCTGAATACATTACCTAATGTGTAATACAGTCGATTACATTACAAACTACAATTTCCAACATGTACATTTTTAATCCATAACAGACTACAGTAAGTGATCTACCCAGCACTGGTTATATAAAAAGAACTTTCAAACTCTGAAACTGGATTGGAATTATGTAGATTGATGAATATTACTGCATGTAAACATACATAATGTTTGTGGTGGTTATAGCTCTGCTTCATGAACTAACCTGGCATTTCCAATAGCTTCAGTCTACATTTTAAACTTCAGGCCTGAGGTGTCTTATCCTTAACTGGCTGTTCTGATCTTCTACTAATAGTTTATAATGTCAACGCTTTGCCCAAAGACAGTAGCGTAAGACTAAAAGTGGATGCCCCTCCAGTGTGAGCATTTTTTTCTCCTCTAACTGAATGGGCTTGATGCCAAACAGAAGAAAGAAATGAGCAAGAGAACAAAATCAAATCCCTCGTTTGATTAAGGTTCACCTAAAGCCAGCTTGACACAAACTCCATACTGTAGTGATCATTTGCTGAGTTCGTTTGAATGGCAAAAACCTTCTCTTCCCTCTGATCCATCCTCTTTTGCCTGAGCTCTTGATTAAACTGACTTTGAAATGGGAAAATTGTGTGGGCCGCACTAGAACAATGTCAGATAGGCCTTGTGGAGGGGTGGAATGGATTTAAAGCCATTGTTCAATCTGACTCTTTTCTCCTGCATTAAAGACAGGGTTGCGGAGGTTTGTGACAGTCAGATGCCTGCATGCTTATCTTCCCCGCAATAGTGTTTTAATCTGTTGGGTTAGCGCATGCCTGTAAACAAATTTGTCAGTCACACAATAGCACTGCCACCTTTAGTTCACAGCGGATTACGGCGTTTTTAAACAGACTCAAAATGTACACCTCCCGCTGCGCACATCTCCACAAAAGATTTAATTAAATATTCACGGATAAATAATTTGTGGATGTATACCGTCTTTTATCCTATGTAATATTAGCATGCAAAAGGCGTGTTTGCACACCTTTAGAGGGAAGTCTTTTATGTGTTATTGTAAAGGTTGTAATTCTTTTGATATGGAATTTAAACAGTATTTTACCCTAATCCCGAGTTTGGGTTTGAGAAAGCCTTTCACGTAGGTGGTTTTCAATTAGTTTCACTTAACCTTGTAAATATTATCACAACATTAAAGGACTAGACAAGCTTTTGTGGGGAATGTGGTTTGATCTCTGCCCCGTTTCATCTCAGTATTTACTAAAATAACGGCAAGAAAATTTAGGGGGATGTACAAATTATCAAGGGCAGTTCTGTCTCATTACACAGATGCTTAGGGGATTTAACCAGTGTTTATGTAGTGTAACTCTTGTGTTGACTGCTAAATTACACACCAGTTTACGGGACCATTTTAAAATCACAAATACTAAGAAAAGTAAATTACTTGAAACTAAATAAACCTGTTATTCCAACATAAGTTGATTGAGCAATTTCAAATTCAACAATATTGCAGAAATATAAAGGGGTTGAGTTCCCAGTATGCACTGCAGCATTAATAAATTATGCAGTAATTGAAGAAAGAAACAACAACAAAAAAAAAACTGTTAATTAGGTGTAAATTAGGACCATTTTTTACACAATAGTTTTGTACACTATTTTTAGGGAGAACCTACAAATCTGAATGCACTAGGTTTGTGAAAGTTTCCTCAACCAGTCCTTTTTTACAGTTTACAACTGCTATGTGAACTTTGAAGTTCATAGTACTAAGTCTCCTCCTCGTGAAACACCCCTGAAATGACCTTCAAGTGTTGGTTCGTGCTCCTTCATGTCATTCTGTGTTGTTGTCAAACTGTCAAGCAATCTTGGTCTTTGATGGACACTACAAACAGAGCATGCTAGGTTCTTTGCTTTCGTCTACGTTAAACCCTCAACAACACAAACAGAGCAAAATCGTCATTAACTTTAAGCTGTTTATTTATTTATTTTTTTTAAGATAAGAAGGGCTTTTATAGCTAATCAGCAGCTACATGCTAGCTCTATTTACACATGGAGAAAGATGGCAGTACTACAGGGTGAGGCGGTTAATTCAGTCATGCCGATGAAGGAAAGGACGTTATTGACCTATGCTGGCAGCCATATGTTTCAGGTATTAACCAGCCACCATTTGTCAGGGAGTCTGAGTGATATGGAAGGTGACGTGAGGTTCAGACCCAGGGTAGGGTCGTCCTCCATCCGTTATCATGTGTCTACGCAGGGCACTTTAATTGAATTACCCAATTTATACTTCAAGGGACAATGCATCATACATCTATGATGTGATACAATTAAACATGATTTTGAAAGCTTGTGTTTTGCATATTTTATCCCAAGGTGAGAGCAAAAAAAAGAATGCTAACATGTTTGCATGGTGCTATTTTTGTAGAAATATTTTTTTGTCATTGCTTGTTGCAGAAAGAGGTTTGTATCACAAGCAGGTATGGGTGGTAAGATTTTTTTTTAATAATTTTTAAAAGTATTCCCACCAAGTGATTCATTTGATCAAAAATATAGTAAACATTGATACTGTGGAATATTATTACAATGTATTATTTCCCATTTTCTTTAATTCTTTAAAGAATAGAAGGTTCAAAAGACAGCATTTATGTGAATTACAAATTAAATTATAAATGCACTTTTGATCAATTTAATGCTTTCTTGCAGAGGAATAAAAGTATTAAAGTATTAAAAAAAATATTGACCCCAAATTTATATGGTAGTAAATGTTTATTGTAAAAAGTGGTATGTAAATCTGAGTTTTTTAACTCTTAAAACTGAGTTAAAAAATGTCTCTTAAAGTTTATATACAGTATCTAACATTAAGCAGATAATAAGCAGGAGATACGCTTCTAATGTAGATACAAAGTAATTTTTAAGATAATGTTTCAGTATAGGGCTGTCACAATTTTTGATGATTTTGATTTATGATAAATGATTTTACATATCACGGTTATTGTGGCCATAAGAATTCACAATATCGATATATTGGGATATCTATAGTAACCTTGGGGGGAAAAGATATCAGTCAGTTTTTCTTTTTCACCCAGTGAACATAAGGATACTGATAAACGCAGGACACACGGCTTTCTCTGTCTTCTTTGAAGCTCCTATGAAATAATGAGAAATATCGTGAGGTATAAGGTATATCGTGACAACCCTACTTCAGTATATTGTTCTGTAACAATAAGAAAGTAAATTTAGAAAGAACACAATTGTCATTATTATATCATGTGTGTATGATAATAATATATAGCTGATTTTATCTTTTAGAATAATTTGCCCTTGCAAGCAAGGCATCATATTTGGGATCCATCGTTAGCATCCAAAAGTTTTGAAAACCCCTGTTATAACAAATGCTGTAAATACAGCTCAATGTCGTAGACAATGTTAGAGACAGTTTAGAAACATCTTCTCCCAGATATCTTATGACAGATGTCGTCTTGCTTTTATATGTAAATTAAGATCCAGCAAAGGCTATTAATTCTAATGGAGTCCAATTTATGCTGGATTTGAGCAGCTGGAAGAGACTGCAGTGTCATGCCCATTCACTCATGCGTTTAAACTCTTGCCTTTCGTCCAGGTGTTACCAAACTATTTGTCAGATAAAAGCAAGGCCACTTGACCTTTGACCCTTCTGCACCTGGACTCGGTGCAGCCCATTGCCAGCTTATTCGCTTTTTAACATGCCCAGAGACTCCCAATATTTTTCTTCCCAAACTCAATTGCAATTAGATACACTGAGAGAAGAATGGCACTAAAAATTTGCTTTACATTAAGCATGTAACGTACACCAATTATGCTAATTGCACATTCGCAGATGGCTGAGTGTTGATTACCGCATAAACACTGGGTAAGCAGGGGGAAATCAGAAGACTGCTATCATGTGTTGACTTCCATTGACAGTCATTTGATTATTTGTCATTTATAAAGCTAGAAATATTGCTGCGATGACAGCAGATGCTATTTTAATAACTTTTAAAAGGCAAATCACTTTGGAAAAACATATCTTTTCTTGATTCAGTTTATTTGATTTGTATTTTTACTCATACCGTCCTAACACTACTTCGCATCTTTAATCAGTAAACAAGTTACTATATAAAAAAAAAAAATAAAAAAAAAAATTCAAACTTTTAATTGGCAGCTGAGTCTATGCAAAAGAGAGGGTGTGTCTGCATGTGCATTTGCATAACAATTCACCCATAGCCGACACCATTTTACGAATGGGGGAGTAAACATCTGTTCCAGATGTCCTATTATCCTGTCAGGCTGCTTAGCTCAGAGACTTCTAGCTTCAATCAAGGCCTTTGTCAGCCTCAGAATCAGACACTGAAAGGCCTGGGAGCACTGTGCTTTACTTTGAATCCCCCACTGGCATGGACATACTTAACAGACCCTGAAACAAGCTGTCCTCGCTGCTTTTGAGTGATGTGGGTCTGTGGCATTCGTTCTCTGGTGTTATCAACTGATGCTCCTCTCAGACACATTCGCCTCTTTCATGCACTTTGGATACGTAGCGGCTGTTCTGCCTTCAGTGATGTGGCCGGAGGGTTTACAAAACCAACTTCAAATGCCAGTCCTCCTGGCGGGAAGGGTGACATTTTGTGCAAGCCAAAACATTTAGCGCATTAGGAGGAAGCAGCCTGGTGGAAAAGACAACTTTGTTCGCGTTCTCACTCTGCAGGCCAAACGGCACAATGTTTACTGTATTTCCAGTGAATTTCACTAATTTAGATCTGCTATTTTAGTTTAGGATCCACATAATCATGTCATTTTGAGATGTCATTTGTCTGAGGTGCCATGGCAAGATTGCACATACTGTATACTGTAATATAGAGTGGACCTGTTGTTAAGATGATCAGCTTTTTCTGTGGTTCTCAAACTAGTTTGAAATACTTGTTAATGTTTTTTAAGAAGTTTGGAACCGTAGTTGTATTTTTAACACTTTTGTTACTTGTATATAGATTTAGTTGTACCCATATCTAGTGATAACTTTCAAACTGATTACCATTTTAAACTTTGATAATCTAAAAAAGTGAAATTTTAATTGACGTGTGCAGTTTATACTTATAACCATTTGGCTACAGTAAATAACAAAGCACATTTTATAGCACCCTGTGTGTATACAATTTCTCTCCAATTGCACACAACATAAGAGAGCAGCTCTTGGCACTGCAAGTCATGTCCTACATTTACCTTGGGCGCCAGATACATTAACTTCCTCCCCAATCAGCCGGCTAAGGAATAACAATAATTTCAAGTGCTGCTAATTGACTTTAGCCTTTCCAATATGAGAGAGTGAGCGCCTGCTCATTTTATCTGTCCTTTTAATAATTACATTATCATTTTACGCCTTCCTTTCCGTTAGAGTAGCTGACCATTTGCGTGGTACTGAAGGCTCATTATTAGCCCTTGAATTATGTGCAGTTTATTGATCCCTGTGGTGGATTATGGGGCTCTAAGTTGGTCTAGACAGAACGGTTAGCAAGATGACAGAGCAGGGGAAACATATCGGGCCCGGGGGAGAGATCAGCTCAACTTGCTGAGCAATAATGCCTGCTAGGTAATGGAATTTAAGTTTACACTAAATCTACAAATGTGTTGACATTTCAAGTGCCTAGTAAAATAGCATTAGGCTAATTAGTTGAGTTAAAGAGGTGACTGCACAAATGTTTGTAGCTAGCTACATCTCTATTAACCAGTGCGTAGCTAAATGAAAGTACTTCGGTCTCCAAATGTAATATATTATCACCTTTTAAACTTGTGAAACCAAGTTTATTACTCTTTGTAAGGATAGTTCACATATAAATGTAAATGCTGTCATCATGCACCCTCTTTCGTTCTTCTGGAACACAGATGACTTTAAGAAGAATATTCTGACTACTCTTTTTCAATGTTATGAAAGTACTTAAAAAGAAAAAAAAACCTCCATAAAAGTATCATGCATTTAGTCCATGACTTGTGCACTATTCTCAAGTTAAGGCTAGAAGGAATACAGCAAAAACTACTGAGCATGCGCATATCAATGAAACGATGAAAATGAGATGAATCTTGAAATTTTTATTTTTTTTTTGTATCCAGGTGAAGGTGTTTGCACAAAGGTGACTGCATATACGGGAAAGACTGTACCTCGCTTTAGTTTCAGATGGATTTCATAATTAGAGAATATCCATTTTTAATTTGAATTTGTTCATTTAAAAGTAGACACTTCAAGCTTTCAGATACGGGAAAGACTGTTACCTCACTTTCACACGGATCACATAATTAGATATTTTTGATTTGAATTTGTTCATTTAAAAATAGACACATAAACATATTTCTAATGTCTCTGTGTCAAGTATTCGCTGAGTTTCATATTTGTGATGCGTAGAAAGTTGCTCACGGAGACCAAGATGGCAGAAAGCGCACCCTGTTTGTTTTGTTTATTTTGCAAAAGCACAATGTTTTGTTGTTATTGTCAGGGTACACAAATAAAAGATGGCATTTTGTAGATTCAGTTGATTTTAGTCTTATCTGTATCTAAGTATTTAAGGTTTTGCTGTAAATCAGGAAAAACTGAAAGTGAGTGCCCCGGCGCGCAGAGGGTTAAAGAAGCTTCATTCAGTTTTATCTTTAGAGTGTAAATTGAGATTTAAAATTCAATATTGATTTTAGAACTGTTGAAATTATGTAACGCAAATACTTTAAGTAACTGTAATGAAATTATCTAAAAATGAACAGTAATCCCTTACTTTACTTTTTCAGTGGATGAGTAATTTAGTAACATTAACGTGTTTCACCCAACACTGCTGCTAACGTCACATGCGCTTCAGTATGTGTAGTAAACGAAGTAGACACGCTGAACCTGCAGGATTCAAATTTAACAGGTTTTTTTGTGGCTTAAAGGAGACCTAAAAATTAGTCTCTGATGTCCCCAGTGTGCATGTGAAATTTTAACTCAAAATACTTTACAGATCATTTTTCAATGCTGAAAACAGGTAGTTGGGAGACACTGCTTTGTACTTATGAAGATAAAAACAAAGGAGTGGGTGGATTTTTATCATTGTAGGGGGGTTGTGTACACACACTCCCAACACACATTTATGTCCAAGCAACGTGTGAAAGTGAATTTTGCATAATAGGTGCCCTTTAATATTTACAGAATCTAGTCTATATCTCGGTAATGACCTGCTTTTGATTAATTCATACAAACTTTGACAAATTCCATGAAATTCCAGTAAATTCAATTTTTATGACTGGATTCCCGTATTCCGTCCACAATTTCCACATGGCAAAAATCATATGGCCCTACTAAAGCCATAAAGTATTTATTTTTTGTTATTATTATTTACATTTATTTTTGGTAAGGAACTTCAACTGACTGAGTTTAAATCATTATTCTTTGGAGAAAAAAAAAAAAAGACATTCACTCCAGCTCTCCTTTGCTTAAAAACAAAAGTACCAATGTCTTATTTGTGTACACATAATTTATTTCAGTCCCAAATTTTATTTTTATTTTTTTACAAATCAGTTGATTTTCAAAACTGGGCTGTGTTTCTTTTCACAGGTCCCTACACAGTGTTCACTGCTTCCTATTCACTTGGGCTGCATGATAAATCGCATGCGATATTTAATGTGCATCTTGTCAGTTGTTCACTGACAAGCTGCGCAAAACCACAATCATCAAATGCCGAATGTTTATTGCAATACTTTATATGAAAATAAGATGGCAAGTTTTAGTTTGATTAAAACAAATATTTCTCTTGTGCCATTCACAGTGCCCTTTTTAATGAACATTTGGATTGGAATCTCCTTAAATATGGAGGAATACCCTGTAATGTCCACTTTGTAGGGCACGTATGGTCAAATGAAATGCATATCTGTAAGAATGACTTGTTCTTGAATCAAAATAATCCAGTTTCTAAAGTTCTTACTTACTGGTTAACCACTTACTTAATTTGTGGCTTAAATTTGGCAACTTTGTCACACAAAACTGTATGACCTTGGTTATGTGGATCACTTTTATGATACTTTTATTTTATGACTAAATTAATTCTTTAATTAGGTTGAAATGTTTTTGGTTCAAGTGTTAAATGCTGGAATGTAGACTGTGTGTGTTTGTCTCTGTAGAGTGGTGGTGGGCATGTTTACTGGCTATCCATCATTATTTTGATGAGCGGGCTAATTGCACAGCCTGCTTGTTAGCGGGGGCCGGGAAACGTCCTTGAGTGGATGCATGAAGAGTTGTTGGCGGGATTACGCACAACATGAAGTGGGTTTATTGTGTGTGTGTTTGTGCATTGTTTCTCTCCATCCAAGGACTTCTCAATGGGCATTTTGCCAGATGTGAGACCTCTTTAGAGGCTGGATTTAATCAACGCACTGCATGATTCACACACGCTTGCATCTGGTTTTATTCAGGTCTGCTGTTTAACCAGCTAGTTAAGAACTGGAGCTTTTTGTGTATTTAGTTAATCTCTTGTCCACAACGTAAACATGAGTTTTTGTAAATATATAAATAATAGAAAGAGTATTGGAGTAATTAGAATATATCATTTAAAAAATGTCATTATAATTCAATGTGTTATTTGCCATTTCTTTGTAATTGTTTGTGAAATTAACCAGCTAACTTTTTTCAGCGCACCCTAAAATTATCCATTGAACTCATTTCTAATATTGTAGTATTTGGTATGAGTAGCTAGCTGTAACCATGATAAAAAGAGCTGAGGTTAGTGCGACGATCCTGCAGACAAGAGAGAAAAAAATGTTCATGACTTTGCAATGCTGTGTTTCTTAATGTCCAGTGATCTTTCTGAGTAGTAATGATACAATGCTTCCTCATATTCTTTCTTTTCTCCTGCTCTCTCTCTCTCTCTCTCTCTCTCTCTCTCTCTAACAGTCTAAAACACTCAGTCAGCAGTTCGGTTCACTGTCTGGCAAATGAGCTGTCCTATTGAAATAGAAGGGAGAGTGTTCCGTGCTACAGAAAATGCTGCCATGGCAAGCCACGCCGGTGAAAGAGAGAGGGGAAATTACTTGCTTGGACAAAGAAACATGAGAATGACCTTTCACTAAAAATGTACCAATTTAGACTCATGTTGGGTAGATTACAACCTTTTTCTTTTCCCTCTCCATCTCCATCTGCACTCATTATCATCTATAGATTACCTCTCTCCTCACCTGTGCTGGAGAAAGTCTAGAAAAGTACATTTGTTCAATTGATTTTTTTTTCATCCTCTGCATGCTCATAAAATCCTCTCAGGGTTTGTAGTTGGATGGCTGCTTGGCAGAGCTAACAGTGCTTTTTATGGTATCTTATGGTCCAAATGTCATCTATATTTTATGTACACAATAAAGTCCTGTCTTTCATCTCAGCCCTAGAAAATGAGTGATCGTGATCTCTTATGTTTGCTGAATGAAGATCTGAATTCTGCATGTTATTAAGCAATATTGTTACATTTCAGTATTATCACTCCATTGATTGGCAGAATTGGCAGTGTGAGATGATGAAATAATTGTTTTCACAGAAATAATAGTTTTCACTTCACAGGGAGTTGAAAAATATGTATGCACTTTAAATTTCTTAGTATTTCGTTAGCATTATTTAAAAAAATGACATCAGCACTGAAGCTGCTTTAAAGAAGTTCATGTAAAGACCATCTTGTGCAAAAGAGAAAGCAGAAACATCTGATCGCATGATCAGTGCAACAAATTTGATTATTCAATCAGTGACCTACATATACTGTAAAAAATTCTAAAACTTTCTATTTATTTTCCGGTTTAAATGTGGAGATTGCAACAGACATTCATTGTATACTCATACGTATACTTTACACAATAAAACACAAAATACAATAATACACAACAATACAGTAAACATGTTTCTTAAAATCTTTTTGAAAAGTCTCAACAAGGTTGCAAATCTATACAGTGTACTAACAACAGCATGTAATATTACAAATTAAGTTAACTGTTTCCTATTTGAATGTATTATGAAATGTAATTTATTCCTGTGATGGCCATTACTTCAGTTTTCAGTGTAATATGTTCCTTCAGAAATTATTCTAATATGCTGATTTGGGGCGTAAAAACATTTCTTCTTGTTATGACTGATGGTATGATTTTTTTTTTCTTTTGAAAAAAAAAATAATTTAATGAATCCTTGCTGAAAAGTATTAATATCTTAAATTAATAAAAAAAAACTTGTGAAAGCCTCTCCAGAACATCCTTGTTCTCTCTTACCCAGGGTAATTAAAATGCAATTTTTCTAAGGTTTTTTTTTTTTTTTTTTGGTAATGTTAACAGATGAAGTTATCAGTGGGCATTGCCGTTGATGAATGCAACACCTAAATTGACCCATTGGTGGTGAATGGGCCTGGGGCCATTCAGCCGATACTCTTGTTGTGTGGTCCTGCTTAAAGTCCTCATTACCAGGACTTGTCATGGGAGAGGCAGTGTGCTGCATGAGAGAGTCTGAATCAGCCTTATTTGAATTCATAATTGTGCCTAGTTGAAGGGGAGATTTGTGAAGCAAGTCAGGGTTCATTGTTCGAGCTGTGTGAGTCCAGTGGAGGGTGCGAGGGAACTCAAAGCTAATGTAATCTAAGCTGTTTGAGAGGGTTAATTGGGAAGGAGGGGAAAAAAAGGGGTGTTTGAGAGTGTGACCGACCTTTTGGAGTAAGTTGCAACTGCAGTGGACTAAATTAAAAAAAAAGACATGGTGGGTAAATCAAATCTCTTCTGTGCTTTGGTAAAAAAAAAATACAGGGCTCCAGACTTCGACCAAATGTTTGCATTTTGCAACCATTTTTTCAGCACTTTTTGGCTTATTAGTCATTCATTTCCACTTTTTCTTTATATTTTGAAATGAAGAAATCACTATTATAAAATATCAAATCACCAAGAAATTTGATTGTCAGAATCTTACAATTTTACACTTTTTTTGTGTTTGTATGAAGTAAGAAATTCTCAAACTTTATTTAAATTTGCTACTTAATCACACATAATCACAAAAGTTGGTCAGTTAATCAATGTTGGTCAATAAAAGTACATTTTGTATGCATCTTAACTCAAGATTAGTGCTTTACTGTCAAATCTCTATAAACAATAAACAAAAGAAAAAATAAACAAGAAATGAACATGAAATATTATTTGTAACTGCACTTATTAATGCAAAACAATAGTAATTTTATGATTTAAAATATCTTTATTTTGAATACCCCCACACACCACCCCCAGCTGCTCCTGGTGCCACCATCTGTAGAACCTGGTGGCGCTGGTGCCACTGCTCTCAAATGTTAGCCTGGAGCCCTGAAATAATCATTTTGGTGAACTGGCCCTTTAAGACTTGACCTTGTATTCTAATGTCCTGCTGTTCTGAAGAATTGCATACTTTATAATCAATACTTTTAATGACGCATACAGGAAATAACGTGGCCTAATTACTTTCCTGTATCTAATCGTTAATTGCAAAACTTCACATGTGGACATTCTATAGCTCTGTTACACCTGCAGGTTTTGGCTTAATGTGCTCATTATAAGGTCATTGATGAGCAACAACATAATCTGCATTCCAACATGCAATCAGAAGATTGAGACTAATGGGTCGTCCCCAGATGCTGAAAAAAAAAAAAAAACGAACACAAATGCAGATCCATGCTGTGAATGTATTTGTTTTCTTGTATGTTTGTGGGTCACCACAATTTCAAAGGTTTATTCAAATCATACCAAGAGGCCAAGGTTTAGCTAGTTATCCCCTGCTGGGATGTGCCATAACTACACCATTGTGGAGGTAAAAGACATCTTTCTACAGTGACAGCATACTATTGTTTTTATGTGTGTAAATTTCAAAATACAGTATTTAATGACATTAGTTTTTTTTTCAGGATTCTTAAAAATATGTGGGTGTTAAGCATGTGCATTTTTTATTGCTTGGCCTATTATTTTCTTTAAGTCTTAAATGTTTAAATATATTATTATAAGGGGATTGCTTTGACACTATCAAAAAAAAAGTGGCAGGGTTATACTAGACTGCATTCAATGACATTTCACTAGATATTATTTGAGTGGTGACCTATAAAAATGGTGAAATGTTTTTAAAATGTTCTTTAATGTTAAAGTTTAAGGACTGTATGAAGATCATGTGAAATACAATTCATGCACTGTTCTTACACACAGACATTTCCATTAACCATAAAACAATGCAGTGAAGTGCAAAATACAGGTAAAACAGAATAAATACAGAATATTTGTCCACATTAATACAGTACTTTTTTTACAGTGGGGTCTTCAAAATGCTATGACAGATGGCCATCATATAAAATTCTTAACACAATATAAAATTGAATTTTATTGAAATTTTTTCTCAGCCAAATCTACAAACAAAGCCTAACAACACATCTTCAATGATCATGGACCTCTGATGTTGGTTAATGCTCATATGACATGCAAGTAACAAACATAGTTTGGTTTATTTTGTTTTATTTGTATGTTTTATTTTTATATTTCTATTGAATAAATCTTTTAAATGATAAGCTTTTCATCAACTCACAAACCCCTTGTGGTTCGGGGAACCCTTTTGGCCCATACTATCTTAGTGCGCTTTTGATTGTGGCCTTTGATTTTAATATCATATTTCAATCTTGTTGTACTTTCCTGTGAAGTTTAAATGAATTGTAACAAATTAATTCACCTGAACACCTTCTATGTTTGCCCGATTTTACTTATGTTTAGCTTTTCTCTTGAACTTGGAGCCTGACTGTTGCGAGAAGAAACCCCACCAGCCCCAAAGACATATTCTCTCAATTTAACAGCAGACTGAGGTGTTTCTCCAACATCATCGGATCAATGAAAAGTAAATAGCCTCCACTCCTTGTTTCACAGTGCCGTATTGATCTTTTCTCAGCTTTGGCTTCCCCTGCTTCCCTGGCGTCTTATGTCTTTCAGCCCCAGGGACGATGCTGATTGCCAAAGATTGGACAAGCTAACAAGCGCATGATGAGGAACCAGTTGGTTCTTCTTGCTTTCTCTCAGTTTTCGGAGGTCTTTGGGACAGACACACACAAAAGGGAAGCTGATCCATGGATGTATTCTGTCATTCTTTTGGAGGCTGCTTTTTCTTCCTTGTTTTGACTTGGTTCAACTTGAAAGGGTGCTTTTAAGGATATTGTGGGGTCCAAAAATAAGTGGAATTCCAGGAAATCAATGAAAGGATGTATTCATGGATCGGAGCTGGTGGACTAAATTTTAACTCCGTTTCAGTTCAAGTCACTGACTCATTTATCAGAGTCTTCCATCATAGAGGTGGCCTATTGAGATCAGCACACTTTGGTTTTTCCATTACATGTGGGTGAGTCTTAACGTTTTCTATGGATCCATCTTGTCCCATATATGATTAGTGATTGGTGAGAGACACAGAGAGGGAGGGTCATTTCAAACACCCAACTCACCCTCTGGTCTAAAATAAGTAAGGTTCTAGTGGAATTTTCCCACACAAAAGAAACAAGTAAAATAAATACCAAATTAAGCACTGCACTCGTATGAAAATTCTTGAATGAAATGAATACTTATGTTCAGCAAGGAATAATAGAAATGAATCAAAAGATGACAAATAAATGTTGTTCTTCTGAACTTTCTTTTGATCAGTGTCCTGAAAAGAATGCATCATGGTTTCCACAAAAATGTTAAGCAACACAACCGTTTTCAACATTGATAATGATATACAATGTTTCTTGATCACCAAATCTGCATATTAGAATGATTTCTGAAGGATCATGTGACACTGAAAACTGCAGTAATGTCTGAAGAAGGAATTCAGCTATAATACAGTATATTAAAATAGAGAACAGCTAATATTAATCGTAATATTTCACAATATTAGTTTTTCATTAAAAATCTAATCAAATAAGAGCAGACTTGGTGAGCATAAGAGACATTAAAAACATTTTAAAAAGTCCCCCAAAGTTATTCAATGGAGGTGTATTTACTATTTATTGCATGAAAAATTGTGTAAAACAAGCTGGTTTCCAAACAGCTCTATTTAATCAGTTAGAGACATTTTTACATTTATAATAGATTTATTACATTTAATTTGTTTACTTAATAATTTAGTTACTTTAGTTTACCATTTGTTCCAATCACACCACCCCCAACTGTCCCACCCTGCCCTCATGTCAGTTAGAGCTTTTGTTCCTTTTTGCATTTCATATTTTAGGGTTTCCCTGGCAGATGACAGTTGTAAGTACCCATATTAGATAACCCTCGGGGTGCCCTTAGTCTTGATTTGAGCACAATTAATTTTCTATTATAGAGTGCTAAAGATGTTCACCTACAATATTGAGTAGCCAGCCAATTGTGAACTTGGTCAGGCCTTGTAGTGTGGTCTGGAGCTTCCCTTAGGGATCTCATTTATTATTTGCAGATATTGATTTGACAGAAAGAGCAAGGCAAACTACTCTGGTGTTGACTTAGACCTGGCCCCTGGCTGTTAACATGCTCTCAACTGACCAGTGCTGAGACTGTGATGTTTGCGGTTTGATCCACGGCACCTACGGCACGAATATTTTCAACTGTTAAGTTGTGGGAGTCCTTGTATCTTATAGAGTTTTTTGAGACGAGGAAGGGAGGATGGTGATTGTGGAGCATGAACATGCTTCAGTCTTTCTGTGGAGGCTGGTGTTAAAGAAAAAAAAAAGAAAAAAATTCTATCATCTATCATGTTGTTTGTTTAGTGAGTAAATGGGAATGGGGCAGGTTGAAGTCAGGGCAACAGACTGGAGGCAATCTCTCTGTTGCCTGTATTGCTCCTTCCTTAGTGGGAGATGTCTGGGTGGGATGATGCTTCTGAGTCATTCTGTGATAGAATTCTATAATAGAAGCCTTTTCCAGTTGAAGTAAATTTCTACAATTTTGTTTGTCAGGTGACTATATTGTATTGTAAATATTGTGTACAAACAAACTGATAATTGAAAACTGAAGAGATTTGTCTTATCTATCTGTCGTTCTACCAATGACAACAATCAATAGATAGATAAACATTCTAGCTATTGTTCTGTCTATTGATTTGGATATTCATCAGGGGTATTTTCATCTTGCCTCTATAATGCTTATTAAAGTTCATAAGTGCAGTGCTGCTTTGTTTACAGTGGTAATTAAGGAAACACTTTAAGCTCCCCCTGCTGGCAGAGAGTGTATCTGCGTCTCGTTCTGCTAGTCCGCTGTTTAATGCAGATATTTTTATGTATAGTTTCAAAAAACTGAAGTTAAACCATTCCATTTTTGCTTCAAAGTTTCAAAATTATACAGTCTAATTTAAATTAGGGCTGTAGCTATCGAATATTTTAGTAATCGAGTATTCTACCAAAATGTCCATCGATTAATCGATTAATCGGATAAAATGTGTTTTTGCTTAATTAAAGTGCAATATTAATTATGCAAGAGAAAATAAGACTCCTGGGTCTCTTAAAATGAACAACTAAGTGTCCTTTTTTAGAATTTTTTTTTTTACATTTTTTAAATGCATAGAATGCAATGCATACATCAAAAATAAACACTTAATTATCCACTGTGCCTCTGTCTGTACTTGTACAGTGAACAATGACAATAAAGTTGACAGATGAATTAAGTGCATTTAAGTGCCATTCAGTTGGGGTTTTAAATAAAGCATTTTCTGAGATGCACATTAAACATTAAACACATAAAACATTAATTTAATTTATCTTTTAATTGTTGAAAATTTATTAAACGTAACTTTCTGGTAAACAAAGGGGATTAACTATTAAAAATAAAACATGGAAGTGTTGGAACATGGAATATGTGATGTGACGCTAGTTTTACTTAAATCAAACGGTCAAAGCTCATGAAGTGACTGTCAGTGCAGTTCTGGAGATGTTGTTCATGTGTTCACGTCCTTATTTAGTGAGAGGATAGAAGCTGAAATCACCGGAGCGTCACGCGTGCTTCAGTGTGTGATTAAAGGAAGACGCGCTTCTGCTCCATTCATTAACACAGACATGCAGAACATGCAAGGTTTCATATTAATATAGACTGTCCTGGCTTAATATTTACATATATTAGTCCATATCGTGATTTGATGTAAGTGCAGTGACCTATTTTTGATTAATTCATTCAAAATTTGGCAAATTCCGTGCCATTCCGTGTTAAACTGTAAATTCCGTTTTTATGACTGGATTCCACGATTCCCTCCGCGTTTTCTGCATCGCGGAAATCATAGGGCCCTAGTTGTGGTATGCCAGCTCTATCTTGCAATGGACACACGCCACGACGTTCTCTTTACGTTTGCCCGCGCCCTCAAATCAAAACACTGCTGACTCCTTGCAGTATGCGACTTCGGGGGCAGCGCTTGTGTCTCCTTCCGCTTTGTGGGTGACGTAAACGCGTTGTGTCACATTGAAAAAATAATTGCGAAAGAACCTGATGTGAGATTGAAAAAAAAAAATTAAAAGAGGCTTCGAGGCAGAGGAATTTGCCTCGATCATTTTTTGTAATCGAGTTACTCAAGGAATCGTTTCAGCCCTAATTTAAATTAAAATCTACTCATGTTGAATGTATGCAGCATTTTTGTTTGGATCATGATTAAAATGCAGTGGTTGCCTCTAATGTCAAATGGAAAGAGAAGAGACAAAGCATTATTTTGTGTTATTTATTTGATTCGGGGCTTGTTTTCAAATTTCAATATAGTTTTGTTATTTACATTTTACATTCTATTTAAATTGTCATTTAGCAGACACTTTTATCCAAAGCGACTTACAAATAAGGACAATAGAAGTAATCAAAATCAACAAAAGAGCAATAATATGCAAGTGCTATATTAGTATATTGTTAGTTATATTTTAATTTCACAAAGAAATGTACAGCATTTTCTCCAAGCAATAATAAAAGCACACATTTAATTTATAATTTGTCTTAAATATTTTGTAAAAAAAAAAAAAAAGTGAATCAAATTGGGAAATCGAAATCGTGAATGTTATCGAATCGTTGCATCCCTACTAGTGATCTTTCTATCAATCGTTCTGTCTACAATATCTATCTTTCTGTCTGTCTGTCTATCTATCTCTCTGTCTGTCTGTTGTTCTGTCATTATATGTATCGTTCTATCTATCTATCTATCGATTAGGGGTGCACCGATAAAGATCGGCCGATCATTAATGCGCATCTCGTCAGTAAAGCCGGTTCTCTAATCAGCGGTAAATTCCATCAGGTGCGTGGTTTCACATAGAGCAGCTGTTACTACACCTAGTGCCGTTGTTAACTGACTAACTGTGCAAATCAGTGATGTATTGTGGGACCTGACCATTTAAAGCTCTAAAAGTAAAACTAATATTTTAAAATCAATGCGAAATTTGATAGGTAGCCAGTGTAGGGAGGACAAAATAGGGTTGATGTGAGCCCATCTGCCAGATCCTGTTAAAAGCCTTGCAGCAGCATTTTGTACCATTTGGAGACGATTTAGAGCAGATTTGTTAAGAAAAGTAAAAAGAGAGTTACAATAATCTAAACGTGAAGAAATAAAAGCATGAATTACCATCTCAAGATCAGAGTCCGTTAAAATCATCCTCAATTTAGCAATATTTCTTAGGTGATAAAAACAATTTCTGACCAGAAGTCTCGAATGGCAGTCCAAAGACAACGATTGGTCAAACCAGACACCTAGATTTCTGATATGTTCGACTGGACAGTGGAGCTCAGAGAACCAAGGTGTTGGACAATTGGTGGAATTTTTTTAGTTTTCTGGGGCTATAATCAGGGTTTCAGTCTTTTTCAAGTTTAATTGGAGACAGTTACTAGCAAGCCACGATTTAACACAAGATATACTATTTAATAAATCTGTTACTTTGTGGAACTCAGAATCATTAAACGAGCAATACAATTGTATGTCATCAGCATAAAAATGGTATGACACATTGTTAATATGTTTCAAAATATTTCCAAGAGGGGTAATGTACAGTAAAAACAGAAGTGGACCCAGGACAGATCCCTGGGGGACACCATTCAAGAATGGAGTGGCTTCAGACAATATATCATTTACATGTACAAAAAAAGTTCTATCGCTCAGGTAAGAGGTGAACCATTTTAAAACAGTCCCAGCCACACCAAACTCATTTTCCAATCTATGTAACAGTATTTTGTGGTCCACTGTATCGAAGGCTGATGATAAATCCAATAAAACCAATACTGAGTATCTTCCTGAGTCGGCCGCCATTTGGACTTTGTTAGATACTTTTGAGTGCATCTTTCTAAAGCCAGACTGATACTTATCCAGGAGGCCATTGTTACTTAGAAAAGCTCTCAGCTGCTCAGCTACTACTTTCTCCAAGACTTTTGAAAGAAAAGGCAGTTTAGATATTGGCCTATAATTGCAGTGCTCCACTGGATCCAAATTGGACTTTTTTAAAATGGGGCTTATCACTGCCTGTTTATAAAAATTTGGGACGATCTCAGTGGAAAGTGAAATGTTAATAATTTTGACAACAATAGGACCAAGAAGATCTATTACTTTAACAAACATGGATGTTGGTAATATATCCAGTGGGCAAGAAGATGGCTTCATCTTTTTAAGTAAGATCATGAGATCATCTAATGAGACGACAGAAAATTTTGCCCAGGAGCAATTTGAGGTAGCTACCACAATTGGGCTCTCATCAGATGCTTTTACACTAGATTTGATTTCATTCACCTTATTTACGAAATATTTTAAGAAATTGTTGCAGTCCTCAATGGTGAAAACAGGCACCAATGGAGTAGAGGGTGAAACAATATTCTGAATAGTATCAGAGACAACTTTAGGGTTTCTCTTATTCTGGTTTACAAGATTAAAAAAATACTTAGATCTGAGCTGCTTCATCATTTCGTTTAGCGAAACAATAAGCTCCTTTAAATGTAGTCTGTGCACTTCCAAGTTAGTGGATTTCCACAAACGCTCCACCTTACGACATATTCTCCTAGAGGAAGCAATTTGCTCATTTAACCAAGGACAAGGATTTTTAGGAGAAGTTGTTTTGTGCTTTACAGGGGCCACTATGTCCAGAGCAGAAAGGCAATGGTCATTGAAGTAATTAACCAGGGGTTCTGCATTAGTATAATCCTCAAAGAATTTGGGCTGAAAGAAATCTGAAAAATTTTCAATAACTTTTTGATTTACAATACGCCTTTTGGACACCACTGTATGAGCATCACTGACCACATTACAAGACACATTAAAGTATATACAGCAATGACACATGAATATCCACAACATTAAGGCAGTTTATGTCTAGGCCAAAGGAGAAAACTAGATCTAATGTGTGGCCTTTTTTGTGTGTAGGACCAGAAACATGTACCCCTACTATCGATCATTCCATCTAATGTTCTAACAATCTATCATTTGTTCTATCATTCTTAATATCATTCTAAGTATTTATCTGTCTGTCTATCGTTCTGTCTGTCTATTGTTTTGTCTATGGCTCATTGTATATATTGATCCTATTTATCAATCATTCTATCTACAGTGTTCTGTACTGATCATCCATTCAAGACTTTTGAAATGTTCTTTAATATTTTGATTAGGGATGCACCGGTTGACCGGCCATAAAGGTTTTTGGTCTTTTTTCGGCCGATTTTTCCGGAAGTGCGCTCGCGTGCACAGATTACATTGTTATCGTTCGCTATGTAATTTGTGTGGAAGTATTTAGAAATCTGTGCGTAGGACACGGGCAACCGATCAGCAATGGAAATGCAGAGCTTCATGTCTGAGGCACAGATAGCAGGAAGCGATCAGCCGTTGGTGTACTGTAAGAGTCCCTTTTCTGTGCGCACTAAAGCTGCGCGAGCATATACTGTATCGGTCCGTGCCCTGAACACGAGTAGACCATGAAGAGATGTTCAGATCAACTTCTCACGTGTTGGATGAGAAACGAAACTAAACTGTGACTCAACTTTTTTTTTTTTTTGTAAATTAGAACTTGCATACACGTTTGAAAAGCCAGAAGTAAACGACAGTTCTGTATAGGATGATTATTTTTATTTTACCTTAAAATTACACCGACTTAATTTGATTTAAAAATCACCTGCTGTAGCACACTGAGAAAAAGTTCCACATTCATCCAATTAAAAAAATTTAGGGTAATGATTCACATCTATATTTTTTAACTTGAGACAATAGTTATTCATTTTTCATTGGCTCAAGTTAAAAAAATATAGATGTGAATCATTACCCTAATTTTTTTTTTTTTTTATTGGATGAATGAAAACACTTTGCATCTTTGTTTTATTCGCACCAACATTATTTGATTTTAACATTTTGGAATAATCTATTTATATAGCATACTTTTATTTAAAAACTAAAATACTGAATGCTGATTAAGAAACGTCTTATTGAATGTTTGTTGATTGTGTTGTTTGGACTGTAGAACTATTTGTTATTGCCTTAAATTTAACGTGGTTACGGTTAATCTTTAAATTTAAGGCCTCTGTAGTTTCAACCCAATTCAAAAACAAAAGCTAAATGCTGATGTCTGTAACATCTATGTTTGTATTGAATGTAGTCTACTTATTGTGTAGTTACTGCTGTTAATTTCAGATGGTTGCAGTTATTGTTTTCAATAGCCAAAAGCCAGTTTAAATACTAAATAAACATCTTGTTTATGCACACTTTCCTTCTTTCTTGTTTGTTGCTTAAAGATTAAAAAAAAAAAAAATCGGAAATCGTTATCGGAATCGGCCAGTTTGCCTAAAATCGGTATCGGAATCGGCCATGAAAAATCATGATCAGTGCATCCCTAATTTTGATTCTTATAATAATTTCCCCTGTTTAGGGGGTAGCCAGTGTGCTTCTTGACCTCATGAATCCTTAGCCCTGAGTTCTGGGACCAATAAGCACCTTCCCACAGGCCTGCTCTGAGCCTTGGCTCAACCACAGCTTCTGTTAGAGCAATCCGACCCTAATTGGCATTAAATGTGATGTCTTGGCCTGGGGTGAAGGAGTTCTGGAGGAAGGACAGTACCCAAGCAAGTGCATGCTCAGGTTGAAACATTCATGATCCATGACATTCAGGACCAGGAATGGTACTTGAGGTCTTAGATCTTGAGGAATTAGACTCTTGTGTAAAAAAATTAACTGTAGATTGTGTGGCTATTGCAACAAATTATATAGGGTGTTAAGGCTTGTTGTTGTTTTTTTCCTGGATAGAATTTGCAAAAGGACTTTACTTTCGTATTATTGTATTCTCACCATAATCTTAACCAGTAAAGCACTTTGTTGTTCTATGAAATGAATGGGAACAATTTTCCCATCCAACATAGATGGAGAACTCCCACTAATTTGGTGCATGTCATTTTTTTCCCTTCATTCTTCCCTCAATTCTCTTCATTTTTACTGTCAGACTCAGGATCTTTCGTAATGCATAGGGTGAGGGTCAGTGAGAGAGAGAGGGAGTTGGTTGGGAATGATGAGGGAATGCTATGGGCTGGATTTTCCACTTGCAGGCTGCTTCCACTTGCTAAAGAAAAGGAGCCTGTTAAAAAAAATTGTAATTGCTTTAACATGATTTTTTAGGCTTGTCCCCAAAATAGTCTCCTTTAACATCATGAAAATCATTAATTATAGGCCATGATGAATTCTTATTTCTAGTGTGACTGCAAAGTACTTATTTGGTACCAAGGACTTGTTCATTTTATTATTATGATTATTATTATTATTGTTATTTTTTTATTTATTATTTTTTAATCCAATTCAAATCCGATCTGTTGGAAATTAATGGGTGTGAGATCTGTGGAATATTAGCACAAAAAATATATATGGTAAATTTAGGATCTTTAATTAAATTTCACATCTTCAAACTTATGGTTTGGTCTGTACATTCCATTTTTAAGCATAAAAACATGCAATAATATTAATTATTAATCATGAAATGAACAGTTCCCTGATTTGCTTGGGTTCCGTGTTTGGAGCCCTAATTACAAGACATTTCTGTTGCTCCGTTGCTCCACATTTGCTCTGTTAAAAACATTTTTGTTCTCAGCCTTTTTTAAGAAAAAAGTGCTGACATTCTCACTGATATAGAAACTCCACACATATAAACATGCAAGAGTGCACACTTTTGGCATGAAAAATAATTCTGCCTCTCAGGTTTGTCTGACTTTGTTGCCAAAACTGCTCGATACACTTTAAAAAGACAGTAACTCTACACCAAAACAGTGTTCAAATTGACATTTGGCTCATCACATCAATATAACACCTACCGTCTGAGCTTCCAATAACTTGACTTTTTCCTTTCAGCAAAATACAAATCACACACCATACCACACAGACAGCTCTGGCAATTTGATATACCTCACAAATAAGATTATTTTGGTGTTTTAGGCCACATACCCGTCAAGTGTCAGCCAGCCACCATAACATTTGCTCATTCTCATCAATGCCGAAGCCAAACTCTTTTGCCCGTTAGCACCAATGCATGCATGGAAATGTCTCATTTCAACTTTCACGCTAGTTTTGAAAGGGAAAACAAATCAGGATGCGTTAGCACATTTGATGGAGGATGTGTGTAACTGTAGTGACAACCGCCTGGACGCCAAGCACCGGTTACCAGCAGTTCGCATTAAGTTACGCAAACACTAATTGGAGAGTACCTGGCTCCACTTCACTGGCTGTTTTCCGTTTTTGGCAGTGTCTCAACAGCGAGCTCACTGCTGTTTCACTTGATTAGCCCCAAATGGGGAAAAAAAGCTGGCTAATTTTGAAAATGTCAGAAAAAGAGAGGAACCTTCAACTCAAACATGCGCATGGCCTGTTGGCACCACACTTGCTTTTGATTTCCGGATGTCCCTGAAAATTGATTTTCAGCTGTGATTGCGTACATTGAGGCTAATCAAAGGTTTTGAATAATTGCTCCGGTATGATCTTCCGATATGAATTCGTAGTGTAGTGCATACTGGGTTTTGCCAGAAACATTTGCTAGAGATGACCTCACAACATACCTTTCAAATGGTTCCCAGTTGCGTTCGGATGCCGTATTTTCTTCTGATTAGCTCCTAAATGAGCATGCATGCTGATTCTCAGTCCGCAAGGAATGTCGAGTTTCGTACAAAACGCATACTTCTGTGTTATTTTTTGTGGCCAGGTTTCGTGTCTGCTTAACGCATCTTTACTTTACACCTTCACACTGCATTTGTCTCACTTCTTGTCCTCGCCAACAGGAGCTGCAAAAGATAATGCACAACTCATAATAAAATGAGTGCACCATTACCACCACGGCTCTTCCTTACGCCATTTAGAAGGAGGGAGAAAATAATAAATTGGTATGAATTACAGTGCATCTACTTATCCCTCAGAGTCAAATTGTTCAGTAATACTCATAACAACCAGAAGAAGCTCTTTAGTGGTAATGCATGGCTGCTTTGTGTGAGGAAGACATCTCCTCCTGAGCCTTGTCTTTGTGCGCCAGTGAAATGTGGTCTTTCGTTTAGCGCCGTAATGCATTACACTGTTTGTGAAGGAAGAAGCAGATTGATTGGGGAGGGCTGGGAGATTAATAACACGCACCTTTCGGTTATGACACCCATTGTTTCATAGATGCCCTGTAGAAGTGTGCTCCGAAAAATGCATCAGTGTGTAAAATATTGAGCCTGCAGCTTTTCATTACTCTCAGCGTCAGATACTAATACAGCTAAACAGTAATAAACAGTTGTTTTTTTTATCATTGAAAATACTATAGCGGGGAGAAAATGGCATGTCAAATCTGCCCCAAAAACAGCTGTCTTGTTTGGAGGCACGGGAGATATGGAGGTTGTGTCTAAATGGACTTTGTGTTTGTTTTGAGTTTTTGCAGGAATACATCTTTTTATAGACATGCTACCAGGAGAGCAGTTGAACTTGATGTTCAGAGCTGTTGCATTCATGGATTGGTCTATTGTAAGGTCTGTAACTTAAATATGTATTTTCTGGGTTACAATTTTAGATAGTAAATTGATGATTTATTATTTATTTAATTGTAAATTAGATCAGTCCAATCATGCCGCATCCGCTTTAATTAAAAAAAGGCCACAAACCAGAAAGGACTGAGAGACAGTTTTAGAGAAGAAGTGTGGCTTAAACATTTTCTGTCCTTTGCCCCCTACTGAGCCCACTTGGACTCGAGGAGGAAACGGGATCATTCTTGACTTCCTATTCTAGGATTATAGAACACATTACACTGAGTTTTGCTTCAGGCTGTTTTATGTCCTGTCAGTTCACTTGACTTTGTTGACACAGTGAGGAGGGAACATTGAGACTAGGAATGTGGGGAATATGAGAATGGGATGGTGGTATGGTTTTGTGGTAGTAATGCACACAGTACAAAATATAGAAACCTGTTTCCACCAATATTAAGCAGCACAATTGTTTACACTGAAGAGCAGAGTTACTTTTTTATGCTTCTAAAAATGTTACTTTTCCATCACAGAAACAAATGAAAAATATTTTAGATTAATGTCACAGTATTAGTTTTTATCATATTTTTGATCAAATAAAATGGCCTTGGTGAGCATAGCGGACTTCTTTCAAACACTTTTCAAAATCTTACCAACCACATACTTTTGAACTGTAGTATATAATGAAGTAAAAATAAAAATAAAAAGATAAATACAGAATTGTAAACGTCAGTACAGGTTATGAAAACATTCATGTTGCATTGTTAATGAATCGGTTGTTGTCTAGACTGTAAAAATTAGATAAAGATAGAATAAGAATAACAGTATTTTTTTATGTTGTTCCAAAAGATGAATTAATCATAATTAAAATTTTGTACAATATACGTTATTCAGGGGCAACATGAAATTAAAATCATCTAAGGGTAGACACAATTAAAACTGAGTTTGGAACAGATTCAGTGAATGATTTTCTGACACAACAGTGCTGATAATAATAACATAATTATTTAAAATAATTAGTCAAATAGAAAAACAACTTATTGTTAAACTGTTTTTGTTTTATGTCACATGTTTTAACCTCTCTCCTATCTGTACCCTCCACAATTTATCTGGAGGGCCAGCTTTGTTCTTGTTATTTAATTTGCCGCCGTTTTATTTCATTTATTTCTTGTGTTGCACAAATTGCTTTTTGACCTTGCCCGTTATAAAGCATAAGTGAATTGAAAAGCCATTGATACACAGACATTTGTGCACCGACTGTACGCAGGCATTAATCTTTCCACCTGCAATGTGGAACCCTGTTCCAAGATGGTCAGATATATTTATTTATTTCTTTGTGCCCTGTATTATTTTCATTATCTTAAGAGGGCACAGAGAAGCTCATTGATGCAGCCGTCTGCAGTGGCAAAGCATAGACACACACACACACACACACACACACACACTCTTGCAGGGCATCTAAAAGTGCTTCTCTTGCATTCTGCTCTGAAAGTGATAGAGTGAGTCTGGCCTTTTTGCTTTATTTCTTGTATTTGTAAATGCTGTGTCCTACGTTCCAGCCTACGGCCAATTTAAATGATCTAACAGCTGTTGCCCATCTGATCCATTGTCTTTAAATACATGACTAACTTATCCCCTTGGTCCTACTGAACGGTACCACACTTTTTAGATCTTTTTAGAAAATATTCTGTTCATTGTATTAACTATTTTCTTTATTTTCTGTTATCTTCATGTTTATTTTAAAATGTATATAATATGAAATATGCTATTAAAATATTTCTTATCTATTAAGGATTTTTGCAACAACAACAATACTAATGTATTAACTATTGGATAATAGGTTTAAATATGAACTAAAAAATGAACTGAGGTATCTAGTTTTAAGGATTGTTCTTATATCTTCAAGTATATATTTAAAAATGTATATAATATAAAATATGCAATAATATGCAACAATAGTATTAATAATAATGCAAATAGGCTATGTATTATTGTTATTAATATTATTAAATATCTGTTTGTCAATAGGTTAAAATATGAACTCAATTAAAAATGTACTCGGGTATCTAGTTCTCAATGGAAAACCAGGCAAACTACGGTGCCCCTAAGATGATATAGTCTGTTCACTTAGTTTCGTCGCGGCCGTGAAGTAATAACTCGTGGGAGCGTGATTATGTCGTTGCAACAAAATATTAATTTGAGGGAACGTCATCCTTATGTTGTGTATCCTTTTTTTTGAGGGAATGCCATATTTTTCTTGTGGCCGCGAGTTTAATGCGTAAACAAACCTGCTTGACCATATCAGCCGTGGGATTATCAGAGATGTATTCATATTTAAGAAATTATTATATTATTTATTATACAACTAGAAATGATTACATTATTAAATTATTATATTAACCATAGGCCTTTACTACCGGGATTTATTACATGTGATCGTCAGCATTCAAATGAAGTTAATCATAAATAAATGTCCCGGGGATGCTATGGTCAAGCAGTTTTGTTTATGCATTAAACTCGTGGCCATGAGAAAAATGTCTTTCCCTCAACATAGCATCTCAAGGCCACGACATAAGGATGTCGTTACCCTGACAAAATGATCTTGTGGCCACGACATATCACATTCACATGTTAATATGACGTTCCCTCAAATTATAGGGATAGTTCACCCAAAAATGAAAATTATGTCATTAGTGACTCACCCTCATGTCGTTTCAAACCCGTAAGACCTCCGTTCATCTTCGGAATACAGTTTAAGTCAATCTTTCGTTCGTTATCTGGCTCAGCTCTGTGTTCATCTTCAGTTCTCTCTTCACAGCAGTTCAGTCAGTGTACTGTTTGAGTAAATGAATTGCTCCGGGATATCGGTTTGTTTTAACTCAGAGGGAGTGTCAGCCACATTAAAAAAGTTAACAGCTTAAGTCATTTGTGGATTAATGCTTATAGGACACGCGAACCGTTTCAAATGATTCAGTTCGATTTGGTGAACTGGTTCAACCGGTTCACTAAGAAGAACCGGTTACATCGAGTGATTCGTTCGCGAACCAGATATCACTACACTGTAGTGAACGTGCTAACAAAAGACCCGGAAGAGATGACAATGCTGAATAAAGTCGTAGTTTTTGTTATTTTTGGACCAAAATGTATTATCGATGCTTCAAGAAATTCTAACTGACCCTCTGATGTCACATGGACTACTTTGATGATGTTTTTCGAGAAGCGGTTCACCTATGGGTTCCTCCATTGCTGGAGTGTATCATTTTTGCAAAAGAGCACAGATCACACAGCATGCGTCACATTCTGTTTCAGTGTTTTTGCGTTGTGGATGTACACCTTCATGTTGCAGAGATGACCACTCTTAGTCTTAGTCTCATTTGGAGAATCGCACTTCTCCAATTTGGTCTGAGAGAGTAATTTCTGTAATGACCCCATGAAACATCCTCCCAGCAGATAGGGTGACACTCAACCCATCTACACCTTCTCTAATTCCCCTGCTCTTTCCCTTATGGAAGTTAGAGTTCAGTTGCTGTAAAATGCTATGGATAATGATCTTTAGAGAAGAGGAATGGCTCAGTGGGCCACCGATGGGATATAGCGGTGTTCTCACCTCCAGGTCATTTGGTGTATTCAAGCCTGGTCAGACACTGATCAGAATTTTTTTTTGTCTAATGGCGAGATGGAAAATGTGGAAAAAGGACTTATGCTGTGTATTTGCAGAATCCCTCCAAAAATATAGTGTGAACTACTGTAGAAGGTGTGCACAGTAAATATATGTACGCTATATATATATATATATATATATATATATATATATATATATATATACAGTACAGACCAAAAGTTTGGAAACTTTACTATTTTTAATGTTTTTGAAAGAAGTTTCTTCTGCTTGTCAAGCCTGCATTTATTTGATCAAAAATACAGAAAAAAATGTAATATTGTGATATATTATTACAATTTAAAATAATTGTTTTTAAATTTATTATAATTTAAATTATCATTTATTTCTGTGATGCAAAGCTGAATTTTTAGGACCATTATCACATGATCCTTTAGAAATTATTCTAATATGATGATTCATTATCAAAGTTGGAAACAGTTCTGCTGCTTAATATTTTTTCAGAACATGTGATACTTTTTTAGGATACTTTGATGAATAAAAAGTAAAAAAAAAAAGAAAAAAAGAAGAAGCTATGTTTTTAAAATATAAATATTTTGTAATAACAATATACACTACTGGTCAGTAATTTGGAGTCAGTAATTTTTTCTTTCTTTCTTTTTTAAAAAAATAAAATCAATACTTTCATTCAGCAAGGATGTGTTTAATTGATAAAAAGTGATAGTAAAGAAATTATATTATTAGAATTTTTATTTTATTTTTAATAAATGCAGTTCTTTTTAACCTTTTATTCATCAAATATATTAGACAGCAGAACTGTTTCCAATACTCATAATAAATCAGAATATTAGAATGATTTCTAAATGATCATGTGAATAAATTATTTTTATAGTATAGAATATATTTTATAGAATAGTATATTCAAATAGAAAACTATTATTTTAAGTTGTAATACTATTTCACTATATTACTGTTTTTTCTGTATTTTTGATCAAATAAATGCAGGCTTGATGAGCAGAAGAAACTTCTTTCAAAAACATTAAAAATAGTAATGTTTCCAAACTTTTGGTCTGTACTGTGTATATATATATATATATATATATATATATATATATATATATATATATATATATATATATATATATACAGGACCTTCTAAAAAAATTAGCATATTGTGATAAAGTCCATTATTTTCCATAATGTATTGATAAAAATTAAACTTTCATATATTTTAGATTCATTGCACACCAACTGAAATATTTAAGGTCTTTTATTGTTTTAATACTGATGATTTTGGCATACAGCTCATGAAAACCCAAAATTCCTATCTCAAAAAATTAGCATATCACGAAAAGGTTCTCTAAACGAGCTGTTAACCTAATCATCTGAATCAACTAATTAACTCTAAACACCTGCAAAAGATTCCTGAGGCTTTTAAAAACTCCCAGCCTGGTTCATTACTCAAAACCGCAATCATGGGTAAGACTGCCGACCTGACTGCTGTCCAGAAGGCCATCATTGACACCCTCAAGCAAGAGGGTAAGACACAGAAAGACATTTCTGAACGAACAGGCTGTTCCCAGAGTGCTGTATCAAGGCACCTCAGTGGGAAGTCTGTGGGAAGGAAAAAGTGTGGCAAAAAACGCTGCACAACGAGAAGAGGTGACCGGACCCTGAGGAAGATTGTGGAGAAGGACCGATTCCAGACCTTGGGGGACCTGTGGAAGCAGTGGACTGAGTCTGGAGTAGAAACATCCAGAGCCACCGTGCACAGGCGTGTGCAGGAAATGGGCTACAGAGAAGCAGTACTGGACTGTTGCTCAGTGGTCCAAAGTACTTTTTTCGGATGAAAGCAAATTTTGCATGTCATTCGGAAATCAAGGTGCCAGAGTCTGGAGGAAGACTGGGGAGAAGGAAATGCCAAAATTCCTGAAGTCAAGTGTCAAGTACCCACATTCAGTGATGGTCTGGGGTGCCATGTCAGCTGCTGGTGTTGGTCCACTGTGTTTTATCAAGGGCAGGGTCAATGCAGCTAGTTATCAGGAGATTTTGGAGCACTTCATGCTTCCATCTGCTGAAAAGCTTTATGGAGATTATGGAGATTTTTCAGCACGACCTGGCACCTGCTCACAGTGCCAAAACCACTGGTAAATGGTTTACTTACCATGGTATTACTGTGCTCAATTGGCCTGCCAACTCTCCTGACCTGAACCCCATAGAGAATCTGTGGGATATTGTGAAGAGAAAGTTGAGAGACGCAAGACCCAACACTCTGGATGAGCTTAAGGCCGCTATCGAAGCATCCTGGGCCTCCATAACACCTCAGCAGTGCCACAGGCTGATTGCCTCCATGCCACGCCGCATTGAAGCAGTCATTTTTGCAAAAGGATTCCCGACCAAGTATTGAGTGCATAACTGAACATAATTATTTGAAGGTTGACTTTTTTTGTATTAAAAACACTTTTCTTTAATTGGTCGGATGAAATATGCTAATTTTTTGAGATAGGAATTTTGGGTTTTCATGAGCTGTATGCCAAAATCATCAGAATTAAAACAATAAAAGACCTGAAATATTTCAGTTGGTGTGCAATGAATCTAAAATATATGAAAGTTTAATTTTTATCATTACATTATGAAAAATAATGAACTTTATCACAATATGCTAATTTTTTGAGAAGGACCTGTATATATATATATATATAAATATATATATATATATATATATATATATATATATAAATATATATATATATATATATATAAAATCATGGTTTTCTACAAAAAAATTACACATTTAGTTCAATGTGTTACCTGACTTTTTTGTTTCTACACCCCCCACCCCCCAGTGCAAATTAGTATTGCTTATAAAACATTTGACAATTTTACAGATTTCTCAGATGTACCTATTTATCTTCAGGATATAGGCTGTATCTATATCTAAGTCTGTACAAGAATAAAATAAAATAAAATAAAAAGTTACCAAATTACCATTCTGACATTTTTCAAAGAGTTGTGAGAACTAAAATCTAACTTTTTAAATACAAAGTCATAAATGCCTTTTTTTATTATTATTATTATTCCCTGGTGGGAGGGAAAAACATTTATTGTGACTCAAAAAGAATTCAGAGGGGAAAAGTTTGAATTCTATGTTTATATACAAAGCAATCCAAATTGTAAGATACAAAGTAATAGTGACCTGGATTATTACAATTAATGGCAAAATGAATGTGATAAAGGAATGTCACCCCTATGGATGGATGGATAGATGGAAAGTTGGCAGAAGTGGCCTTCTACATGTATCTTTTGCTTTTAGAATCTGCAGTCTATTTCTTTCTTAATGTCTTTTTATGAAGTAAAGTGTAGAGTGTGCTATATGTCTTCCTTTCAAATGTTATATAATGCAAACTGTTCTTGTATATGTACTGTATAACTGTCCTTTTACTAGCCTGTGATGATAAAAAACAAACAAAAAAAAAAAAACACTTTTAGATTTTGACCTCTGCGTGTCGGCTGTGAATTTGTATGCCTGTCTTTGTATACACTCTCAGGAGCAGCTTTCAGATCACAGCATGTCCCCGTCCACTTACGCCGTCAAAATGCACGGTTTACCTTCTGTGTAGTGTGTGACATGTTTTTCAATCATGCATTGTAGCCATGCAGCTGCTATGGACGTCCGTCAGTGTTAAACTGTGTTGTTTCATTCCAGCTTCGGAGCAGATCCATGGCATGTCAACACGTTTCCACCATGCTAATGCATTGAGCTTCAAGTGGCTTAAAAAGCTGTTGACCAGATAGAATCCTGGCAATGGGATTTCAGCTTGGGCTGTCATATCACATTCAACTCACTGGAAAGGTTTGAGTTGCTTCCAAATGCTGTTTTTCTCAGTGTCAGGTCTGATTCGATACATTGCACTCACAGTGGCTTTGACGAATCGAGCCAACCTGAGAGCATCACCAACAATCTCGCAGTGACTCTTTAAACCTAATATGGTCTTGCAATTCATATTTTTAGACTTTGATTAAGGATATTCAAGTCTTTGAATCAAGGATGTAGTACACATTTTTGGTCTTAATGTTTGCAAAAATTCATACAAATTCAGCTTTAATACAATAAATTGAGTACACTACATATGAGTTTTTGTTGTTTTTAATTTGGAATTAAAACTATTTTTATGTATGTATGTGGGAACATCAAGAAAGACGTGTCGGAGCGATACAAATGTGCTGAATTAATTTCATTATCCAAGTCATGCGGTGCAACCAACAAAATAAATGAAATAAATTAGATGAAAATAAAAACATAAAACAGGAAATTATATCTAAGGGCTCTGTCATGTTAAGGTCAGTATATCTCTTTAAATGTCAGTATAATTTATTTTCTTATGAACAAGGCAAGATTAAATTTAAATTTAAAGTTCATTTCAGGTCTGCATTTATTTTTTAAGAACATGACTCAAATATTAAATTCTCTTTTATTCAAAGTGTAAGGACAATAAATATTACTTTTTTACTCAATTACACAACACAGCCTTTTATTATTATTATTATTATTATTATTATTTAGAATAATTTATATATATATTTTTTTTGAAAATGGTATAATATACAAGTACATTTATAAGTATGATTGAACTGATCAAACATTCTTAGTAAATGTGTTTTGAACAGACTGTTTAACAATTTATTACATTTTTATTTATAATTTCTTTCTTTAAGTCAAGGACACTTACGCTGCATTGACCCTGTTACATTAGGAAACGTATTTCATGGGATTAGTTGTATTGTTGACTGTGCAAATGTGCTAGTCTGTGATTAATTGTTGAATTAACTCGATCTAGAGTCATGTTTTCTTCTATTATTTGGTTCGTCTGGCCAGTGCAGTTTTGGCTTTACTCTCTCAATAATGCATGTTATTGTGTATCGCCAAAGCCTAAATAAGATAAATTTGTAGCTGCTGTCCTGATTAAGCTTGTGTTTTTTTGCGAATCTTCTTCATGGCGTGATTTTGACAGAGGAAGAGGATGAGCAAGACCGACTGAGGGAGAGGAAGAACGACAGTATAGCGGGATTAGAATCAAGGGACTGCTTCGCCAGCAGGATGGTGTGAGGTGAAAATAAGGGAAGGAGAATTTCATTTGCATACGCAGCATGTCGTCCGGACCTTTCCGGAGAGCTGTGCCTATCCACCGCCGAGCTTGGCAAGTACGTGCTCATTTTACAAGGCTGGGTTTATGATGCGGGTGGAGGGGGGTGGTGTGGGTACGCTTGGTGGAGGGAATCTGTGGGGCAAGAGGGTGGCATCAGACCCCATTTACATGTTTGCGCTGTGCCAGAGGTGCTGTGTAAAAAGAGATTGCAATCCTTGACACGACACGCACTCTCAGGAATTAACCCAATTCATAAGCCAGACAAGATGGCTGCTTTGCCGAGCAAGGTCTTGCAGGGTAATTTTCACTGAACAAACAAGCAATCTCATTATCCTCCTGCACCTGAGATGTCCAAGCTCCCCCGCCTCCTTCCCAGCCCTTGTTTGTTCACTCTTCCATCCATCCCCCTCTTTCTCCATCCTTTGCCCAGTCTAGGCTTTATTAGAGCGCATCTTTTCCATTGGCTGCGCTTGCCCTGTTGTCAGGGTCAAGTCAAGGGCACACAGCCTAGATTGGAATCATTTGTCACATGGTGCAACAGCAGAGCTGATATCAGCACAGTGGCCGAGTCATGTTTCACCCGTTTTTGTTAGCACCTCAGACCTCCGGACCACTCAGATGAGCATTATGTTGGCCGAGCTGGCCAGGTAAAACAATAGCACACCATCGGGCTCAGAGAAGAAAGTTTGCCAGTGCCGTCAGCATAAATTCCATATATGTTTGTGAGGCGCTTCCGGACAATGGGAAATTGCCCACGGGAGCTACTGCAATAATCGCAGTGCTTTTCACAGCTGAAAACAGCCGACCAAATAATGACGAAAGTGACAATTCTGTTTCTTACCTGGTGTAACAGTGTAAAGTGTCGCAATTTAGTTAAAAGCATGTTGTTTATTTATATATTTTTCTTTCTCTTGTTCTCTCTCTCTTTTCTTCTGTGGTCAGCAGGAGATTGCATGAACAATGGGAGGTGCTGAGGAAGCATGTGGAAAATGACTTTAATATACCATATAGAATGGCTTATTGCTTTGGTCAATAGGCTGGAGGGATGATGGCACATGAGGCCACATGGGAAGGTTAGAGCTGTCAGTACATTACATGACGGATACGAGCCGAACTTATGAGCTCCCTAACGGAACGACCTCGCCAGGCAGAGTCATAAAGGTTACGCGTGACACAAATCTGGCTATTAAAGGCAAGATTAGACTGCTGATGTACACAGAAATAAATACAGGAATTCTGTAGTGTTGTATGGCAGATAGTGTGCACTTGCAGCATAGTGAATAGAAAACAAACTGGATTAAAATAAAACCTTAGGTAAAAGCAGAATATATAGCATGATATTTGGTTGCTTTTGAGTTTTTTGAAAGAGTTGAATTTATCAGTTTGAATTTATGAAAAATGTAGGAATTTAGCTGAAAGGTGATTAGATCTGGATGACTGTAACTCATATAAACTGGGGATAGACCAACTGCAGTAAAGCTCGTCCACAACAAGCCACCTCCAATATTTCAGCCATACAGATTTTAAATATAGCTACTCTACCATAATTTTTGGTTGTGGTGAATTGCATTCACACTGCTGATGTGTTTGCTTGTAGATTATGCACAAAATAGATGCTGACACGGTCAAAATGTGTCATTGGAGCACCCGATTTCAGCTCTCCAATGCTGCAATTACACATACTTCAGTCTGTCTGACATGTGTGGCGTTTTTATGTAGACTGCACTTTTTAAATAGATTATTAAATAATACTAATATTACTACTACTACTAATAATAATAATATAATTTATTGTTAATTTTTTGCATTAATTTGATTACAAGCATTTTTGATAATACATTTGTATTAAATTGTAAAACTCAGAATCTGCAAAAATGAAAACAAAATTGCTGAAAAAGAAAACATTAATAGGGCCCCTATTGTTGTTAAAATGACTAAAGTATTCTTCGTTTCATGAATTCACTGAATTAGACATGTTTTTGATTTATTAAAATGTAATAATAAAACCATTCAAATAAAATCCAGAAAACTGAAAACAGAAAAAAAAGAAAAGAAATACAATTTCATATTAGTGACCTAATCACGAAAATTAAAGTCTGATTTTGTAATGCACAGTATTTTTGTCAGACCTTCTTGTTTTCATTTATTTTCCACAGAGAATTTCAAAGGAAAACATTAGATGTCTTGTGGAGTAAATGCTTAGCAAATGAACCAGCCAGATTGAAATATTTTTAAGAAAAGAATGCAGTGCACTAACTGGATCTTATTAAGCTCTTCATAGGTGTGGATCTCTCTATTGTCCTGAACACATAATGAAGCAGTTCACAAGCAAGTCACACAAAAGCAAGTCACACAAAAATTGACTCTAGAATTTGTCATGGGATTTTAGTATCTTTATTTTTTTATAGTTTCGTAATATCAGGAGTTCAGGGAGGAATTGTTTTTGTGCCTGTATGTTCTGTTGTAACTACATCCTCAATTCATATAATGTATACACTGTCAGCGTGAACATCTCAATAACAAAAACAGGATTTCCAGCTCTCTCTCACTCATCTTTTAACTAAATACAGGTGGAAGAGACAATAATTTAACTATATACTACTCCAAACAAGCACCGTGTTTCACACAGCCTGACTATAATTGCCTCAGACAGTGCTCTCCCAGGCCGGGTCAGCTTGCTATGCTTGTTATTACTGCCGATCTTATCAACCAACTGCGCCTGACCGGGTCAGATGAACCCGACCGTACCGTAACCTCAGGGTCACGTTCAACAGCTGCAAAGGTCAGAGTGTCGATCGTGCTCTCCCCTCTCAGTTCAACTCCTCTAATAACGAGGAGAAGCAAGGTTGGAGACCTAGGGAGAGATTTAGATTCTGCTCATTAGCCTGGGTTTATTCCTTTATCAGGTAGCAGGGGAACAGATTTTTTTGGGGATCTTGAATAGCAGTAGACAAAGGATGCAAGACACATGTCCGAGGAAAAATAAATTGTCACTTTTGCTAAAATGCACTGAAATCACAGCATGAGAATTTAAGTTGGAGTCTTGGTCTTTTCTGTGCAAACACACCTCCATATATTCAATTTAAGCAGCTTCTGAAACCAAGAATGAAACCATCAGGAACACTTTAGTCTCCAGTTACACCATTCCCCAGAAGTGCAAACTACATGGACTCTTCAAAAGTACAAGGTGTCAGGCTCTCAGAGATTTTGCTAAAGCAGGAAATCCTGAAACATGACCCCCACTTAATAAGACTCACAAGCTGAAGTGTTGTGAAATACACAAAGATTGATTTTTATTAAAAACGTTATGGATAGATCGCTTGAGAAGTGACTCTTGAGGTAACAGCATAATTTCAACAGCAAGGTGGTGAGGGAATCGTGGTGTGAGCTGCTACTAACAATGAGCAAGATGGACCTTTCAGGGTAGGAGATGGACTTAATATGAACCCCTAAAACTTGCTCCCAGATCCTGGAAGATAAATTCTTCAAACAGTGGTACAACAGAAAGTGATGCTGGTCCCTCAAGAGTCAGTCTGAACCCATCTGTCATTTTAAAAATAATAAAAATAAAAATCAGTCTTATTGCTACAGCTTGTGTTTCTTATCAAGTTGGGGTCATGTTTCAGGGTTCTTTACCCTAGCAAAGTCTTTGTGCATGACACTAGGCATCTAAAAGGAAAGTAGTTGGAGTCGGCCTTACTCTGATCTATGGGAATTGATTTAACTGCAATAGACAGTTTAATAGGTCTCAAGAAAAAAAAACTGATTATAAAATATAAACCTTGAAAGGTATTTTTTTCTTCCTATCATAGTTTAGTCAACTCCATATTTTGAAAAAAAAAAATCAATTTAAGCCTGACTGGATTGCGTACTGAAAGACTTTATTATAAATGACACTGTAAGAGCATTCAGAATGAAACTGGCTATGGACATTTTCTAATGGCTAAGTAATTTTCTAAGCCTGTTTAGAGAAGGATGGAAGTTTGGGGAAAAAATGTGCATTGGCTGACTGGAATGTTGCTACTTGGAGGTTTTTGTCCATTCAGCTTTGGTTGATTAGTGTTCAGGGTTCAGAGTGATTCCTTGGGGTGTCCAAACTCAGTCCTGGAGGGCCGGTGTCCAACAGAGTTTAGCTCCAGCTTGCCTCAACACACCTGACTGGGAGTTTCTAATATGCCTAGTCAGAGCTTGATTAGCTGGTTCAGGTGTGTTTAATTAGGGTTGGAGCTAAACTCTACAAGACACCGGCCCTCCAGGACCGAGTCTGGACACCCCTGCTTTACACAGTTTGCATATTGCAAAAGTCTTGTCAAGCTCCATCTACCTCTGGAGATGCTAAAATCCAAATGTTTTCCCTCACTGAAAATGGCGCAGGATGTATTTGTTATTCCTCCTCAATAATTTCTGTTTACTATTTGGGACACTGTAGTTACAATGTCAGGTGTTCAAATGTAACAAATCTTTTTCTAAAAATAAAATTAAATGTGGCAAAAAAAAAAAAAAAAACTATACTATACTATATAAAATAATGAATAAAAATGTGTACGTATGTTTTTGCAGTGCGTGTATTTTGTACATGCACATTTTAAAGGTCCTATGACATGAAAATTTCACTTTCTGAGTTTTTTTTAACATTAATATGACTTTCCCTAGCATGTATGTGGTCCCCAAGTTTCTAAAAATTTTAATCGGTGCAAATCGAGATTTTACTATCTTTCTCTGCCTTTGAGAAAATGGAAGCTCAAACGGGCTGATCTGGAATCTCCTCTTTGTGACGTTGTAAAGAGAAATGTTACCTCCCCTTTCTCTGCTTTGCCCGCCCAAATATTTACATATAATTCAGTCGCAATGTCAGCACAGGAGTTACAAACAGACTTTTATGATATGGATTCGACAGCACCGGCACAAACAGTGAGTAACAGTGTTCATTAATGCCTGATCTGTGATCAGTGATTTCTGATGTGTAGTTAATCATTCAAGTTCACACAGACTTTCTTTCTAAACCGTTTAATACTGTTTATGCATCAGTGAATCAAGCCAGTGACTAAACGATCAACTTCACGTTGTTTCTCTTAGTAGCATGAAACAAATCTGTTATTTAAATTGTGATTTAACTACAGAGAGCGATCAAAGAACGCTCCCTTTTTTTTAGGGAGCTCTCACACATCGCGAGTATATCTGCACACTTGCCCAAACTGCCGTTACAATGAATGACGCTGTTATGCTGCACAACGGAGCTCTTACTGTATTCATGTGTTTGCTGTTAGTTATGGTGAAAACATTTTGTGAGAGAAAACGTGTTGCAATAATGACGAGATCACTGCATTCACGCGATAAAGAGACTCTGTCTACTCAATGCTGCTAATTACTGCAGCCTTTCATGTGATGGGAAAAGATCGAAAAAATAATTATATAATCAACAAATCCACGATTCGTTAATCTCGACAGCTGTAGTATATATATATATTTGAGAGGGGTCCACATGTAATACGCATTTCAAATGCAAAGATGTCAGCCAATCACAACAGTTGTCGTTTACTCGGAGTCGCACAGCAGACACGCCCCTTCAAACAGAGCATTCAAGCCAGAGGGCTAATATCAGGATGTAAAAAATGATTTTTATCTCTAAATTTTAAATGTAAAAATCATACTAACAATATAAGTACACCTAAGGAAACATTAAAAAGCATTTAAAGAAAAGAAAATAATCCATGTCATGGGACTTTTAAATAAAAAATAATTTAGTTCACTTTAGACTTGGTATTCGGTAATGCGATATATTGTGGTGATTAATATGCACGATATTGTTATCGTGGGCACTTCTAAATACCGTGAATAAATATACATTACAAATTATTCAGAATTTGGAATGCATTTTAAGAATAGTGTTCCAATCAGCTGCTTAAAATGCACAACATCGCTGTATGCTGCTTGAAAGAGCGCATGCGCTCTGATGAATGAAAAGCACAATGAAAAGTGAGAGACGCTGAATGAAAGCACATTCACTCTCTGACAGCAGATGGCGCTAAATGCAGCCCTTACCCTGTAAATACAGTAAAAAAGCAGCTGTTACTTTCTAAACCATAAATAATCTTAAATAACCATTCAGATTGTTTATTACAGAGCCAACTACTGGAATATTTAGACTTAATAGGCTATTTTTCTTCAAACATTCATTTTTTTTTTCAAATCTGGACTACAAATACCCTAGATATTGTTTGAAAGTGTTTTGATCTTTTATTGTTCATTCACACTTTTTTATGGCTTATTATGGCAATTATGGCTTCATTTGTTAACATAAACTGCCAATGAAAAAAGAATATTCTGAACATCATTATTATCTTAGGTATTCCAATATTTAATAACACATTGTTAAAATTGAAAGTTGCAACTGTGTTATTTAATGAGCTAACATGAACTAAGACTTAAGATTTTTTAACAAAGATTAATAACTTCTATAGTAAATGTAGCTATTGCTCATTGTTTAGCTGTGCATTTACTGAATGAGCACTATGCGATGTCCAAACTGATTACACTATATTTTATGTATTGCACTGTATTTTATGTAAAATCATTTTCTATTTTTAAACTGTCTTAAATTCATTTTAAGTAAATTTTTAAATAATTTTCAAGTTCTTAAATTGCTTGTTTTATTTTTGTGATTATTTTTCTTCATGACTTTTTTCTAATTTCTTTTTGAATTACCATTGTGTACGAAATGTGCTATATAAATAAACTTGCCTTGCCTAGCCTTGAATGTTAATGCATTAACTAAGGTTAACTAATGAGGTCTTACTGTAAATTGATACCTATTGGTTTTTATAGTTCTTTTGCACTTTAATGTGAAAAACATTTAACTTTTATATATTTTTCTGTATTGCTTTATTGTTTTAAATGTTTAGATATTTTTGTTATAAGAAAAAAAAAAGTTAATTAACCTTTTATACTGTATTATGACCACTTTTTTAGAACAAAATTTCAATACCGTGATAATACCGTATACTGTGATAAAAGCATTATTAATTAACCGCAACAGGAAAATTGATACCGGCATATCCCTAGTTCACTTCAACATATTTATGATCAAAAGAGATAGCATGTATTCCATCATGCATATTTTTGGCTCGCCGACAGGTTTTGAGAAATCGCCGACAAATGCCCGAAATCACAGGAAAATCGGTGCTTGTCCACGCGCGTGACAATCACGCAGTGTGAATGAGCAAAAATGCGATCTGAGAGAATCACCGACAAGTCACCGATGCCCATGAGATATTTGGCATGCTAAATATCTGGACCTGTCGGCGATTCAAAATCATGCTGTGTGAAAAGTGTTCTGACTAAAAACTAGTTAAAGACCACAATATCAGCAAGCATGATATAAGAACACACAATCCTTGTTCTTCGCGTCTCCCCAACCATTTCCTCCTCCATAATCTTCTTTTCTTTTTCTTGTTTTCGCTGCAAATCAGCGCACAAGCAATTCTTACTGCAAGCTTCTTGCGGGCTACCATTTTTAATAATAATCCCAGTCTCACTAGAGAACTCCAGTCTTGCACAAGTGATATCGCGTTGTTTTCTTGTCACATCTCGCGGGTGTTTGGTTGTGAAACATAGTTTCACCAGTCATGCAGTGTGAAACCTTCTGTCGCCGATCCATCGTGCAGTGTGAACACAGTAGTTACTGAATGCTGGCCAAGATAGTCATGCAGTGTGAAAAGAACAGTGACCCGAGTTTTCCATTTATAACCACAGCATTGGGGTGATGTTCATGTGCATTTCTTTATGTCATGACTTGAATGCACCAATAGTCTAAATATATCAATTCCGTATTTAAACTGCATTACCTATAACTCTCACTCATTTGTTTAGATCCACTTGTTTGATTGTGTGAATGAGTGCGGTTGTTCCAAGTGCAACCTCACAGGTCTTACTCAGTTTCTTTCATGGGACTCTCTCTTTATTGATCACCAGGTGTTTCTTCACTCAGTCTTTCAGAGTCGGTAAGCTTGCATCGCTCTCTCTTAATTTACTTCTTAAAGCTGGTACAAAGCTTGTCTTGTTCTCTGACACCAAACTCCTGCCACTAACGGCCCTCCCTCACATCCGGCCCGCTTCTTCACGGGTGGCTCTGGGTTTCCTTTCATACCGAATCAAGTGTTATTAAGTTCCTGGCCCTGTACACACATACAATCTACTTCTATTCTATAGCTCGCTGCCATTTGATTTTTTTCCTCCCCAACAGCCACCGAGTGGGCCTGTAATGAACGAAGGATTACCTGCCGCCCAACCTGTAAACTGACCTCATTACACCCCCATGACATGCTCAACGGGGTCACCCCTCAATGGCTAAGCCCCCCATTCACATGAAAAGAACTAGAGCACAGCTTTTCAGACCTCCCAAGTAGCTCAACACAACCCCGCTGTCTCTACCTGCACACCGAAGTAAAATTCATTTTCCTTCTAAAGCCAGACAATTAAAACCACTGGGGCGTGAGGGGGATTTTGGTCATCTCCAGAGTAAAGGCTGTTGCTGCTCTGGAATCAGCCTATAGGCATTGTTTGATCTTTCAGATTATGAATGATTAAGGTCAGATCGTTCCCTGATCTGGCCCTGCATTGGCATTTAAGGTTATGAATGGAGCCTCACTGTTCTTCTTAGTGATTGACTTCCATTGTCGGTTGATTGCTGGCACCTGTCTGATATAATGGCCTCTGTTGTATGGCCATTATTTGAATGTAATAAGGTTTAACTGAGCGTGGCGAGACCAAACCATAAGCAGTGCCCATGCTGCACAAGCTCAAGTAGTTATAGATTTTCAGTTCATCCAAAGGCTTTTGGAGAATATTTGTAAACATTATTCAATATAATACTGTATGTTTTCCCCTTAAGGCATGGCTATAGGTACGAAACGACAAAATAACAGTAATAACAATAAAATGCAATGTTTTTACCCTGAAAATGTACTAAAATACATTTTTAAAAGGTTTCTCCTATAAGATTTTTTTTTATTTTTATTATTGATTAAATTGTAGTGCTGTCAAACTGTTAATCGCGATTAATCGCATCCAAAATAAAAGTTTTTGTTTACATAATACATGTGTGTACTGTATATATTTATTATCTATTTATAAATACATGGATGTGTATATTGAAGAACAATCTTACATTTATATATGAAATATATTTATAGAAATATATATATGCAAATGCATGTAAATATTTTCAAAATGTATGCTGTATGTGTCACGGCTTACGCTGCTGGAAGGAACACGGAGCCGAGGGATAAACGAAACAAGGATTTATTAAATCAAACATAGGCAAGGTAAGTAGTAAATAACAGGTGGCAAGTGGCAAGTAACAGGTAACAAGCGGACAAGTAGACAAGTAACAAGTAGACGAGTAACTAGGAACGAGTTGACAAGTAGACGAGTAGACCCGACAAAACAGAACTGAAAGGACAAGGCATTTATACAAGGGATAATAGGCAAAACACAGGTGGATGGAATGACTAAATTAACAGTGACATGGAACACATGCGGAAATGACTAGACACACCTGGGAACTAATCAAACCACATAGAGACAGAAACTGGGTCACAGGGGCAAAAACACACAAAATGAGTCCAGGTGTGTGACAGTACTCCCCCCTCCTGGTAGGTGCGTCCTCGCACCGTAGAAACAACAAAGGGAGGCGTGGGTGGGAACTTGGGAGGAGGTTCCGGTGGAGGACAGCCTCCCAGGAGGGGGCCAGCAGACAGGGACTACAGAGGAAGGAGCCAGGGAGGAGATGACGGAGGGAGGAGCCAGGGAGGAGACAGGAAGGATCTGAAGCAGGAGGTACCCAGCAGGACCCAGGCCACAGCCATAACGGCCCAAGGTGGGGCCGACGGTGGAAGGAGCCATGGAGGAGGAATGGTCACCGACTCCAGGGACTCGACCCACGGCAACGGAGCAAGTGGAGGAGGAGCCCGAGGCGGAGACGGAGAGCCGAAGAGCCAGGGTGACGGGGAGGAGCCGGAGGTCCTAGGCGGAACTGATGGCTCTGGTGACTGACGCGGCGATGTGGATCCGGAAGGCCGCGGTGAGGCCAGAGTGACCGAGGACTGAGGTGTAGCCGAGGGGATGAAGGAGCCTGACGGAGCCGGAGGGACGGAGGGATGAGGCGAAGCCAGAGGAGTGGAGTCCCGAGGCATAGGATGGACGACGCCAGACCAAGGCGGAGCCGGAGGGACGAGGGAGCCAGGCAGAGCCTGCGGACTGCCGGGCCACGGCGGAGAGGAAGGAGCTAGGAGCCATGGTGGAGCCGACGGGTCAACGGGCCGAGGCGGAGTCCAGGCCTCAGAGGCTGGAGGCGGAGGTGAGGGAGACGCCGACCAAGGCGTCGCTGGAGGATGGCGGTCCCGCTGAGCTCGCACCACAATGATGGTAGGCTGAGGGCGAGCAGAGGGGCAGCCAGACGACAGCGGAGGAGGAGGCAGGAGTGGGTGGGAGGGTGGGAATTTTGGAGGAGCAGGCATTGGAGTAAGCTCTGGGGCTGGAGCCCTTCCTGGGCTTAACGGAGGATCAGGAGCCCGTCCTGGGCTTAACGGAGGATCATGAGCCCGTCCTGGGCTTAACGGAGGATCAGGAGCCCGTCCTGGGCTTAACGGAGGATCAGGAGCCCGTCCTGGGCTTAACGGGGGTTCAGGAGCCCGTCCTGGGCTTAACGGGGGTTCAGGAGCCCGTCCTCGGCTTAACGGGGGATCAGGAGCCCGTCCTCGGCTTAACGGGGGATCAGGAGCCCGTCCTCGGCTTAAAGGAGGATCAGGAGCCCGTCCTCGGCTTAACGGAGGATCAGGAGCCCTTCCTGGGCTTAACGGGGGTTCAGGAGCCCGTCCTGGGCTTAACGGGGGTTCAGGAGCCCGTCCTGGGCTTAACGGGGGTTCAGGAGCCCGTCCTGGGCTTAACAGAGGATCAGGAGCCCGTCCTGGGCTTACAGGAGGATCAGGAGCCCGTCCTGGGCTTAACGGAAGATCAGGAGCCCTTCCTGGGCTTAACGGAAGATCAGGAGCCCTTCCTGGGCTTACAGGAGGATCAGGAGCCCATCCTGGGCTTAACGGAAGATCAGGAGCCCTTCCTGGGCTTAACGGAAGATCAGGAGCCCGTCCTGGGCTTACAGGAGGATCTGGCATAGGTGAATTGGAAACCCCCTCATTTTGACCCATTTGGCGCTCCACATTTTGCTCCCTCGTGGTGGGCAGTGTCGCCGGCTCTCGCACCTGGTCTGACGGGTTGCTCTCTGGCTCTCCGTCATCGGTGGGCTCGGGCTTATGCCTCGTACCGTGGGGAGATTGTAGGCTGGGCTCTGGGTCCAGAGTGGACCTGGCGAGATCCTCCATTGGGCCGACCGTGAGAGGTGACCCATTTCTCACCAGATTCCACTCTATGAATGCGGCGAAATCCTCCCGAGGACCATCTTCGGGCGACAACACTCTGCACCTGGAGTTCAGGCTGGCGTGATAAAAGGTGCAGAGCGCGTGGTCCGGGTAGCTGGTGGCATTAGCTATCAAGAGAAACCGTCTGGTATGGTCCTCGAGAGACAGTCCCTCCTGCTCCAGCAGGAGGAGGAGGTATTCGGGGCGATAGAGGGGATCCATGACACACTACGGAAAGAAAAAGATTGTGAAAAAACGGAAAACAAAACGGAGGGAAAACACGCAATTTTTTTTAACTTTTTAGGTCGGGTCTTCTGTCACAGCTTACGCTGCTGGAAGCAACACGGAGCCGAGGGATAAACGAAACAAGGATTTATTAAATCAAACATAGGCAAGGTAAGTAGTAAATAACAGGTGGCAAGTGGCAAGTAACAGGTAACAAGCGGACAAGTAACAAGTAGACGAGTAACTAGGAACGAGTTGACAAGTAGACGAGTAGACCCGACAAAACAGAACTGAAAGGACAAGGCATTTATACAAGGGATAATAGGCAAAACACAGGTGGATGGAATGACTAAATTAACAGGGACATGGAACACATGCGGAAATGACTAGACACACCTGGGAACTAATCAAACCACATAGAGACAGAAACTGGGTCACAGGGGCAAAAACACACAAAATGAGTCCAGGTGTGTGACAGTATGTGTGTGCATTTAAATATCCCATCCCATCTTTAAAAACAATAATAATTTAATAACAATCTTAAGTATAAACTTTAACTAATTTCAGAATAAATATATATTTTCAAGCTGTAAATTATTGTGATTCCTAAATTTACTTTTAACGACTCTGAATCAATTTATTATTATTATTATTATTATAGGTTTTCGTTTTATATTTATTTTATTCATCAGTTGAATTGAATATAAAATATACAAATTATTCTTGTCTTATGGGCCTCAAGCCTTTTGTGAAATTTTTGTAAGACATAAAGCAAAGTGATATCTTTATGACAAGCCTGCAGCAGCTCCTGAATGTGCACAAACATTTTGTTACTCACACAGACTGACTTCATATTTTCATAATGTGCCATCTTCATCCCTCGCTTTGGACCAGACTGTTGACAGCTTGCTGGCTTGTCTGTCATGACGCAGTGCTGGAAAACCAGAGGTTGTGGCAAGGGCCCGATTGGGGCGGCCCATATGCCTTTAATACAACACCAGATGTGGAGCAGATTAGGGCTCCCATCCCTTCTCATCTGCTTCCTACAGCCCTTCTTCACTCACTGCCAGCTGTATCATCCCAGGTCATGTTTAGTGCCTACTAGTGAAGATAAAAAAAAAAAACTTAAATAGGTCAAATACTGTAATGCTCTGATGATTGGGAAGGGATGATTTGTGTTTCAGATTGCTATGATCCAGGGCCTTAGAGTGTGGGTGTGGATGGTGAATAGATGGAGGATGTTTGCAGACAAGATGAAGAAATCATACTGTAAATTGGACCCAAGTACTTTGGGGGTCAAGAAAAAGTGTTGTTCATCCATTTAATTTCATAAAAATAAACAAAACTGTGATATGAAGTTGAACAGCTGTCATGAGATGATTAGAATTAGGAAAAATATGGCGGGGTACCCCTGTATTTCATTAACCTGCATTTTGTCTGTGTAGAATCCTCCAAAACTTCATGCCAGAACTGTTTAAGGGAGATTTGGGGGTCTACAATCTGTTTTATTAATTTCAGTGCTGAATTTGTCCTTGGGGATCTTTGCAAAGGAACTCTAGGATAGTTTTGGACTATGGATGCTCCCATATGGCAAATGTTTTGCTCTGAACCTAATTTGTGTCGGAAAACAAGCGGGATTTGGATCCGGCACCTATTGTAGTGGATCCTTACCACATATTATTCTGCAAGAAATTTGTTGTCTGAATTGTACACATTTTATGCTATAGTTCAACAATTCTTGATCCATGGCACCATCATTTAGTATTTTACTATAATGTAAGTATTTGTGCCCCCGTTCCAAACCTTAATCTTATACATTTTTCTTTATATGTTACTTTAATTATTTTTGTATTTTCTTTTTATATTGTAAATTTTTTTTTTTTTTTGTTGTTGTTGTTGTCATTTATAATTGTTTCACTGCCCAAAAGCATCAACATTCATGTACACTTCGATAGCCTCTCAAGGTGGCTGACACTTCAGTACCTCTCATAGTCCGGTGTGAGCTCAATTACAACACCGAACAGAGGGACATTTGCTGGCAGCCCACTGGTTTTTGTGTGTTGCGGCTTGGAACGTCTCCATCACTGCCAGCGCAGTTAGTCCAACAAATCAGCAGTGCTGCTGCACAAATCGTACCTTCATTTTTTTTTTCTCATGGATTATGAGTTCCTCCCATTGCGCAGGACAGGGCCTCACAGTCTGACATTAGGACATTCTGGGCTTGGATGTTCAGTGTGTGTAGGAAGCAGGTTAATATACAGTCATCAGACATCTGCTGCAATGTTGCCTTCCAATAATCTTCGTCTGCGGTCTGTTGCCAGCAATTGATGACCAGATATTTTTTCCGTTTCTCTTCCCTCACCCTCCTTCTCTGTCACCCCCTACTGCCTGTTATTCATGTCAGAGTTTTTCAATTTGGATTGCCGTTGGTGCTGGACTTTGGTGACAGATTTCACTGGCGCAGTGGAGGCTCATTGAGGCTGCTGTAATGAGAAGTGGGCCCTGTTGAACAAGTGGACACTGTTATCCCCGTTAAGGACATGGAATGGAACTGGGCGCTCCCGTTATTCTTCATGCCAGGCCTGACCAAAGTGTGAGAGCCTGTGAATGTCTCTATCTGTCCTCCTTACATTGGCTTTTGCTCTAATCTCGACCAATCACTGCCCCATCACCTTACATTTATACCTTAATCTGCCAGAGGTGCTTTCAACTGCAGCTCGCTCTCCCTGCTTTAATGCTGGTGTTACATTTCCAGATAGTCGGTCTGTCGTTTCAGACTCAATAGACAGTGCTATTTAATTGCTGTTTAATATATGTATTTAATTAATATGTTATGCCTTTGCGTGACATCTACTACAGTGGACAGACTTTTAAATAGTCATTTTTAACTACACAGATTATGAATTTACATCCAAATTGAAATACTGTAGGTGACTACCTTTGACTTGTCCATTTTTCTTTGTGACTTTCGTTGTTACACTGTTTCTAATTTTTACTGTTTACAGTGTTTTTATGTATGTATGATGATGTAAATTCAATGTGGCTGAAAAACTTTAAATACATATTGATATAAGAATATTTATACTATAGTTTTGGAATAAATCATGTTATTTACTGCAGAGGACACATTTCTAAAAAGTATGATTGTTATTACTATATATATATATATATATATATATATATATATATATATATATATATATATATGTATGTATGTGTGTATATGTACACTTTCTTTCATCTAAGGGTTAAATTCAATATAATATGACAATACAAGACTGCAGTTAACAGATTTTGTAGCAATAATGATGTTGATAATGAAATTTACATTTTGTGAATTGGACCATTCCATAAACATTAAACTACTGACTCTTTCACTAATATAGACACAGGGAATAAATATGCTAGTTATTTGCATATAGCCATGGCAGCAGAACATGGAAAACCTTAAACGAAAAAAAAAAAAAAAAAAAAAAAAAAAATATATATATATATATATATATAAACTGTAAACCTGATTAGAGCAGGTTTTTTTAGTTATAGTAAAAATGTATTCCATCACTGAATCAGTCCATATCCTCCTCAGAACGCCCAGCAACACCATCAAAGTTTACTGTGCGGTTGTCCACACACAACTGGCCACACTCAAACTAAAAATGAAGTGCAATTGTTTCCACGTTTCTTACGATAACATTATGAAAGGGTGCGATCATGGAGTGCTATTGCAATCAGAAAGGTTTTGTTTAGGGCGGTCGATGGGGATTGAAGTAATGGGGTCAGAGGAGAAGGAGAATGATGTTTCAGTGCAAAATTTGGGTTCATATGTGGGACAGTGGCACTGCTGTGTGACTTCACACATCTGGAACATTAGGAGTTGTCAGTGTCAGTGCTTGAACGGGCAATAGTCAGAGATTTTTTTCTTCAGGACAATTCCTTAAAGACCCAAATGGAGGTGGAAATTACAAGAAAAACACTTCAGACATTAAAAAAAATATCTATATAGCAAGAAAGAAAATGTAATACGTAGAGCATTTAAATAGACTTTTGAAGATTTTTGTCTAATCTGAAGTCACAAAGGTTTTCTTCTTTCTTTTTTTGTCTTTTTTTTTTTTTGCGAAACACTCATAAGCGCCTGACACAGCAACACCTGTCAAACTTGTGAAATTGTCTTCTGCTGTCTCCTGGCCATGTGAAAGATATGTTCTGTCAGGAGATAAGTGGGAGGATGAGAGAGTCTAGTGACCCGTGTCAGTGGTTCTTTCTCTACCATCTTGGTTTATGTGTGTGTGGAGGGGCACGTCGACTTCAGGGTGTCCCACCCAAGGACTGACAGAATGGACAAGGGCAGTGTTGCATTCACACTTGAGCTCAGCTCAGTCAAGCTGAACGTCGCCTCTCATCTCCACACATGTCTGTACTGTACAGTACATCCACAGTTTAATGGAGTAGGGATCATCAGGGTCAGGGCTCTAATAAGTGGATAATGGCTCTGTGTTAGGCCTAACCTCACGTCTGCTCATTAACATGTAAGATGTTAAAGTGACATTAAGAAATGAGGAGGCTGGATCCCTCAGACACTCAAATTGAATTGGGAACGGACCTCTCATTTTGTCTGTGATTGAATTACTCATTTAGGTCATTTCTATTCCAGCGTGTTTCACAGACGTGGCCATCTGTATGATGAATGCCTTGACTTGTGCAGTGCTGAGTTGAACTTTTAAGTACAGGTTATACAGAACATATGGAAAAAGCATAAAGTCACCAACATAAACATCCCCAGGCAGATCAAAATTCAGCTTAAAGCGAAAGTTTTAGAACTTACTTTCTTCTATGGAACGCAACAGAAGATATTTTGATGAATGTTGGTTACCAGGTTTGGTTACCGTTTGATTTTCATTGTATCGACAAAAAACGTTGACTCAAAGCGTAGTTTTTTGTTCCATAAAAGGTCATGACTAATTCTCTCATTAACTCTCATGAACACCAAGATTTAGGGTTGAATCATGATTTTTAGAGAATGGTTACTTGGATTTAAGTCTGTTCCTTCAGAAGTTTTGTTGACGACTTTTATGATACTTTTATTGTTTTATGTACTTTTTGAAGCTTGAAATTCACATGACCTATTCACTGAAGTTGCATGGAAAAGATCCTCTCTTTTTTGGGGGGGGTTTGGACCAACACGAACCCGATGGGGAATGTGTCCTCTTATTTCCTATCCTGTCTCTACTATCATTGAATAAGACAAAAGGCTCCCCCCAAAAAAGTCTGCATTTAGCCTCTTTTGTTTTTAACCTTTCATAATGTCCAAAAACGTAACCGTGAACGTTTTGAGTTGCTCTCTGCACTCATGTGCACTTGGTATGTTTGTTTGAGCATTAACGTGTGAAGTGTGCATCAACAGCTCCTCCTCAGCACTTTCACTCTGTGTTACTCCATACTGAGCTGTGTCAGCTGAGCAGGTCTGGCAGTCGGAGCCTTTCGGTCAGCACAGAAGAGCCCAGCTCTAGTGGGGATCAGCTGGGGGAAAAGACTCTCAGACCCTGGGGCTCAGCGCATTGGCTTGCACCCCATCGCAGTTCTCCCCAAACCTTCTCAAGTCTCATCTCACTCATTTAATGTTGGCCATTTAGTTCTGTTCACTTCCCCTGGAACAGATCCCTCACACTCAGGGGGATTGCACGCACGCCTCCACCCTCTTCAACTCTTCACGATCAGGCTTATTTCGGACGCTGATCCAGGCACACGGATCGGATGCTTCCAGTTGGAAAGAACTGAATAGGTGTTTTTTTCCCCCTTTTCTTCTCTCATCATCGTCTCTTGAATAGAAGCTTTCTTTCAAAGCTGTCTTTTTTTTTTACAGTAATTCCCTTTAACAGAACCTCAGAGGGGGAATCAGGAATCTGACTGTCTCGTAATTCCAAATATATCCCTGGCCAGTGAAATGGTAAGACCCGCAGAGCTTGTCAAATGAGGAATTCAGGTTTCATTTACACTACCTGAAACCACTTTAAAGTGTTTCAGGATTCTGTTTTAGACTTAAGGACTGTGCTTCGAGACAAAAAAAGATTTTAAATAGATTAGAAGTCTAGGTATGTGGATCCACATTGTTTATTATAATGCCTTAAGCATCATTTGTGGGCTACTGCGCTAGACTTATAGTTTATGCAAAAAATTTAAATTCTGTCATCACTAACTCAATTTCAAGTCGTTCCAAACTCAAGTTCAACTTTAAAACACAAGTTATATTTTAATGAAAACTTGAGAGATTCCCTCTATTCTTTGTTATAAAGACTGTTTATAAAGACAAACGAATCTATATAAATCAAGCTGGTTATCCAACTGTGAAACAGGCTTTTATTCCCATTTAAACACTGATCAATGCACATTGTGTTACACTGAAGATTAAATTTACTTGCTTGACACATGAGAACCAATGAAGTTTGTTCAAGTACGTTTGAGCTTCTGTGTATGTGTGTTGGTCACTGTTTACATGTGGAAAAAAAGCCCAATTTAAACCTGCTTGTTATATAAAGCAATCATGTTTCTTCAGTTGACTGGATTAAACTGCTCGATTTGTATAATACATTTTCACAGTTCTTTTTGTACTTGATAATGCATGAAAGTCTCAGTTGGACTTTAAATGAACAAAAATTATATCTTCATTTGCATATAAAAGATGGGTTTTGGAACTACCTGAGGGTGAGTAAATGATAACACCATTTTCATTTTTGGGTGAACTGTCCCTTTCAGGTATTTTTGTAGGATTATACAGTCTAAATTTACAAATATAATTCAGTAATTCAGCTTTATATGGAGTTCAGACCACAAGCAAGCTACAGTAATTCTCATTCCAAAGTCGGCTGGCAGAAGCCCACCTTTCCCACTGCTATAAGTACCACTCAGGTCATTAGCCCAGACAGACAGAAACATTACTAGACACGACACACAGCTTACACTGTGATGTATTGATCCACCGTGAGGACTCTGGGCAGGAAGAAGGACTATTTGCTTTAAAGTTCAATGGCTCTCCACTACTGTTAGTGTTGTAACCGCAGGAGCAATCGATATCTGGAGAAGCCCAGTGTCACTAGATATATTCACTCACTCGCAGACATCATAATACCATCTGTACATAGACCCTGTGTCCGTTGCGATCTACGTTTCCTCCTAAAGCATTTTAACCTGCGTTGTCACTTAAGGCATGGTTTAGTTGTGATTTGTAATTACACCCAGAATCCATTTCTTGCAGGCTGTGATAGAGAGAAACAGAAGAGCGAGGTGTCACAATATGACTGATTTGGATGGTATTTATCCGGCAGACATGAATATTCTGCCTGTGAAAAAAGATAAAATTTACATTATTATTAGTGCTGTCAAATGATTAATCGCGATTAATCACATCCAAAATAAAAGTTTTTGCTTACATAATATATGTGTGTGTGGTGTATATTTATGTATATATAAATACACACACATGCATGTCTATATATATATATATATATATATATATATATATATATATATATATATATATATATATATATATATATATATATATATATATATATAAAATAGTTATATATATAAAATAGTTTGTGTATATATTAAATAGATTTATTTATAATATAAATTATATTAATCTAAATATATATACATCAATATAAATATATACATATATACAATCAATATATAAATTTAAGTAATAAAATTAATTTTCAAAATATATACTGTGTGTGTGCATTAATTTACAAATTTTTATTTTGGATGCAATTATTCACAATTAATCGCTTGACAGCACTAATTATTATCTATATATATGTATATAGATAATATAATATATGTATGTAGACCGTATAAATCTGTCACACCCAGGGGCTGGCTATGCTTTAACTAAGCCACACCCCTTCTCAACTTCCACCTCGAGGAGGTCCCCAAACCCGACCCAATGGCCAAACAACACGAGAACAAGTAAGTGATAAAACAATCTTTATTTAAATATTTAAAAATAGCTTGGGGAATAGGGAAAGGGCAATTAAAACTAAACTCTGACTCGGCCCTCCAGATGGGCTATGGCCGGGAAGAGGTCAGGGAGCAAGGGGGCCACGGGGATCCGGGGCGTAGGACTCGGGCCCCGGCCTGAGTCTTAGGTATCCGTAGCGCCCTCCTTCTTCCTCCTCTTCGCTGAATACAGCTCACGGTAAGTACTGGTTCACACAGTTCGTTCTCGAGGTGCTCACTCTCTTTCTCTTCCTCCACAGGCAACGGGCTCTTTCTCTTTCTCCACAGGCAACGGCTGGGACACACAGGCACAGTTAATTCAGCTTGGTTTTGCTCTCACCTCTTCGCTGATTACAGCTCACAGTAAGTACTGGTTCACACCGTTCGTTCCTTGGGTGCTCACTCGCTTTCTCTTTCTCCACAGGCAACGGCTGGGACACACAGGCACAGTTAGTTCAGCTTGGTTCTGCTCTCACCTCTTCGCTGATTACAGCTCACAGTAAGTACTGGTTCACACAGTTCGTTCCTTGGGTGCTCACTCGCTTTCTCTTTCTCCACAGGCAGCGGCGTAAGTACAGGTTTCCTCAGTCTCTCCTCGTGTTACCCACTCTCTCTCCTTTTCTCTCCACAGGTATCAACTTGGGCACAATAGCACAGTTAGTTTGCTTTGAATGGCTCTCACCTCTGGGCTGGACACAGCGTACTGTAAGTACAGGGTTCGCTCTATTCCTCCTCGTGTTATTCACTCTCTCTCTCCTTTTCTCTCCACAGGTATCAACTTGGGCACAATAGCACAGTTAGTTTGCTTTGAATGGCTCTCACCTCTGGGCTGGACACAGCGTACTGTAAGTACAGGGTTCGCTCTATTCCTCCTCGTGTTATTCACTCTCTCTCTCCTTTTCTCTCCACAGGTATCAACTTGGGCACAATAGCACAGTTAGTTTGCTTTGAATGGCTCTCACCTCTGGGCTGGACACAGCGTACTGTAAGTACAGGGTTCGCTCTATTCCTCCTCGTGTTATTCACCTCTCTCTCCTTTTCTCTCCACAGATATCAACTTGGGCACAATAGCACCGTTAGTTTGCTTTGAATGGCTCTCACCTCTGGGCTGAACACAGCGCACTGTAAGTACAGGTTTCCTCTGTTTCTCCTTGTGTTACTCACTCTCTTTCCTTTCCTCTCCACAGGTATCAACTTGGACACAAAACACAGTTACTCTGCTTTGGATGGCTTTCACCTCTGGGCTGGACACAGCGTACCGTGCTATCTCCGGAGATCTGAAGCACGCTCACAACATATACTGTACTGAACTAGGCTAGGACCAGCAATCTCCTTGTCCTCCCACGCCGAAGTGCGTGAAGGCGGGGGTTTATCTGACAGGACACACGGCAATACACAGCAGCCCACAGCAATATACAACACCACGTCAAAATTATAGGTTTTCACAGCACGAAGACTCACCCACCACACTCAGTGTACGGAAAGGACACCCGTCTTCCTTCACTTCGCTTGGTTCGGATCTGGCGATGGAATATGCGGCCTAGCTAGTGATGTCGTCGTTGTGACTACTTCAATAAGTATTCCTTCGGCTCTCCCACCACACTATATTAGGGGTAGGGCCGCCCTCCTCCTCCTGGAGAGATCTACACAACGCCAGGTCAATATACAGGGCACTTTCGACTGGCTCTTAGTACTCACATCAATGCCACTTCCAATCCCCTTTTTCACGTCGTCTCAGTTCGCCGTATAATCTGTTCACTTCTCAACCTTTAAGGTTCGCGATGTCTTCATAATCATACAATTCCAGCCTGAGGGAGAGAGAGAGTTAGACAGCTACCAGCAGCGTACCAAGACGGGCACAACCCAGTGCTCCACACACACCAAAAAGAGCTTCCCAGACTGGGAAATAACTTGGCCTTAAGTACTGCCTTGTCCAGCGTATCCTCCAATCACCAACCGCTGTCCCTAACTAGGCACAGGTGCATCGAATTCCCTGATTTTCCTTCTTACGGCGCTACCGGAAGTTCCGGTGTTCTGTTTTTCCGGTCCGGGCGGAAACGCTTCCGGGCGGAACCAAACTTCCCGAATTTTGGTTCCGCCCCTAAAGATCGTCACCTTGTGACATCCTCCCCCGCCAATCCGTTCTAGTCCCTAGAACGTCCTCGGGCTGTCCACTCCCCATAGCGGGCAGGGGGTCGGCCTCGGTTCTCTCGCTGGGATCGTCTCACTGGTGAATCGGGCTCAGCTTGTTCAGGGGCTGCTTCTGGTTCTCTCGGGGCGATCGGGGGTGGTGCCACCACGGGTCTCCCTGGTACCACAGCCCAACCTTCAATCCAGGGGGCCGCTGGTACAGGTTCCGTGGGGACTTCTTCCACGGCTTCAGGGTAGTTAGGGCATGGGCGAATCATGTTCCGGTGCACCACACGGTCGGGGCCTGACTTCCCTTCTGGCCGGATGGTATAGACCGGCTGCCCCGGCCTCTGCTGCCGGCAGACTACATAAGGGGTGGCCTCCCAACGGTCACTCAGTTTCCCCTTCCCCTGCCGCCGATTATCTCTCACCAACACCCTCTCTCCTGGCAGTAGAGGGGCTTCTCTAGCAGTCCGATCATACAACCGCTTACTTTTCTCTCCTGCCGTCTGTATCCTTTTCGACACCTGCTCGTAGGCGAAATGCAAGCGCTGGTGATGGCGCCCCACCCACTCCGTTACACTTGCTTCCTCTTGGTCGGCTATCACTCCTAGGACCAGGTCAGTAGGCATTCGTATGTGTCTGCCAAACATCAGGTAAGTGGGAGCGTAACCCGTAGTACTATGTATACTGTTGTTATAGGCCTGTAGGAGGTTTGGCAAGGCACTCACCCAATCGTCCTGCCGTTGTTGGTCCAAGGTCCCCAGCAGCCCCAATAGGGTCTGATTGAATCTCTCACAGCCGCCGTTCCCCTGAGGATGATACGAAGTGGTGTGAGTTTTCGTGCAACCGTACAACTGGCATAGTTCTCTAATTACCCTGGACTCAAAGTTGGCTCCTTGATCGGAGTGCAGAAACTCCGGGCATCCGAACGTCTGGAAGACGGCCCGCCATAAAACTGTAGCGGTGGTGGTTGCAGTCTGGTCGAGGGTGGGGATAGCCCAAGCGTACTTTGTGAACAAATCCGTTATTACCAAGATGTTCTGGTAGCGATCTCGTGGTCGGCCCAGTGTCAAGAAGTCCATAGCCATGATATGAAGGGGGGCCTTCGCATGGATGGGTACCATTGGCGCTCGGACCTCCCGTCTGGACTTAAACAATATGCATCTCGGGCAAGCTTGAATTAGGGCGTGCACCGATGCCTCTAGCCCGGGCCAAAAGAAGAATCTCCTAAGCAGGGACACGGTCCTCTCCTGTCCCTGATGCCCCAACTGGTTGTGGTACGCCGAAACTAAAGCCGTTACCTCATCTGCGGGTACCACGATCTGGCGTACTTCTTCGCCCAACTTCGGGTCACTGACCCTTCTGCACAAAACGCCATCTCTCAGCTCCAGCCTGTCCCATTGCCCCAGCAGCCTCCTCCCAGTATCCGTCTGGGCTAACCTCTCCGCTGGCGTCAGCCGTCGGCCCTGTTCCAGCCATTCTCTTACCAGCCGCACATCTTGATCCCTGGCCTGTCTCTCCCTCCACCGACGGGGATCCCATCCCCAGTTCTCAGGCACGGCCTCTTGTCTGCTGCCTGGTGCCTCTACTGCTCCTACCATATAGCCCTCCTCCGGGCTGGCCCCTCCGGGGCTTTCCGCTTCGGGCAGCCTTGAGAGGACGTCCGCGTTCGTGTGTTCACGCCCTGGTCGGTACTGTAGTTGATAGTCAAAGTTGGCCAGTTGGGCCACCCACCGCTGCTCCACGGCTCCCAGCTTCGCCGTCTGTAAGTGTACTAATGGGTTATTGTCTGTAATGATCGTCACCTTGGCACCCCAGAGGTAGTCTTTAAATTTCTCACTTAGGGCCCACTTCAACGCCAGCAGCTCCAATTTGAAAGAACTATAGTTCGCATCGTTCCTCTCGGCTGGGTGGAGGCTCCGGCTGGCGTACGCGATGACCCTCTCAACTCCGTCCTGCCGTTGAGCCAACACCGCTCCCAGCCCGAGATTGCTGGCATCTGTATACAAAAGGAATGGTTTTGTGAAATCTGCGTATGCCAAGATAGGGGCCTGTAGCAGCTCCTGCTTCAATGTCTGGAACGCCGACTCACAATTTGCATCCCAGTCTACGTTGGGCGACCCCCGGCCCCGGTTACGACCTGTGCCAACCAGCAACTGATTAAGGGGTTTAGCAATTTTTGAAAAGTCCTTTATGAAACGCCTATAGTATCCCACAAATCCTAAAAAGGATCGCACTTGCCTCACTGTCCTCGGGGCCTTCCAGTCCTTCACGGCCGATACCTTTCCAGGATCTACGGACACTCCAGCCGCACTGACCACGTGGCCCAGAAAGTTGACTTCTCTCCGTAGTAAGTGACACTTATTGGGCTGTAGTTTCAATCCGTACTTCTCCATGGCCCGAAAGACTTCCTCGAGGTGCCTCAGGTGTGAATCAAAATCTGGGGAGTAGACAATCACATCATCCAGGTAAACTAATACTGACTCCATTAACTGACCTCCCAAGCACCGCTGCATCAGCCGCTGGAAGGTGGCCGGAGCGTTACAGAGCCCGAAAGGCATCCGGTCCCATTCAAATAGTCCAAACGGGGTTGTAAAGGCAGTCTTCTCCCGGTCTGCTTCGGCCACCTGCACCTGCCAGTAGCCACTGGCCAAATCTAGGGTAGAGTACCATGCCGACTGCGTGAGGCTGGCAAGCGAATCTTCGATCCGTGGCAAAGGGAAAGCGTCTTTCTTAGTCACGAGGTTCAGCTTACGGTAGTCCACGCAGAATCTCCAAGCCCCCGTCTTCTTTTGCACCAGCACTATGGGGGCCGCCCACGGGCTGCTGCTTTCCCTAACAACTCCTTGCTTCAGCATGCCTTGCAGGAGTGTACGTACCTCGGTATACAAAGTGGGCGGAATTGGGCGATACCTCTCCCGGCTGGGCCCTGCATCCCCGGTAGGTATATGATGTTGTACCACCTGGGTGCATCCGTAGTCTTCGTCGTGGGTGGCGAACACATGCTGCCATCTCCGAAGGAGGGCCTGTAACTTCTGTGTCTGTGCTTGCTCTAAATCCTCCCCTTGTAACGACTCACCCGCCAGGTGGCTCGGCACACTCCTCTCCATACCACCCCATGGGGTGTCTACTTGTGTCAGGGCCACCTCGATGACAGTGGGGCACACCTGACGAAAACTAATATCCCTCTCTTCCCTTACTTGGTGGGATGTAACCGTTGTCAGACGGGCTAATCGTTGGTGCCGATGTAGTTGCACCGCGTATGGATGTACATTCCGTATCCTCACGGGGACTCTCCCCCGCCGGACCGTCGATAATCCTCGTGCCACTTCCACTTGTGGACAATCCACATGGGGCTCCACCAGCACCCACTCTTCTGGGCCCGCTCTTCGGGGCGGTACTCGCGCCCACACAACAGCCTCACTTTTTGCGGGGACAGACAAAGCAAAACGACACATCACTCTTCCTACCTCTTCCTGTTCCCTGCGGACTTGGCTCATTTGCACCCTTCGACAGTCAGCTACCACACACTCCCACTTGGGCCTCTCTGCAGGTGGTATCTTCGATACGGGCCTAGCCCGAAATAGCTCTTCCCAGCAATCAGCGAGGACATTCATGCCCAACAGGGCTCGATGTGCACCCAGACAATGGTCTTGCACGATAATCACACCTTTCTGGGGGACCATCACTCCGTGAACCTCTAGGTCCGTCAATCGGTAGCCAATATATGGGATGTCGAGGCCGTTTGCGCCCTTCAGAGTAAGCCAGGGGGCCTCCGCCCCTGGTGCCCCTTGTTTCCCAAACACTTCTTCGGATAAACTCTCAGCAAACAACGTCACTTGGGAGCCTGTGTCTACCAGGCATTGAATCTCCTTGCCGCACACTCTCACCTTCGCCACGGGGCTACGCCCAATCATCTGGCTCCTAGAGCCATATCCTCTTCCAGGGTCTTCTCGAGGGGTCCCGGCCACACGACCCACAGTGGCCGGCCGACCTAAAAACCCCCTTCTGACGCCCTGCGGGGCCCACACTGACGGCTATAGTGACCTGGTTTGCCACAGCGGTTACAGATGGGTCGCCCTTGCTCGTCCCATTCGAAACGGGGCCGGTTAAAGTGGTTCGGGCGCCTGAACGGCTCTCGGCCTCCCTCTGAGTACACTCGGTCTCGGGGCGCCGGCCGTGGTTCCTCCCGCGCCCGTCCTTGGCGCAATTCTCCTACGAGGGCTTTAGACAGTTCAGACATCTGATCGCGGACATCTTTCAAAAGTTCAGCCTTCAGTGCTTGCTTCCAGTCAGGGCCTCCGGGTTGTGCTGGTGCTACTTCACGGACAACCGCACACACTGGGGAACCACTCACCTCAGTCTCATCACCTTCCAGGGCCAGTGCCTCTTTCTTCAGATCTTCGAACGTAAGACCCGGGTCCCTTCGAAACTGGATACGTAGGCTCTGTCTCACCGGACCCTCCTTCAACCCCAGAAGAAACTGGTCCCGCAATAGAGTCTCTCCATCTCCCAACCCGTGGTCCCGACGGGTCTGTAGTCGGGCGAATTGCTCTCGCAACCTCAGGGCGAAAGCTCTAATCGGTTGGCGGGGGCCCTGCTTACAATTGAAGAACTGGGAGCGAAGGACAGCTACGGGGGTGTGGTCACCATACTGTTCAGTGAGGAACTGGAACACGGTTTGGGCGTTGGCTCTAACGGCTTCGGGGGCGGCATGCACCTCTCGCCGCGCTTCTCCATCCAGGGAGTTTAACACAAATTGAAGCCGCTGGGCTGCACTAAGGCCCTGTAGGTCGGCCAAGTACTCTAGTTGAGCCTTCCATTCAGACAATCGTACCTCGGATTCTGTCCCCCCATATTTTTGAATCCAGGGGCTCCCCATAAAAACGGGCATGGCACGGGGTTGGGCTGAAAGCCCCGCGTTGTCGGTCATTGGACGACCTTGGTTACTCAACTCGAGGTGGAAACCCTGCCGACTACGCCAAATCTGTCACACCCAGGGGCTGGCTATGCTTTAACTAAGCCACACCCCTTCTCAACTTCCACCTCGAGGAGGTCCCCAAACCCGACCCAATGGCCAAACAACACGAGAACAAGTAAGTGATAAAACAATCTTTATTTAAATATTTAAAAATAGCTTGGGGAATAGGGAAAGGGCAATTAAAACTAAACTCTGACTCGGCCCTCCAGATGGGCTATGGCCGGGAAGAGGTCAGGGAGCAAGGGGGCCACGGGGATCCGGGGCGTAGGACTCGGGCCCCGGCCTGAGTCTTAGGTATCCGTAGCGCCCTCCTTCTTCCTCCTCTTCGCTGAATACAGCTCACGGTAAGTACTGGTTCACACAGTTCGTTCTCGAGGTGCTCACTCTCTTTCTCTTCCTCCACAGGCAACGGGCTCTTTCTCTTTCTCCACAGGCAACGGCTGGGACACACAGGCACAGTTAATTCAGCTTGGTTTTGCTCTCACCTCTTCGCTGATTACAGCTCACAGTAAGTACTGGTTCACACCGTTCGTTCCTTGGGTGCTCACTCGCTTTCTCTTTCTCCACAGGCAACGGCTGGGACACACAGGCACAGTTAGTTCAGCTTGGTTCTGCTCTCACCTCTTCGCTGATTACAGCTCACAGTAAGTACTGGTTCACACAGTTCGTTCCTTGGGTGCTCACTCGCTTTCTCTTTCTCCACAGGCAGCGGCGTAAGTACAGGTTTCCTCAGTCTCTCCTCGTGTTACCCACTCTCTCTCCTTTTCTCTCCACAGGTATCAACTTGGGCACAATAGCACAGTTAGTTTGCTTTGAATGGCTCTCACCTCTGGGCTGGACACAGCGTACTGTAAGTACAGGGTTCGCTCTATTCCTCCTCGTGTTATTCACTCTCTCTCTCCTTTTCTCTCCACAGGTATCAACTTGGGCACAATAGCACAGTTAGTTTGCTTTGAATGGCTCTCACCTCTGGGCTGGACACAGCGTACTGTAAGTACAGGGTTCGCTCTATTCCTCCTCGTGTTATTCACTCTCTCTCTCCTTTTCTCTCCACAGGTATCAACTTGGGCACAATAGCACAGTTAGTTTGCTTTGAATGGCTCTCACCTCTGGGCTGGACACAGCGTACTGTAAGTACAGGGTTCGCTCTATTCCTCCTCGTGTTATTCACCTCTCTCTCCTTTTCTCTCCACAGATATCAACTTGGGCACAATAGCACCGTTAGTTTGCTTTGAATGGCTCTCACCTCTGGGCTGAACACAGCGCACTGTAAGTACAGGTTTCCTCTGTTTCTCCTTGTGTTACTCACTCTCTTTCCTTTCCTCTCCACAGGTATCAACTTGGACACAAAACACAGTTACTCTGCTTTGGATGGCTTTCACCTCTGGGCTGGACACAGCGTACCGTGCTATCTCCGGAGATCTGAAGCACGCTCACAACATATACTGTACTGAACTAGGCTAGGACCAGCAATCTCCTTGTCCTCCCACGCCGAAGTGCGTGAAGGCGGGGGTTTATCTGACAGGACACACGGCAATACACAGCAGCCCACAGCAATATACAACACCACGTCAAAATTATAGGTTTTCACAGCACGAAGACTCACCCACCACACTCAGTGTACGGAAAGGACACCCGTCTTCCTTCACTTCGCTTGGTTCGGATCTGGCGATGGAATATGCGGCCTAGCTAGTGATGTCGTCGTTGTGACTACTTCAATAAGTATTCCTTCGGCTCTCCCACCACACTATATTAGGGGTAGGGCCGCCCTCCTCCTCCTGGAGAGATCTACACAACGCCAGGTCAATATACAGGGCACTTTCGACTGGCTCTTAGTACTCACATCAATGCCACTTCCAATCCCCTTTTTCACGTCGTCTCAGTTCGCCGTATAATCTGTTCACTTCTCAACCTTTAAGGTTCGCGATGTCTTCATAATCATACAATTCCAGCCTGAGGGAGAGAGAGAGTTAGACAGCTACCAGCAGCGTACCAAGACGGGCACAACCCAGTGCTCCACACACACCAAAAAGAGCTTCCCAGACTGGGAAATAACTTGGCCTTAAGTACTGCCTTGTCCAGCGTATCCTCCAATCACCAACCGCTGTCCCTAACTAGGCACAGGTGCATCGAATTCCCTGATTTTCCTTCTTACGGCGCTACCGGAAGTTCCGGTGTTCTGTTTTTCCGGTCCGGGCGGAAACGCTTCCGGGCGGAACCAAACTTCCCGAATTTTGGTTCCGCCCCTAAAGATCGTCACCTTGTGACATATATATATATGTGTCAGATTCAAGATGTGCAGTTTCCGTCTCTTGCTGTCCATACATAATGGTATATTGTTGGGGGTTGTGGAAAGATATTAATGCCATGATTGCGAGGATGGTGTATGTCGCCTTAGGGAACAGCAAGGGCAGCCTGTCCTTTCCCAGGATTTGACGAAGAGGTCACCTGGAATTTATCACTCGACCCCAAGTCCTGTCTTGATGTGACATAGCACAATTATCGAGTCACACATTTGTTCCAGCTCTCATCCTCCTCCTTTTTCAGTGGCAAATACGAAATAGGTATATTATTCGCTTGAAACCCCACCGTCCAAATACCCCTTTATTTCAAAACCTCATGCGGTGTGTGAATGGGGATGTTTCCGGGAACGAGCAGCGTTTAGATATACTGGTTCACGTCCGCACCAGACTCTTTAGGTAAACATTCATGATGCATAACCTTACAATGTTTCCTTTGAATCGCCGCAACGTTGTCCAAACGTTTGCCCTGCTTTGCAACCCCTCTCACTAGCTGAAATCAGCCTAGGGTGTAATCCCTCCCTCTTTTGTGCATATGCATACTTTATGGCTGTGCATACATTTGCATCCCATTCTTTCCTTTCTGCAGCACGCCGGTTTGAAGATCCCTCCCTGTAGCCTTCGAATGAACCTGTTTACGTTCGTACATTTCCACTGGCGTTTGAACTTGGCCCATCGATTTGTTTACGGTCAGGGTTACGGCACAGTTCCTTAAAGGGGCTTGCAATCGAACGTCTAAATATTTGAGTAAGAGGTCAGCGGTGAGAGCTGGAGAATCAGCCTGTAAATGCAGATGGGTCAGAGGGAAGAGGAGAGGGACTAACTGCCTCCGTGTTTCTGACAGGAATAGGGTAATGGAGGGGGAAAAAACCGGGAGATGAGTCAAGAGGCTGCCGCATAGTGCAAGGGAACACACTACCTACGAAGCTCACAAGAGGGAGCTGCTAGTCAGCAATGTAGATGTAATCCGTTCACGTGTGTGCTTGATGAAAATCCCCTTCTGCACCTTAATGCACTGCAATCTGCTCGGGTTATCGAGACGCATGGATGTGGAATTCAGACTTGAAAATTGACAAATGTTAACCATTATCATGATTGCAGGGGTTAAAATATGACGGCTGACATCATGTCCCAATAGCTTTTATGAAATCACTGATATTTCATATAATACATTAAGTATAATATTAGCCTTCAGACAATTCCATACTTTTCCCTTACTACTTTTTAAATAAGTTATATGTGTGTGTGTATCTTGATGATGATGATAATATTATTATTATTAATAGTAGTAGTAGTAGTATTAGAATCACTTTTGTTAACTTATTTATGGATTTTTACATTGACAGTATACATATGCATCATTCAGTTTATTTTTTTTTTTATATACTCTTGTGACATTTCAGTCTTAAGTCGCACTCAATCAATCTACTGTTTACATTAATGTAATATATATATATATATATATATATATATATATATATATATATATATATGTGTGTGTGTGTGTGTGTGTGTGTGTGCGAGTGGCTTATGTGGCTAATATTTTGGATTTAATGTTTATTAAAAAAAAGAAAAAAAAGAAAACTACTTCAGTCTACTTCACATAGACATACTTATCTACTAATATTGTCACCTTCCTAATGCTAGTAAAATTACTGTAATTACTGAACCTTTTACATTTTGTCCAAATGATGTTGTCTCTGTTTCTCTCTCCCATGTCTGTATTTCGTTCTCTCGCTTTACTTTCTGTATTTAACATAATACACATGTGAGCTGCAGGAGTATGAGTCTTATGCCAGATGTCATAGTTAAGTTATTGCATTCTTGAGGCAATTTTGTTGTCACTGATTTTAGATCAAGTGCAGAGATGTAAAAAGCATCTTTAAAAAAGCTTTTAAAAAAATCTTTATTTTTCTTTCTTTCTTTCTTTCTTTCTTTCTTTCTTTCTTTCTTTCTTTCTTTCTTTCTTTCTTTCTTTCTTTCTCAACTGTTTGTTTTTAATAGCTTTCACATTTATTTTAATTTGATGTAAATCACTTTTTCTTTACTGTATTTTACTGTATTTGTTTAACAACTTGCAAATTTTTGCAATAATAAAAAAAAAAATCTGATTTGTTGTTTTTGAATTTGCAATATTTTTGTAGTACCTTACCATACATAAAAAAGTATTATGCCTTTAAACATAATAGCATGAATACGGTTATTATTGTACATTTCTAGTCTTAATAAGCACTGTGTAATGTAGTGTATAGTGTTCGTGCTGGCAGGAATATTCATCTCTGAGGAATAATATATTTTATCATGTGGTTTGATATAGAGGCTTCTGAAATGATAAATTGCCAGTACTGTGTGAAATCCTGGAGATATATCCACGCAGGAGCATCATACAGATATTCAGTCGTAGCGCTCCGCTCAAATCTTCTAGCTGTGTGCAGGCATAGCTAATAGCAGTTAAGCAGCAGTTACAGAACAGAGTTTATGTAGCATATATTTGAATTTATAAGTCTACCTATAGCAAAGATACATTTTCCCCATTATTTTAACACAAATAAAAGATGTACTTAGCCTGTTGGATGAATTACAGAGCTTAAAAGTGCCTCAGCAAATGCAGCGGACTCATTCACTGAGTGTTATGGAAACCTGGAGGAGAAATCAGCTGTTTTATTAAACCTTCCATCACAGAAAGTCGTCTCTTCTTTCAAACATGCAAACTGAATACTTTAGTGCTAGAAACTGCAGTGCTGGAACAGTTAAGCAGTAATATAATAAGAGAAGTGTACAATTTGTACAACATTTGGTGAATGCAGTTTCTGGTTTACAGTGTTCTTTCAATCCAAAAGAAGCTTTATTTTAACCAGTCCTTTATGATTTCTCCAGTTCTTTCTTTCTTTTTCTGTTTTTCAATTAGCAAAACGAAAGCATATCACACTTTAATTACTTTCATCATTTATTGTAAATTAATTAATTTTATTATTTTTTGTAACCATGGAAAGACGCATACTGTTTTATGCAATAAATTATTCTGAGTTACTGTTTCACTATGATTTGCATAGTTTAAATGAAGC